>NC_138769.1:85811545-86374045 GCF_965119305.1 Pelophylax lessonae | reverse complement strand
TGTGGGAAGGAAGGAGGGAGAAGGAAAGAATGGGAAGGAAAGAATGGGAAGGAAGGAGGGAGAAGGAAAGAATGGGAAGGAAAGAGTGGGAAGGAAAGAGTGGGGAGGGAGGAGGGAGAAGGAAAGAATGGGAAGGAAAGAATGGGAAGGAAAGAGTGGGGAGGGAGGATGGAGAAGCAAAGAATGGGAAGGAAGGAGGGAGAAGGAAAGAATGGGAAGGAAAGAGTGGGAAGGAAAGAGTGGGGAGGGAGGAGGGAGAAGGAAAGAATGGGAAGGAAAGAATGGGAAGGAAAGAGTGGGGAGGGAGGATGGAGAAGCAAAGAATGGGAAGGAAGGAGGGAGAAGGAAAGAATGGGAAGGAAAGAATGGGAAGAAAAGAGTGGGGAGGGAGGAGGGAGAAGGAAAGAATGGGAAGGAAAGTGTGGGAAGGAAGGAGGGAGAAGGAAAGAATGGGAAGGAAAGAATGGGAAGGAAAGTGTGGGAAGGAAGGAGGGAGAAGGAAAGAATGGGAAGGAAAGAGTGGGGAGGGAGGAGGGAGAAGGAAAGAATGGGAAGGAAAGTGTGGGAAGGAAGGAGGGAGAAGGAAAGAATGGGAAGGAAAGTGTGGGAAGGAAGGAGGGAGAAGGAAAGAATGGGAAGGAAAGAATGGGAAGGAAAGTGTGGGAAGGAAGGAGGGAGAAGGAAAGAATGGGAAGGAAAGAGTGGGGAGGGAGGAGGGGGAAGGAAAGAATGGGAAGGAAAGAGTGGGGAGGGAGGAGGGGGAAGGAAAGAATGGGAAGGAAAGAGTGGGGAGGGAGGAGGGAGAAGGAAAGAATGGGAAGGAAAGAATGCCCGCCTCCAGGATTTCTCCAGAGCTTCTCCCATTCTTTGGAACTCTCTACCCCAATCTGTCCGACTGTCCCCTAATCTATCCATCTTTAGACGATCCCTGAAAACCCTTCTCTTTAAAGAAGCCTACCCGGCTACTAACTAATAACGCTGTTTCACTTGCTCCATCAGCTCATCCCCCACAGCTATTGCCTTTTGTATCAATTGACCCTCCCTTTTAGATTGTAAGCTCTAACGAGCAGGGCCCTCTGATTCCTTTTGTTCCAAATTGTAGTGTAACTGTAATGTCTGCCTTCATTTTGTTAAGCGCTGCGCAAACTGTTGGCGCTATATAAATCCTGTATAATAATAATAATAAGAATGGAAATGAAAGAGTGGGGAGGGAGGAGGGAGAAGGAAAGAATGGGAAGGAAAGAGTGGGAAGGGAAGTGTGGAAAGTAAAAAAAGTGGGAAGGAAGGAGGGACAAGGAAAGAATGGGAAGTAAAAAATTAGAAGGAAAGAGTGGGGAGGGAGGAGGGAGAAGGGAAGAGTTGCAAGGAAAGAGTGGAAAGGAAGAAGGGAGAAGGGAAGGGTGGGAAGGAAGCAATGGGAAAGAAAGAGTGAAAAGGAAAGAGTGGGAAGGAAGGAGGGAGAAGAAAAGAATGGGAAGGAAAGAGTGGGAAGGAAAGAGTGGGAAGGGAAGAATGGGAAGGAAAGCATAGGAAGGAAAGAGTGGGGAGGGAGAAGGGAAGAGTGGGAAGGAAAGAGTTTGAAGGAAAGAAATGAACGGGTGGAGTAGGAAGGGAAGAATATGAGGAAAAAAGTTGGAGGGGAAGAGTAGGAAGAGAATAGTAAAATGAAAAAAGTAGGAAGAGAACAGTAGAAGGGGAAGAGTGGAAGGAGGAGCATGAAAAAAAGAGTTGGAGGAGAGGAGTAGGAAAAGATGAGTAAGAAGGGATGAGTAGAAAGAATAGGAAGAATATACAGGAAAGAATAGAAAGAGAAAAATAGGAAGGAAGGAGAAAGAAAAAAAGAGTAGGAAGAGAAGAGTTGGAATAGATGAGTAGAAAGAGAAGAGTGGGAAGAGAAGATTAGGAAGGGAATAGTAGAAAGAGGAGCAGGAAAAGAAGAGAAGAAGGAGAAGATTAGGAAAAGATGAGTAAGAAAGGATGAATAGAAAGAGAAGAATATGAAGAGAAAAGTGGAAAGAGAAAAGTAGGAAGGAAGGAAAAGAAGAGTAGGAAGAGAAGAGTAGAAAGGGAAGAGTTAGAGGGAAAGAGATGAAAGGAAGGAGTAGGAAAAGAAGAGTAGCAGGAGGAAAGTTGGAGAAGAGTAGGAAGAGAAGAGTAGCAAGAGAAGCGTAGGGAGGGAAGAAGAGTAGGAAGAGTAGATTAGGAAGAGACAAGTTGGATAGGGAAGAGCTGGAAAAGAAGTAGGAAGAGAAAAGTTGAAAAGAAAAAGTTGGAAGGAAAGAGTTGGAAACTCTCAGATGTTTTGCAACCAATTGAGTTATATGCCGCACTCCATTCACAAAGCGATATTTTCCTCTTTCAATTTTGCAGTAAAATAGCTCATAGCATTTTTCAAAAATCTTTTTGCAATTCACAAAAAAACGCCACTAAAATACCCCATGCGGTATTTAATTGAAATATGCTGTATTTATCTCATGAGACCATGCAGTATTTTATCTCATGCAATATCCAGTGGGATGGATACAGTGGAGAAGAATTAAAACTCCTGTCACTTTTTATTGCTAATAAAGAGGTAAAATGGTTTAAACCGTATATATACCAACTCAATAAGTCAGTGTGGTCCCTGCAGCATATGTGATAATACAAAATGAAAAGAATGACTAGAATAGCAGCCAAAGGGAAGCTGCCTTTACAGGACACACGAGATATATCCAAAACAACTAAGTTGAATTAGGTAAATTAAAAATATCTTTATAAATGTCAAATATTGACTCAAAATCCTATAAAAATTACACACACAAATATATATATATATATATATATATATATATATATATATATATATATATATATATATACCCTTCTTCCACCAATAAAACATACAATTATTATTTTTTTTTTTATTGGTGGAAGAAAAGTATTTATATGTATGTAATTTTTTATACAATTTCCCCCTTGTAACTTCTGGAGGAACGCTACGCTTTCATGGAACCCTGGTTCAGAAACCCTGCTTTAAAGTAATTGCTGTGATATTTGGTGAAGCCATTGCTATATCTTTGGACAGGTCTGTGTTTTCTCTTTTAGAGAATAGCCATTGTCATTCTCTGATATTCTTGAAAGTGTGACTCTGGTAACCGTCTGTCAAACCTTCAGATTGATGACACCCTTCTCCTAAAAACTCAAGTTCCACACCTTTGTAAGAATACTTGTCTATTCATAATCCCGTTCTGTCTTGCGAATATGTGAGCCAACAATATCTGTAAAAATAATTGTGAATAAGTAAAGTATTCCCACTACATATGACATGTTCTAACAAGGGATTCGATCTTTGTGATATGCATGTACATTGTATTATGTGTGGAGTGACTGGGAGGTTTGCAGCAAATGATGGACATGCTTGTATATACACAAAAAGAGTCTCCAAAAAATATGGCGACGTAGATATATTTCACTACATGTATTAGGGTGGATTTTCTAAAGGCACATAGGGGTTGATTTACTAAAACTGGAGAGTGCTAAAATCTGATGTAGATCTGCATAGAAACCAATCATCTTTTAGTTTTTCTGTCAAAGCTTAATTGAACAAGCTAAACTTAGAAGCTGATTGCCTGCCATGCACAGCTGCACCAGATTTTGCACTCTTCAGTTTTAGTAAATTCACCCCATAGACTGAGGACTTTGCAAACACAGTTACTCCAGAGCTTAGTAAATGAGGGGGAGCTATCATGCTTACTTCCATCATCCAATCCTGTGCAAACAAAAACGCTTTTTTCCCCTGCATGTGATTGGGTATTCATTGTAAAGTTTACTTTACTTCATTTACTAAACTTACAAATTGCAGTCTATTTACCTTAAAGTAGAACTGAAAGTTTTGAGTGTTTTGCAGTATAATAAATTGACAATTTCAGGATCGTATGCTATATTTAGGGGAAATGTGTCAGGACACCTAAATCCTGCATTTGAGAAGCTTTTGTGAATGAAGCCCATTGCGTGGATCAACCAATAAGATTTTCTATGTCATTTGAAGTAATAGCACCAGTGATAGAAGACAGGCTGAGTTGATTGGTTATAACTAATGATGAGTTGATCATAACTGGGTTTGGTTCAAGGTGGGCCCAGGGATCATTACTGACGCTCGGGTGCCAAATCAGAATCATATTAAAGTCAATGAGAGCTGAATGTAAAAAAGTGGAATGGCCAATGTATAGGCTCAAAGGAAAAGGATTGTGAAACAAATGGATTGGGGGGGGGGGGGCAAGCATTGCTCTGGGGGAGATGTACCACAGCAAAAAAAAAGTTTTAAAAATTCCCATTTAACAGGGCGCAGCGATTTTATCAATGCCTAAAAGGCACATTAAAATGCATTAGTAAATTCCTTTCAATAACATGCCTTGGGAGGTGCCCTTAATCTGTGAAGTTGTTCATATGTATGATGTAAATAACCAAATACAGTAAAAATGGCATTTACAAAGAAGAAAATCGATTCTGATTATCAGTAAAGCTGCTGGGCCTACAATGTTGACCTGAATTAAGGCCCATTTTTGGTTTAGCCTTTTCTTGGAATATAGCAGAATACGTAATGCTACGCTCTTCATGGTTGACCATTTTGATATAGTTCCTCATACCCACTTATGTACTTTTCATGGGTTCATGGCTGAACCTCTCATTCTTCATATATGTTATTTTTGCCATTGTTTGTACACTGCCTATGATGACAGTTCTATTTTTGCACTTAACTTTGTTACCCTACAATGTTCTATTGTTATTTGAAATCTTGATAAAAAACAGAAAATGTTCTTGCTGCTAACTTATGTTTGTAAAAAAAAAAAAAACAACAAAACAGATGGAGATATCTAAGGCTCCTTTCACACGGGCGTTCCCGTATGTCCGTATATCATCCCATCCGTTTGCGGGTGATATACGGACATAATGCACGTCAATGGGATTGCGGATGTCAGCGGATGACCATCCACTGACATCCAATTTGCGTCCTTTCAGTTCTGTTCCGTTTTTTTGAACGGAACAGAACCCTATTTTTCTTCCGTTTAAAAAACGGAAAGGACGCAAAATCGGATGTCAGCGGTGTCATCCGCTGACATCCGCAATACCATAGACATACATTATGTCCGTATATCACCCGCAAATGGATGGGATGATATGCGGACATACGGACCGGATGACACAAGTGTCATCCGTGTCCGTAAAAAAAAAAGTGCCGGAGCGGATCAAAATTCGATCCGCCCCGTGTGAAAGGAGCCTAAGCCTTATCTATATCTTATTCTAGATGAGGGTTTAGCCTAAAAAAAAAAAAAAAGAAAACGTGTGGGGTTCCCCCTCAGGATATGTTCCAAACCCTTAGCCAAAGCTCCAAACCAGAAAAGAAAAAAAAATAGCACAGGCGTCACCCCTAAACCCACACTATACAAAAAGCAAGAAAAAAAAAAAAGCCTTATTTTTCTCAGAAAACCATACCAGACCCTTATCTAAATGCAATCTGGCAGGCCATAAAAGGGGGGACACGTGCCCCACTCCCTCCTGAACCATACCAGGCCACATGCTCTCAACATGACTTCATGGACGTCCGCAGAACTTTTTTCAGTGTCATATTGTCATGAAGGGGAGGGGCTAGTCATTATACTTATTTCAAGTATTTATTTTTCAAGGGCAAATTACAGCATTTATTTTTAAAGCATTTGTTAACCTAAAAAAAAAAAATGATCCTGTTCCCTCAAAGCATGTTATACAGCACAGTGCATGTGCTGTGTAATTTAGCCCCCCGTATCACCTAAAATACCTGGCTAATCCTGCCTGGCTATGTCCTCCTGTAAACTGACCACGGTATACAATGGCTGCTGAGCCCTGACATTGTGGTCAGTTTACATGCCTCCGTAATCCGCAGCCCTCCTGTCCTCCTCTGTCCTCTCTCCCCCTCCCTCCCTGCCTGTCTGCTCCTGTGTCTGTGCCCCGCCCCTCCTGCTGCTGTAGTTTCATTTAAAGTTTCATATCCTGTCTACAGTCTGTTTAATAATCCTGTGTGTCCCTGTGTCTGTGTTTTATAAAAATAAGCCATTCTTTACAAGTTTTCAGAGCGCCAATCGCTGCTCACGTAACCCGCCGCCTCTCTCCTCCTTTCCCCCTCCCCTCCTCCTCCCCTCCCGACTGATGTCAGCGAGGAATCCTCATCCACGCCCGCTGCAGGCAGCTGTCAGACGGGGAGAGGAGAGAGCCGACGGGCCACGTGATCAGCGCTCGGCGCTCTGAAAACTGGTAAAGAGCAGCTTGTTTTTTTAAAACACAGACACAGGGGCACACAGAATTATTAAACAGATCAGACAGGATAGTATAAAGTGGCTTAACAACCACTTTAACCACTTGCCGACCAGTCACTGGGACTGTACTGCGGCAAAGTGGCTCGATTCCGTCCAGCAACGTAGACCTACGTCTCTGGACTCCTCCCCTTCTGGGCAGTGCTCGCGCGGCGCCGGAGGCTCGCTCCCGCTGTGTTCAGTCACAGCAGGAGTCGGGCCAGGGGAGGAGCAGCGGCGATCACCGCCGCTCTTCCCCGATCGTCGCCGCTCTTCCCCGATCGTCGGGGAATCGAGTCTGGAGATCCGCCTGCTTGTGTAAACAAAGTGGGCGGATCTCCTAAGTGACAAACAGAGACAGATTGCAGGGTTCAGCATAGCTGAACATGCGATCTGTCCCTGTGTCACTCAGTCACCTCCCCCCACACACGTTAGTAAGCACCAGGCATACATTAACCCCTCCTTCTCCAATAAAATTAACCCCTTCCCTGCCAGTGTCATTTTTACAGTAACAGTGCATATATATAGCACTGATTACTGCAGTAATGTCACTGGTACCCCCAAAAGTGTCAAAAATGTCAGTCAAGGGTCCGATCTGTCCGCCGCAATGTCGCAGTCCCGCAAAAAAAATCGCAGATTGCCGCCATTACTCATTAAAAAAAAACCCACCAAAAATGACAGAAATCTTTCCCTTTGTTAGTAAACGCAATAACTTTTGCGCAAACCAATCAAAATACGCTTATTGTGATTTTTTTTTACTAAACATAGGTAGCAGAAAACAAATTGGCCAAAAATTAAAAAAAAATTTGATTTTTACATTTTTTTGGGGGGGAATTTCATATAAAAAAATTTGAAAAATATTGTTATTTTTTCAAAATTTAAGCTGTTTTTTTGTTTATAGCGCAAAAAGTTAAAATCGCACAGGTGATCAAATACCACCAAAAGAAAAATCTGTTTGTTGGAAAAAAAGGACGTAAATTTAATTTGGGTACGGCGTCGCACGACCGCGCAATTGTCAGTTAAAGTCGCACAGTGCCGAATCGCAAAAAGTTGCCTGGATGTAAGACAGCAAAATCCTCCGGTGGTAAAGTGGTTAAAGGGGAAGTTGAGATTCCAGGGGGGGACATTTGCCCCCCCTTGCCCCTCCTTGTGGACGCCCATGGATACCTTGCCAGGGGGAGAAAAGAAGGTGAGCAGTCTGCCCTCACTCTCTTGCAGGCACCCAAGTGAGTGTCTATATGGAATGGAACTGTTAGTGAGGCCATTCACTATTATGTGGTAGAGCAGTTTCCAGGTACAGAGAAGTGGTTTCTTAAAATGTTTGTCTTGTGCTTCAGCACAGTGCCAGACATATAGATTCATGTCAAAATTAATTTTCACAGCAAAGTTTAAGTTTGTTATCTTTGCACTTTACTATCTGAGGTGATTGTAGCCATATTAGTGCATTTGCAACCAAAACAATTGAGTACTGTCTGTGATATTTCTTTTATTTTCACTAACATCCACATTTTAGGGCAAGATTTCAGGTTATACCCACTTCTTCAAGGTCCAAGCAGCACTACCCAATGCTGGTTCCCCTTACATGCCTCTCCCCCAAGGATGCTGTGAGGCAGAGCGTATATGGTTTGAGTTTAAGATAGTAAATAATTCCATGCACTGGATTATGTATATAGAAGTAACTAGATGGTGAAATAAGGTATTTATGGCACTACCAAGTATTTATGAGCTGGAAGTATACTTTTGTCCTTCTATATTCTGGAGAAACACTTCCATATCTTCTGAAGAAATTAACTTTTTTCCCAAGAAATGTGTAGCCATGCCCTCTCCCTTACTTCTTTGGTGACTATTAAGAACTTCACCAATATGAATATATAATAAGAAAGATGCTCACAAAGCCTGCCCAAAGAAGTAGTGAACAACCCAAGCACTTCAGGAAAACACAATGCTAATCCTTAGTGCTGCTACTTAAAGTTAAATGTATAAATCACGGAAGACAAACAATATGTAAAAACATATACGTAAAAACATATGGATACTGGATACAGTATATGTTTTTACATATTGTTTGTCTTCCGTGATTTATAATATGAATATATAATTTACCACATACCTGAGAACTATTAAGGACAACTCAGAAGGGGGAATTAGTGGGCTAAAACTGGGAGGTATTATACTGTGGCTGTATGTCCTGTATATACAGTGGGCACAATAATTATTTGATCTCCTGCAGATTTTGTAAGTTTGCCCACTTAAAAGAAATGAAGGTCTATAATTTTTATCATAGGTGTATTTTAAATGATAGAGACAAACCAAAAAATCCAGAAAAAAACATGATACAAATGTTAGAAAATTGAGTTGCAGATCAGTGAGTAAAATAAGTATTTGATCCCCTACCAACCAGCAATAATTCTGGCTCCCACAGACTGGCTTCAGTATGTGCTCATGTGGTACACAGATTAGTCCTCTCAAATTAAGAAGGTGCTCCTAACGACAACTCGATATGTGTATAAAAGACACTTGTCCACCGAAACTCTTTCTTTCATTCAAACCTCACCATCATGGGCAAGACCAAAGAGCTGCCAAAGGATGTCAGGGACAAGATTGTAGACTTGCACAAGGCTGGAATGGGCTACAAGACCAGCAAGAAGCTTGGCGAGGAGACAATTGTTGGAGCAATTATTTGCAAATGGAAGAAATACAAAATAACCATCATTCGCCCTTGGTCTGGAGCTCCAGATTTCCAGATTTCGCCTCATGGGGTAAGGATGATCATGAGAAAAGTGAGGGATCAGCCCAGAACCACACGGGAGGAGCTTATGAATGATCTCAAGGCAGTTGGGACCACAATCACCTAACAAACCATTGGTAAAAACAATACGCTGCCATGAATTGAAATTATGCAGCTCCTTCAGGGTCCCCCTCCTCAAAAAGACAGATGCATAGGCCCATCTGAAGTTTGCCAATGAACATCTAATTGATTCAGAGAAGGATTGGGAGAAAGTGCTGTGATCAGAAGAGACCAACATTGAGCTCTTTGGCATTAACTCGACTCTCTGTGTTTGGAGGAAGAAAAATGCTGACTGTGGCCGTAAGAACACACAGAGGTTCAAGCACGGAGGTTCTTTCCTCAGCCAGAACACTGAAGATGGGTCGTGGATGGGTCTTCTAGCATGACAATGACCCAAAACATACTGCAACAAAGGAGTGGCTCAAGAAGGAGCACATTAAAGTCATGGAGTGGCCTAGCCAATCTCCAGACCTTAATCCTATAGAAAATTTATGGAGGGAGCTGAAACTGCAAGTGCCAAGTGACAGCCAAGGAACCTCAAGGATTTAGAAAGGATCTTTAACCTCCCTGGCGGTATGATTATTTCAGATTTTAGGTGCTGAAAGCGGTACAATTATTTTGCATGTAATTCTTAAGGACGAGCAGCCCAAACCAACTATTTACATATGATGTTTTTTTTACTGTGCGTTCTTCTTTATAACATCTCGGGTATGATAAAGTTTGAAACCCAAAATCATAAATTATAATATAATAAATAACTATAAATAAGTTAAAGTATATATATATATATCTATATATATATAGATATATAGATATATATATATAGATAGATATACAGTATATAAGTACAGTAAAACTGCAGGCAAGGGCACTGGGAGGCAAACTAAGGTCAATTTATTTTATTTAGTAATGTAATCCAATAGGATTACAATATATCAGTGTGTTTGTGTGTTTTACTTTTTGAATTTGCCACCGGTTCCACCCCCCTGTGACGCGACGCTCACAGGGAACGGAAGCCGGGGCACGCAGCATCAGGTGGAAGATCCGGCCGCCGTACAATGCCAGAATACATTGCGGGATCCTGGAGACAAGGTAAGTAACCTCTTCCAGGATCCAGTGATTTCTCCCTGGCGGTACCCTGAGTTTGGCTCGGGGTTACCGCTAATGGCACTGAAATTCCACCCTGAGCCACACTTGGGAATACCGCCAGGGAGGTTAAAGAAGAGTGGACCAAAATCCCTCATGAGATGTGTGCAAACCTGGTAACCAACTACAAGAAACGTCTTACCTCTGTGCTTGCCAACAAGGGTTTCTTCACCAAGTACTAAGTCATGTTTTGCTTGGGAATCAAATACTTATTTTACTCACTGAACTGCAACTCAATTTATAACATTTGTATTATGTGGATTTTTCATTGATATTCTCGCTATCATTTAAAGTACACCGATGATAACAATTAAAGACCCTAAATTTGCAGGGAATCAAATCATTATTTTCCCCACTGTAACACATGTGCTGGTACTAGTGTCATTCTAATCATATTTTGCTGATTTTGTAATAAAATATGTCATTGTTTTATACAAATAAAGAATGGTTTCATGTATCAATAGAGACACATAGATTAAGTGTGTGGTGCCACTAAAGCCCCAATCTTCAGGTTCTTTGTTGTATTACATTTTGGCAATTTAAAAAATATAAAACAAAATCCCCAAAAAAGTCCTAAAATATAAATCCATCACCAATCATGTCATCCAACCTTGCAGGTCCACATCAACCACGCTGAATGACACCCACCGTCTTGCGGAAAAGCATAACATGCCAACCATCAGACACGTCTGATCATGGCAACTGCTTGTGGTGGATGACAGCTCCCTGAAATGTCAACCCTTTCATTTTTTCATTAAAAAAATAGACAACATTGTCCTTCAGTCAACAATACACTTGCCCTCCTCTCTATATTCAGGAGCATTGCTCTTAGACATGAGATCTGTGCTAACTTCCATACATTCTGATGAAGTCGTGAGAAAGGGTGAAATGGGTTGACATCACCAGATGCATCCCACTGCCTAGTCCATGTTACATAAACACATAATGGAGCACTTTTGGAGGTCCGATGGGCAGTGTTCTACTCTTAGCTTGGGCTACGGAACATCCCATACATGCAATTTTGGATACTCAGTAACCATTGCATGTATTTTCAGGTGAGTTTTTCACCAGTGGGTTGGACTAGGCTTTGACAAAACAACTGAACCCTGTTCTACAAGGGTTCTTCAGTCTTTTCTTTTTTTTGGAAGAACATTTCTTTTGCCGCCCTCCCTCCTGAGAAAAAGGAGTTCTTTTTAGCCCACCCTTTCTAGGAGGGGTCCAAGGGCAGCTGCACCTGTATGGAGGCAGTGGGCCAAGTTTTAGACTCCAGTGCTGGAGCCCAGGCCTAGAGAGTGTTGCCCCCCTCTGTATGCAGGTCATACTGGCCTTACTTTGTTCTATGCTAGAGTCCTTGCTGGAACAGAGAAACACTGAAACCTCCAGCAGCACTGGGTGAAATTCATTGTGTCAGTACATAATGTTTAAAAAATAGGGTTTCTGAGAATTCTCCCCTGCAACTCATGGTATTCAAAACCTACTGTCTGTTGATCTCCCCTCTCGAGGTTTTCAAACTACCCTATATCTCTAAATGGAAGAATGATCCTAACACCTCTCTCCCCAGCAAGCAGATTGAGAGGATCCTGCTCTTTAAGTATAAGACACCTATTTGTGCTAGATACCAGGAACCCAGTTTCAAACTTATGACACAATGGTACTATACCCCCACTAGGATCCATCGGATGTACCCTCAATGCCCGGAAACATGCTGGAGATGTGGGGAAGAGATCGGAACCCTTCTCCATGTTTTCTGGTCCTGCTGCAAACTCCAAGCTTTCTGGACGGAAGATAGGCACATTACCCTGTAATTAATGTACTGATTACATACTTCCATGGGACCTGGCCTTCTTTTTGCTCCACAATCATGATATTCCCAAGAAGACCTACAAGCTCTCTATTGTACTGCTGCTAAGTGCTGTAAAAAATTGCATTCCGCTGTTTTGGAAGCAACAGCATGTTTCCAAACATCCCCTGAGCATGTTTGGCGAAGGTGAAGGAAATCAACAAGATGGAGGACTTTGTTACAACAGAGAGGGGCACGAGAGAAAACATTTTGAAAAAACAGTTTTACTGACATGAATCTGAATACTCTCCCGTCTACTTATCCCTTATGAACTACACTATGAACTGAGGCTATCTGGCCACATGAGGCATGAAGGCCGTTTTTTCCCTTATCCTTCTTTTTTCATATCCTCCTCCCACCTTCTTTTTTTCCCACTTTCCCTCCCTCATAACTCCACTTTATACGACTTGAAAGGTGCAGGGGAAAGCAGGAGCCATAGTGAATGGAATATAGGGCTTCTTCTCTAAAACTGGGTACAGTCCCATGTTAGCCTGAGCCAATGGCTTGTTCAAACTTCATCTTAATGGATTACATTGTTATTTTCAATCTGTGTCCAGCACTGGTGCCATTCCCATACATTTGTTATTCTTATTCAGCGTGCATTCTGTACTACTGTGGTTTGTGACCTCTGTACTCTGTTTTTTGTTAAATAAAGAATAAAAAAATTGGTTAATTAAGCCAATGCCTAATCAGTTTGGTCCTACCCTTCTGGAATTTTTTGTGATAAATTCAGAAAAGGTATGAAACATAAAGGAGTTAATTTACTTTAACAAAATGAGGCCTTGGAAGTTTTGAAAATAAAATAATATATATATATATATACTGTATATATGTATATATATATTTAGAGAGTATATAACCAGTGCCCGTGTACATTGTCATTAACATCTTGCAATAAGAAGTCCCATAGTTGTAAAACTGGTGGACTGGTTGTCAGAAATGACCTTCTGACCTTCTAAATGACAGTCAATGTACAGTATTAATCTTGGAGTGCTCTTTACAGGAAGCCAGAATTGCATTGACTATGTGCTAGAATAGTGGAGAATTACAAGTAACATGTATACAGTTAAATGTAAAGGCGTTACTTTTTATGGGTTTAATCTTTCTTGCCCTTCAGCTCTGAAGATGTAAGTTATTATAAGTGAAACAGTTATTTGCGCACAGAGGTACCAGCAGCCTGTAAAATGCTTTGATAGACTAAAAACTGTTGGATGAGCTGGATATTGCACTGAGAATGCAGACGACTTGCATTTTGGGCATTCGTCCCTGGGCACATGCTGCCATAAACATTAGTAGCACTTGGTACACCGTCCAGCCCAGTCCAGTCACAGCAGCCTCTCATAGAGTTTTATACGCTGCTGGCAGCAGGGCTGGCAGTGCCTTCAAGCCACACCTAAATGCCAGAGTTTTATGCACCAGGGCTAAACACCCAATGTGCATGAAGCCTTAGATTGCTTGTGGTGGAATGCTCACTCTCAAAGAGAAAGTTTTTGTAATCGTATATAATAATAATAATAATCCACTAGAAAATGCTCCCAGAAAGCCTAATAGGCACATTCTCTTGGTGGCAGTAAAAATCAGCAAAAGCAAGCAAGCTTGGTACAACCACGAGTGTCCGAAAGGCCTATTACCACTTATACTGTGCAGGTGTCTTAGGGTCATCAGTCCATTCCCTGGAAGCCAGGTGAGAGGTCACACCACATTGCAGGGCTTCCCTCTCGGGCTGTACCCATCACACAAAACCATGTGGATCCACTGTCTTAGCACTCTCCTTTCCCCTCTATGGAGTTAGCAGTTCATATCCTTGGCACAAACTCCACCAATAGCTGAAGGGGTCTCTCTAAAAAGAGCACCAACACCCGCTTACACTACACTTGGGCTCTCCTCATTTCTCCTGCACTGATTGGCAGGACAAACGTTTGACCAAACCCAGTTCTCCTCTGTTCTTCTTCTGCTCCCTCCTGTCGCACTGCCTTCTTGAGGTAGGGTGGAAAGGGATAAGTACAGAAAAAGTAGAAAATAATGAAGGTCTTTCAAGAATGACTGACCTGTATTAAAGTAGTAAATAACACCAAATTCATAAAATGTATATATTTTATAAAACATAAATAGTATCATCATAAAAATAGTAATTTGCAATAGTCATATATCCAAATGGCAACGCATTTTGTGGGCACTGCCGCTTCTTCAGGACTTCATAATTTTAAATGAGAGATGCCTTATTACATATGGTTTACATCTAAAAGCATAAAACACACACATGGTTGGAGGGGTGGTCACACATTTTGGGGGCTTTGGGGAGGCAATTGGGAGACAGTGACACCCTCCAGGCAACTCCACAGTCAGGCACAGAGGTCCAAAAAAATAGCAACATATGTAGGTCAAGCCACAAAGGTGGGAGTAGAAGTCTATAGATGCATAGATGCACTGTGTCTGTCTTAGTATTGGATCACATATCCATAGTAAATGATGATAAAAGGGATGCGTACAATCAAACGGCTACCCGAGAAGTATATAGTTCTGGATCAACTTATATGTCCTCGCAAAAGGGATGGCTGGTCCAAAATGATAGCCTTTTCTCGTTAGCCAGTATGATTTTTCCACCCCTATGAGGATGTCATGTTTGACCAAACGTATCGGGTCCAGCTCTTGCTGAGGTCATTGCCTGCTATTATAACAAGCGCTGTATACATAATTTTCCTGTAAGCGTTCTGCACTTTTATATAAATCCATTTATGATGGTTTTACACTGTGTGCTATTGCTTGGTATGTTTCCACATATGTGTCTGATCTGAGAGAAATGGTGTGCCCAAGATGAAGTCCATTTCTACCAGAACTGAGGGGATTTGTGAGATCCATCCATATGAGACACCTGAGACCTGTAATGTCTACTTACCCCTGCCTGTTTGACTCACTACTGTAAGGTATTTTGGTCCACACTCTCTGGTAAGCGTACCCTCATCATCTATGGAGGTGGGATACACTCCTCAACCTGATAGAACACTTTTGGGATGATTTAGAGCGGAAACTACAGGCCAGGCCTTATTATCTAACATCAGTGCCTGACCTCACAAATGCACTTCTGGAAGAATGGTCAAACATTCCCATAGACACACTCCTAAACCTTGTGGACAGCCTTCCCAGAAGAGTTTAAGCTGTTATAGCTGCAAAGGGTGGGCCAACTCAATATTGAACCCTACGAACTAAGACTGCAATGTTATTTAAGTTCAAGTGCGTGTAAAGGCAGGCACCCCAATACTTTTGATAATATAGTGTATATAGTTCTGGTTCAACTTATGTCCTCATATAGGACAAAAAGGACAGGTGGTCCAAAATACAGCCTGTTCTCGTTAGCCACTATGGCCTTCCACCTCACTCTACCAAAGGGTAAGGTAGAGAGAGATAGCTGCAGAATGGTCCGAAATGCCTGGACTGTGTAGCTCCTGCCCTTAAAGGACTGCTGGCCAGGCATACTGTACAATAGACAGATCTGCTGCAGTAACTTGACAAACTCACTGAGCTAGATGCATCAGAACTTTGCCTGGAGAAGATTCAATAAATTAAAAAAATGGCTCCAGCGTAGTGAAATAAGGATTTGATCATGAAAACATTTTCTTTTTCTTCAGTCTTTAAAGGCAATCTGTAGGCACTCAGCCACATACCCAGATGAAAAACATATACAAGTTTTGCCTGCCCAAGGATTTGTATTTCTTCCCATACAGTAAATTTTGAGATGTACATTACTCTGTTACACAGCATAAGCATTCTGAAAAGGTAAGAGATCTGATTTCTCTGCTGCAGTTAGGTAACCCTTACAGCTCTTGTCTCTCCACCAGTCTGTGACCGAACTGTGCAAATGGAAGAGAGCACTGATGAGTTCATCTGTCTATCATTCTACTCTCTCCCCCAATCAGCAGGCTTCTCGTTAGCACAGAAACACTGCAGCACAACCAACTGGCTCCTTGTACTACTCTTCCTTCACTCAGTCTGAGCTCTGTTACACAGTGGATTTCTGACTGTACAGTGAACTAGCAAAAGGAGGCTGAATAGGTCATCCCTCTGCTCACTCTGTTCTCTTCTCTCAACAGCATATACTGTATGCATGCAGCAGAGATGATTGGCTCCCAGTTTGAGCTGTGCTGTACAGTTGATTGCAGGAGGCTGATACCAAATCAAATTCAGGAACGTACAGTGCTTGCAGCAGGAGGCTGAAGAGGTATTCCCTCTGGTCATATTGCTCTCTTCCCCTAACAGCATATATGCATGCAGTACAGCTGATTGGCTCCCAGTCTGAGTTGTGCTTTACAGGGGATAGCAGGAGGTTGACATCCAAACAAATTCAGGTACGTACAGTCAGTGATGGGACAAGGTCATTTAGTGCCCAGGGCAAAGTTGCCAAACTGCGCCCCCCCCCAACCCCCCTTTCAAGATGTGCAGATTAAAGTAGTAGTCTGTCACTTGTCAAAATCAATGCCACTGTCACTACTCCTGTCAGCCTTGTAACAGAAGGAAGGCACCTCCATCCCTACAATAAACCTATATTGCCAAGGGCAGCCGCCCTTCCCACCCACCCCCACCCACCCCTTGTCCTGGCCCTGCATACAGTGCTTGCAGCAGGAAACTGAAGAGGTAATTCTACTGCTCACTTTGCTCTCCCTTCTGTAGCACTGCCCCCTTGAGGACGGCTAAATTTTACACTTACGGGTCCCCCTGTGTTTCCAATAGCAACTTTGACATTCACAGTCTATCAATTTACTTTTTGGTTTTGTCAATAATCCGTCCAGGGTATGTAGTTGTTTTGTATTTTATTTGATAAATTAGGGATGGGAGAAGGGAATAGTGGGATACTCCAAATAACTTTGCACAATTGGTTGAGGACTCCTTTCTTCAGGTACAGCCAGGCTGTTGGTTCATCCTGCCACTAATGGTGAATTAGAATTAATTAGGACTCCTTCCAAAGACAACTTGGTGAACTATTGATTGTATTCAGGACACTCTCCTCAACATCCTCTTTCTCTCTTTACTGCTGACACCATCCTCTGACTATCCTACACGTGGTGTGGCCCCCCTCAGGTCAGGCCCCTTTACATGGGTCCCTGTACTCACGATACTGTTTTTCCAGGGTCTCCAGTGTGTCCCCCCTGCAGTCAGCTCTCCTGGACCTCTTGGTTCAGCTCAGTGGTGGCTGGTGCTCAAAATTTTTTTTCTGGGGGGGGGGGGGGGCGCAAATAGAAAAATGTAATAGGCATTGCTTTGCAGCAAAAAACGCTGTAAAGAATTGCGTGACTTTGAGGTCAGAAAAGTGTGAAAGGGGCCTTCAGTGATCAATGTATAGTGTGCCCCCTTCAATGCAGAGTGACCATCGTACCTCCTTCAATGCAGAGTGACCATTGTGCCCCCTTCAATTCAGAGTGACCAGTGTGCCCCCTTTCAATGCAGAGTGACCAGCGTGCCGTGCCCTTTCAATGCAGAGTGACCAGCGTGCCGTGCCCCCTTTCAATGCAGAGTGACCAGCGTTCCCCCTTTCAATGCAGAGTGACCAGCGTGCCGTGCTCCCTTTCAATGCAGAGTGACCAGCGTTCCCCCTATCAATGCAGAGTGACCAGCGTGCCCCCTTTCAATGCAGAGTGACCAGCGTGCCCCTTTCAATGCAGAGTGACCAGCGTGCCCCTTTCAATGCAGAGTGACCAGCGTGCCCCCTTTCAATACAGAGTGACCAGCGTGCCCCCTTTCAATGCAGTGTGACAAGCGTGCCCTCTTTCAATGCAGAGTGACCATCATGCCCCCTTTAAATGCAGAGTGACCAGTGTGCCCCCTTTCAATGCAGAGTGACCAGCGTGCCCCCTTTCAATGCAGAGTGACCAGTGTGCCCCTTTCAATGCAGACTGACCAGCTTGCCCCTTTCAATGCACAGTGACCAGCGTGCCCCCTTTCAATGCAGAGTGACCAGCGTGCCCCCTTTCAATGCAGAGTGACCAGCGTGCCCCCTTTCAGTGCAGAGTGACCAGCGTGCCCCCTTCAATGCAGAGTGACCAGCGTGCCGTGCCCCCTTTCAATGCAGAGGGACCAGCATGCCCCCTTTTAATGCAGAGTGACCAGCGTGCCCCTTTCAATGCAGAGTGACCAGCGTGCCCCTTTCAATGCAGAGTGACCAGCGTGCCATGCCCTTTCAATGCAGAGTGACCAGCGTGCCCCCTTTTAATGCAGAGTGACCAGCGTGCTCCCTTTCAATGCAGAGTGACCAGCGTGCCCCCTTTCAATGCAGAGTGACCAGCATGCCCCTTTCAATGCAGAGTGAACAGCGTGCCGTGCCCTTTCAATGCAGAGTGACCAGCGTGCCCCCTTTTAATGCAGAGTGACCAGCATGCTCCCTTTCAATGCAGAGTGACTAGCGTGCCCCCTTTCAATGCAGAGTGACCAGCAAGCCCCTTTCAATGCAGAGTGACCAGCATGCCCCTTTCAATGCAGAGTGACCAGCGTGCCCCCTTTCAATGCAGAGTGACCAGCGTGCCCCCTTTCAATGCAGAGTGACCAGCGTGCCCCCTTTCAATGCAGAGTGACCAGCGTGCCCCTCTTCAATGCAGAGTGACCAGTGTGCCGTGCCCCCTTTCAATGCGGAGTGACCAGCGTACCATGCCCCCTTTCAATGCAGAGTGACCAGTGCACTTACCTGCAGCGGCGGTTTCTTCTCAGTCCCCTCATTCGCTATTGTCACACAAATGGGTGGGCTAGGGCGCAGTGTTCTGCACCCCGGGTCCACCCTTTTCTGAAGCCTATTAGAGCCTCCGGCTCTAATCGGGTGATTCAGAAAAAAAAACCCCATTCAACTCCAGATTAGGGGGCCGGACGCATGGATAGGGGGGGGGGCGGCGCCCCTGCTACCCCAACGCACCAGCCGCCACTGGTTCAGCTTCTCTCATCCATTCCTCCGGCCTTCAGGACAATCTCCTGCGACCACGTGCCACTGCTACAGAGGAGGAGGCAGCCGCCCACTCCCTCCGGGACTCTGCTCTCCAGCCAAAGACCTTGCAGCACATGTGCTCCTGGCTTTTATACAGTATCCCAGAATGCACCGAGGCAACCTGCCCCTGCCAATCACTAGGACTGTATCAAAGCCTATGCATTCATTTGTCAGGTTTCCTTCCACTGTCCAACATGCCTCCCTATTGGACCAATGTGAAACACACTCTAGACATAATGAATCACATACTGAGCAGAATGAGTAGACCTCCCTAACAGATCCTGCTCTCCAATAGGCAGAGAGCAATATAGATTTGCCTGCTGCTCCTCTGATAGGCAGACAGAGCCAAAAACTATACTCACTCACTAGCACCTACCTAGGAGGGTGCTACACTTCCAAACAGCATATATGCATGTAGCACACTTGAATAACTCCCAGTCTGAGCTGTGCTGCACAAGGGATTGCAAGGGGCTAATGCCAAGTTTAATACAGATACTTACAGAGCTGCAATATTTTGAGTCCGAAGTTCAGCTTTGGTATCAGGAAGACCAGACAAGTAGAATATATTTTTATTTCCAGTTCCTTTGTATTCCCGCATCTTCCATAAATAGATAAAAGAAGCCAAGCATGACCAGACCCTTGTTTTCAGACATATCATATGAGACATACTTCAGAGTATTTGATGTACACAAAATCCTTTAATTTATGAAGGTATACCCTTTGCTGCTGTTTACCTCTTAGGCAAGCTTTTAAAGACTTGCCGAGTTCCTAGAACACGTCACATGAAGATAGTTGAATGCAGTACGGTATATCTTTCTGTGAAGTCAAGCAGGATCGAAAGAAAAATTGGCATAATTCATCATGAAAACATTGCGTTTACTTCTTACAGCCATGTTTGTGCAGTATGTATGGAAACTTGAAATGTTTACATTGCTGGTGATCACATCTTCTCAAGAGCTGGAACGACTTGCTCCAGATATAGTTTAGGATCCTAAAGCAAAACAAAGATTATGGATTGTTGAAATGGAACAAGTGCATAGCAGCTGGCTGTTCTGTTCTAAAAATCACAAAATTTGTTTTTGTAGCATTGGTTGGAGGGGAGGATCTCACACAAGGCAACCCAAGGGACAAACTATAAACTGACAAGGTTAGGGGCTCATTAGGAAAACATAACCTAAAATTAGAGGTGCGCTAAAATATACATTTTGGTGCCGAAACCAAAAATGCCGGATGCACTTAGCAGAAAGCCAAATCCGAAAATGACAGTTTTTCAAAATTATATACATTTTTAAATATATATAATTGTATTATATTTGACTTTTTAATTAATGTTATGAATTTAAATGAATATGAATTTATTGTTGGTTTTATTGGCACCTTTAGTGCAAGAAAACAAATGTATCCTTTTAAATTCTGTGTATGTCTTCACACTAGTTCATTGCGCTTCCGTTGTGGTGTTAAAAATCCTGCTTGCTGCATTTCTGTTAAGTTCTAAAAACTGCACCAAAATGTATCTCCCTGTGGAAATTCATTAAAAACACAGCAAGAACGCATCAATTTCTAGATTGTAAGCTCTAACGAGCAGGGCCCTCTGATTCCTCCTGTATTGAATTGTACTGTAACTGTATTGTCTTCCCCCACACTGTAAAGCGCTGCGCAAACTGTTGGCGCTATATAAATCCTGTATAATAATAATAACGTATCTGATGGTCAGCCTGTCCCTGGGAGGGCGTCACTGATGATGAAACGCGCCGGGATTGGTTGTTACTGAAGACATCACACTTGCTTAGCCGTTACTTTCTCATGAGCTGACAGCCTACTGGTTTTTGATTAGTTTGCGCTAGTTTAAAACTTATCCAAGGTACATCTTATATATTTTAAAAAAAGGACTTAAATGTTAGCAGGCTTCACTATGCATATTCATTTTTTTATTCCTGATCCATTTGGAGTGGCTGCTGAGCAGCCACTGCCTATCTCAGATGCCGGGTTATTTTGTGCTTTTATGACCAATATAATTTATGGTCCATGTTATCTGATAAGAAGAGTATGCTAAGTGTTGGTGCTTGGTGGTTGATTTTATCAATCAACGTTACTTATATACTTTTTTCCCCTTTATGGACACTCTTGTTTAACTACCTCAATACCGGGCACTTAAACCCCCTTCCTTCCCAGACCAATTTTCAGCTTTTAGCGCTGTTGCATTTTGAATGACAATTGCGCGGTCATGCAACACTGTACCAAAACCAAATTTATGTAATTTTTTCCCCACAAATAGAGCTTTCTTTTGGTGGTATTTGATCACCGCCAGGTTTTTTCTTTTTTGGTGCACAAATAAAAAAAGACCGAAAAGTTTGAAAAAAAAAAAAAGTTTTTTTGTTTAGGTTATAAAATTTTGTAAATAGATACGTTTTTTCCTGCACTGATGAGCACTGATGAAGCCGCACTGACAGGCACTGATGAGGAGACACTGATGGGGTGGCACTGATGGGGTGGCACTGATATGCAGCACTGATGGGCACTGATAGGTAGCACTGATATGCAGCACTGATGGGCACTGATATGTGGCACTGATAGATAGCACTGATATGCAGCATTGGTGGGCACTGATAGGCAGCGCTGATGGGCACTGATAGGCAGCACTGATGGGGACTGATTGGCGGCACTGATGGGTACTGATAGGTGGCACTGATGGGCACTGATAGGTGGCACTGATGAGCAGCACTGATCGGCACTGATGGGGGGCACTGATGGGCACTGATAGGCAGCACTGGTGGGCAATAATGGGCACTGGTGGGCGTCACTGATAGATGGCAATAACGGGCACTGGTGGGCAGCACTGATAGATGGCATTGGTGGGCAGCACTGATAGGGGGGCACCACTGGCAGGCTCTCTGAGCCCTGTTTGCCATCCCTGGTGGCCATGGTGGGCATCCCTGGTGGTCATGGGTGGGCATCCCTGGTGGCTCTAGTGGCACCCCCTCCCCCCAGGGCTGCACTGGTAATCAATCATCTGATTACCAGCACAGACCCCCCCTGTGATCAGTGAGTACTTAGAAATACTCACTGATCCCCCCGGCTGCAGCACCGATCATCTCCTCTTCTCCTCACTGACAGGATCTGTCAGGAGGAGAAGAGATCGAAGCCGTTACAACGGCTCTATTTACATTACATGACGGCTGTGATTGGACACAGTTGTCATGTGATCAGGAGGGCCAATCACAGGGCCCTCCTGCCGCATCTTGTTGCTCTGTGTCCTAGGGACACAGGCACATCGAGATTGCGCCGCTGCGCGTGCCCGCGGCGGCACGATCTCTCTCCTTCTGAAGGACGTTCCGGAACGTCCGATCAGAAGGACGAGACTCCCACCCGGCCGTAAATGTACAATGGCCCGGGTGGGAGGTGGTTAATATTGAAAAGGACTTTTTCGTTGAAAGGACTTTTTTTATGTTCACTTAACAGTGGATTTGGCACTTATGCCACTTTCTTATGATTGATTTTTTTCAATTATATATTTTGCTCATAATGTATTCACTGCATGTTTAGTTGTTTTCATGCCACATTATTTACCATATGATTATTAATGATTGCACTATTAGGATTTAGCACCACTTCTTGTTACCTTTTTGATGCTGTTTTTGAGTCACGTGACCTATGAAAAACAATTCATAAGCACAGTAAAAGTGCCCATATCGGCACATTTTTCTCTTATCGGCAAAATGTGATATAACACCTGTGACGGTACTCACCGTCACTGAGAATGAAAGACAGACACTATATGTGGGGACCTTGGAGTAATGTTACTTTGGATTCAAGTCCCTGTCTCCCCAAGACAGGAAGACTCATAGCAGATGCTAATATCATCAGCTCTATACCTGTCTTCCACACATCGTTGAATATGCTGATTTACTCACCTGTTATCCACAATGGGTTCTGTGTTTACACTTCTGATAATGTGTATTGTACTTCAATGTCAGAGATGGACAGTCTGTAACTGGTGGTCTCTCCCTATTATCTGTGTGTACATAGATTTAGATATAAACTTGAAGTGCTTACAAAGTGCATTGTTATTTCTTCACTATTTAAAAGATGCATCATATATCATATTAAAAAATGTTGTGCCATTTGGGTGAGTTATAGTACCAAAATTAGATAAACACGGTACCTACATCCCAATTAACAGATCAAAAAACCAAGGACTGTTACGTCCTACCACACATGTGGCAAAACTGAGGGCTTACATAGGGGGGATTTTAATGGTACTTAATAATGGGTTGAATCAACAATTATAAAAATGATACATTTTATTCCAATTTTTTACGTTGTACAAGAAAGAAACAAATACACACAGACATTCCAAATATTAGACTATTTTTTTAAAAACAATTTGCTCATTTACTAGTAGACCTCAATTGACCCGCCATAATGGCTAGATCCACCAACAAAAGCACAATATATATATATCATGTACAATGTATCATTATTCAAAGAGAATGTTTGGAAATTTAAAGAGTGACTCCACTTTCAAGGAAAAAAATTGCAAAAAAAAAACACACCATATACAACTGCTACACAAACCATGTTTTATTTTTTTTTTTTCATCAACAAACAAGCTTTCTTGAGTTTCTTACAAATTACAAAAAAAAAAAAAAATATATAAGAAACATGACATACATTGGTATAAAACCAAACAGCAAAAACAAACTGATGCCTTTAGGGTTTGTATATGGCAAGACCAATTTACAGTGTGACAACACAAGAAAAATAAAAAATAGCAGGGGAAAAAAAAAAGAAAATGATATTAATGTACAGATAAACCCCTCAGACGAGAGGCAAGGCCATAATGGACAACCCATACTATCAAAAGAGTAACAGCACTGCTTGCCAAAGTATGGCGAGGGATGTATTTCCACAAGCAAATTAAAAGCAACCCAAATTTTAGTTTACGCTGTTGAGGCCATAAAGGTCTAATACACTACTATGGGGTACAGGTCAACAGAGACTGTAGCCATCAATCCCAGATTTTAATATATTTACTTGGACAACTTTGATTAGTATAGATAACCTTTTTATAAGCTAGAGTATTGCTCATTTCTTTAATCCAGGCTTCAAGAGTAGGAGGTATAGCCTGTATCCATACTCAAGCCACCATCTTTCTGGCACCAAACAGTGTTTCTTGCACAAACTTGGGGGTGTGTTTATCCATATTGGAATCAGAGAATAGACCCAATAGGCATTGTCTGGGATCCATTGTCACCGTAGAACTCATCTGGTTGTGGCAAAATTGAACAACTTGCGCCCAAAATCCCTGAATACGAGGATAGTGCCAGAATAGATGTCCACAGGTGCCAGTGGAGATCAGACATTTAGGGCACATGGGGCTCTGGGAGGGACAAAACTCTGCAATTCGCTCCAGGTTAAGATATGGTCTATGAAGAATGTTACTTGAGTGGGACTATCTGACATTTTAGGGGACACTAGCTTACAAGCTGCCAACACCTCACACCAAGCCGTGTTGTAATTGAAATCGTAACTCCATTTAGGTTGAAAAAAACAAAACAAAAACAAAACAAAAAAAACCCCTCTAGATGATCAATGTACACTGAAGGGATTTTAACTACTTGCCAACCGCCGCAAGTAAATATACTGCGGCGGTCAGCCCCGGCCAGGCAAAGTGACGTATATATACGTCACTAGCCTGTCACCGGCTTGTGAGCCAATAGCGGGCGAGCGTGCGCCCGCTGAGGCACGCGCGCGCCATGGCTCGTTCACTAAGGAGTCCGTGCGTGTGACCGATCGCCGGTAAAGCTGGAGAAAGGCAGGCGGCTAATGTAAACAAGCCGTCTGTCATTCTCCCCTGTGTAAAAATGGAGATCAGACGGTTCTACTATGTAGAACCGTTGATCTCTGTTTTTACAATAGTAGACATGTCCCATCACAGTTAGAAACACGCTCCTAGGACACACTTAACCCCTCCCTCTCCAATACAGTTAACCCCTTCACTGCCAGTGTCATTTTTACAGTAACAGTGAATAAGTATAGCACTGATTACTGCAGTAATGTTACCCCAAAAGTGTCAAAAATGTCAGTCAAGGGTCCGATCTGTCCGCCGCAATGTTGCAGTCCCGCAAAAAAAATCGCAGATCGCCGCCATTACGCGTTAAAAAAAAAAACACCAAAAATTACAAAAATCTTTCCCTTTGTTAGTAAACGCAATAACTTTTGCGCAGACCAATCAAAATACACTTTTTGCGATTTTTTTTACCAAACATATGTAGCATAAAACAAATTGGCTGAAAATGTTAAAAAATTTAGATTTTTACATTTTTTTTGGGGAATTTCATATAAAAAATGTGAAAAATATTGTTATTTTTGCAAAATTTACGCTCTTTTTTTGTTTATAGCGCATGATCAAAAAATCGCACAGGTGATCAAATACCACCAAAAGAAAGCTCTGTTTGTGGGGAAAAAAGGACGTCAAATTCGTTTAGGTACAGCGTCGCACGAGTGCGCAATTGTCCATTAAAGTCACGCAGTAAAAAATCGCAAAAAAACCCTTGGTCAGGTTAACACATTTAGGAGCCGATTCCTACTTAATAGAAGTTTGTTGTACCATGTCCTTTCCAGACTGATTCTGAATGGGAGGGACTGCTTTATTATTTTCTCCTGGTGCAATTTCAGTGTTCCAATAAAAAGGTGCAGGATCTGCATTGCTCTAGAAGTATTTAACTTCTGGGGAGTATCTCACAAAAGTGAAACTCTTATTGCAGGGGATGCCTAAGATTTGCCTTTCTTAGTCTAGACTTCTGGAAAAATCAGTGAGCCAATTACACAAGCAGGTGTTTTTTACCCCAACGGAAAGCCTTCAGGTTGCCATATTGCATTGAATTTTACAGAAAGTTCACTTCCTACAAAGCCATTGTAAGTACTACAGTGTAAACCCAAATCTGCCTTTCTTCCTACTGCAGAAAGCTGAAGATGGATAGAATTTTTGCCTCCCACCCTCATTGCCTCCACTCCATCAGCTCCATGACAAGGGACCTAAACTTCCCACAATGAACGTGAACATGGAAGTCATACGTCTCTCTGTCACATTTCACAACAGAACAAACCTCACCGTATTAACTAATTATGAAGAGGCCATTTGGGACAATTAAAGCCAATTCGTCATCTTAGGTACAGTCTTACCATACATAAACATAGGCTGAGTGTAACTATACACAAGCTGACGAAAGCCAGGCATATAGTTCCTGTGTTTAAGCCATATCTCACAATGAGTCACATTATTTAACGTATTAGCACAAACATCAAGAGGCTTTTTTTAGCATACCACTAGCAACAAGTTCGTTTTTAAATTGACATTAAGACTCACGTTTTTTTTTTTTTTTTATGATCCAATCAAGAGACTAAAAATGTATTTTGTCAATTTCCTCTTTTATTTATTTTGGATGGAGCAGGAATAATTAAAATCCCTGTTGAGTTTTTTCTTGCCATATGTGTCCCATTGGGGATATTTCTTTCATATCCTGTTCTGTAGACACAGCAGGAAGCGAGAGGAAATCTCTCCAAAGTATTGGGGAAATGCCTTCAATGAACAAGTGTCCCTATCGGACGATTTCACCTCTATTCCTTTTCTAGTGATGACTCAAAGGCCTCATTCACACAGGTGTACTACAGCAAATGGCCATGAGAGCGCCATGCTTACCCATGCGTGAATGTGCGGGTATTCTGTGCATCCCCATGCAGGCAATCTCATTTGTGTCAATTGCAGCAGCTGCATGGACACAGCCGCTGCTCCAAATTTGATATCCATGCAATGCTTCCGGGATGGAGAAAATTTATTTGACGCCCCTGGCCAATCAAAATCGATCTGGTCTGTTGCAGAAGCGCTGCACGAAGCAGAGAGAAAAGAGTGGGGATTTAAAATCTCAGACTACTGGAGCTGCTGCAGGGGGTGCTGACAGCTCAGGAATCTCAGAGGTAGGTACAGTGGGGACTGGAGGGGTGGAGAGGGTGTACAGTGTTACTTCACCTTTACATTTCTTCTGTAAAGGTGAACTATGGTAGCCCTTATATTAGTCACCAGCGGGTTGAACAAAAAAATTAAAAATTACCCAATTCCCCCATCCACACATTCAATGTGGATGGGGCAATCACTCTATAGCCGGGAGTAATGACCGTGGGGAAGTTTTCTAGGCTGGTTGGCACCGATCAACTTCAGTACACAGGGATGGGACAAGGAGTGGGCCAGAGGGGCAGCTACCCTGGGTGCAATAGTTTACTGTAGGAATGGGGGCGCCTTCCTTCAGTTACAAGGCTGACAGGAGTAGTGATGGTGGCAATAATTTTGACAAGTGAGTGAACGTATTATCCCCTAAGCTTGCACATCATAAATGGGGGGGGGGGGGGGGTTGCAGTTTGGAATCTTTGCCCTAAACAAAAAAAGAGTGACAATTTTGAAAAAATAACAATATTTTTCACATTCTTTTATATGAAATTCTTAAAAAAAAAAAATGTAAAAATCTAAATTTTTTAACATTTTAGGCTAATTTGTTTTCTGCTACATATTTTTGGTAAAAAAAAAATCGCAATAAGCGTATTTTGATTGGTTTGCGCAAAAGTTATTGTGTTTACTAACTACGGGAAAGAGTTATGTAATTTTTATTGTTTTTTTTTTTACTAGTAATGGCGGCGATCTGCGATTTATTGTGCGGGACTGCGACATTGCGGCGGACAGATTGGACCCCTAACTGACATTTTTGACACTTTTGGGGGTACCAGTGACATTACTACAGTAATCAGTGCTAAAAAATATGCACTGTTACTGTAAAAATTACACTGGCAGGGAAGGGGTTAACATTACTGGTGATCAGTGGGTTAAATGTATCCCTAGGGGTGTGATTCTAACTGTCAGGGGGCGTGGCTTGTGAAGTAATCACAGAGACATGCGATCCTATATAGCAGGATCACATAGCCTCTGTGATCACTTCAGGGAGAAGACCTTGGGTTAGACCTTGTAAATTATTTTCTCCAAATTGAAGTTAACAATACCTACTACCATCCAATACAATAGCTACCATCCATGAAATATTGCCTCTAGTGCACTGTGAGGCCTTTGCGGATTCTGGGGCTGCTGGCGTATTCATGGATTATGGTTTCGCTAAGAAGCACAACATTCCATTAGTCTCCAAGTCCATACCCCTGTGGGTCACTACTCTTTGCGGCCAGCCGTTGGGCAAAGGCATTGTGGAATTTGAGACAACACCTGTTACCCTTCAAAAAGGTGCCCTGCACAAGGAGAAGGTAACTTTATCTATAATTTAATCTCCCTACCTGCCCGTGATTCTGGGTTACCCCAGGTTGCTACAACACAGCCAATCTTTTGACTGGTCAAATGGAGAATTAACATCCTGGGGGTCTTCCTGTCTATTGAACTGCATCCATCACCCCCAGAGACTAAACTCAGGTATCTTGACTTCTGTGGAGACACCACCAACTCTGCCACATGAAAACTCACATTTTGCGGATGTATTCTGCAAACAGAAAGGAGAGTCCTACCTCCACACCGTACCTTTGATTGTGCAATCAACCTCATTCCTGGAGCACCTCTTTCCAGAGGAAATACTTTAGAGGAATACATACAGGACAGTTTCAAGAGAGGTTTTATCCGCCCTTCCTCCTTACCCATAGAGGCAGGATTCTTCTTTATTGAAAAGAAAGATGGAGGTCTTAGGCCATGCATTGATTATTGAGGACTGAACTAATTTACTGTAAAAGATTCTTACCCTTTGCCTCTCATTCTGGAGTTGTTTGAAGTTTTAAAAGGAGCTACTATTTTTACAAAATTGGACTTAGGGGGGCATATAACTTGATTCGAATAAAGGAAGGTGATAAGCGGAAGACCGCTTTCAATACTTGGTATGGGCATTATGAATATCTAGTTTTGCCACTTGGTCTCTGCAATGCCCCATGTTTTCCAATGTTTCATTTATGAACTGTTCCAAGACTTCAAGAACACATTTGTCATAATATACCTAGATGACCTATTTTTCTTTTCAAAATCTTTCCAGGAACATGTGTTTCACGTGAAGCAGGTGTTACAGCGCTTAAGTGAAAACCACCTTCATGCCAAGTTTGACAAGTGTGCTTTTCATCAAAGTCAGATACCGTTCTTGGGGTATATTATAACTCCTGAAGGTTTTCAAATGGATCCACAAAAACTGATGGCTTTTCTCCATTGGCCTCAACCAAACACTCTAAAAGGGATCCAAAGTTTCCTGGGGTTTGCCAATGAATACAGACGCTTCATAAAAAGGGTTTGCCACCATTGCTTCCCTCCTTACTGCTATGACCAAGAAAGGGGCAAACTGTAAGGCGTGGTCCTCAGAAGTAGTATCTGCTTTTCAAAAATTAAAGGAAATATTTAGCATGGCTCCAGTTCTCCAGAATCCCAACCCAGATCTTCAGTATATTGTTAAAGTGGATGCCCCTGAAGTGGGAGCTGGGGCTGTGTTATCTCAAAGACAACTAAGATCTGGCAAGATTCATTCAGTCGCATTTTTTTCGAAAAAATTTTCTCCTGCGGAAATAAATTATGATGTGGGCAACCCTGAGCTTCTGGCAATTAAGCTGGCATTGACCAAGTGGAGACATCTCTCGGAAGGGACCCTAAAACCTTTTATGATTCTGACTGGCCACAAAAATATATTGTATCTTCAGTCTGCCAAACGCCTGAATTCACGTCAGGCCCGGTGGGCCCTTTTCTTTTCCCGTTTCAATTTTATTTTGTCATATATTCCAGGACACAAAAACAGGAATAGCTGATGCTCTTTGCCATAAGTTTATATCCTCTGAAATTGTCTAGCCCACTGAGCAGTACATATTCCCCCCCACAAGATTATAGCACAGTTCTTAACTGCTCTACTACAACAGTTACAAGGAACTCAATCCAGCTTACCTCGAGGCAAGAAGGTACCCCCAGGCCATCTGTTTGTTGCCCAGAGACTAAGGAAAGCAACATCATGTTTGGTGGCCGGGAGTGAAAAATGATACAATAGACTATGTAGCTGCCTGTCCAACTTGTGCTGCCAATAAAGTACCTTGCACATTACCCCCCGGATTACTTCAGCCACTAAGCACGCCTTGGCAGCCCTGGACCCATATTCTTTTGATTTTATTACAGATCTTCCTAAATCTGATGGTATGACTGCTAGATTGGTCATAGTGGATCGTTTTTCTAAGATGTCTCACTTTGTACCACTACCTTTTAGCTCCAGTTCTCTCTTCCTATCCCATATCATCAGGCACCACGGGATACCTATCAGCGTAGTCTCGGACCATGGTTCTTAGTTCGTATCCAAATTTTGGAGATCCTTTTGCAAAAGTTTAGGGACTACGGTGTCCCTCTCTACTTCACACCACTCACAAACTGATGGACTAACTGAGCGTATGAACCAGACCCTAGAGACCTATCTTCGTTATTATGCCAACTACCTACATTCCAATTAGTCTAAGCTTTTGCCTTTAGCAGAATTTGCCCTCAATTCTCGTTGGTACAGTGAACTGCATACTACTGCATTCTATGCAGCGTTAGGCTATCACCCTCGACCTTTTCCCCTGCCACAACCATCTTCTGGCGTGCCTGCAGCAGATCTACGCGTGAAGGATTTGTTGCTGCACTGGAGGAAGATCCGTGTCCTGTTACAGAAAGCTTCTGGGAGATATAAAGTTTATGCCAATAGATAAGGACAATACTTACATCCGTACGCTGTAGGAGATAGAGGCAGGCTATCTACTATAAATCTTCGACTTAAACAACCATCGGCCAAATTGGGCCTTCGTTTCATTGGTCAATTTAGAGTACTTTCTCAAATTGGAACGGGTAACGTATCGTTTTCCACACTTCCCCCCTCAAGAAGGCTTTCTCCAACCGCTACTCCAGGGTGGTCTGGCCACCTTCTCTTTGAGGGACAACACGGGTATGAGGTGTCTAAGATCCCCAATTCTAAAATACAGGGTCGTGGTCTTCAGCACCTTGTCCACTGGAGAGCTGTCAAGGTCTTACCTTGCCTTCCTGTTGGCAGCCATCTTGGATATGTACAGACTGCTGTCTCTTATAAACCACTTCTCACCATAACCTGCAAGGTTATACTGTCTCATTGGATCCCAAACCTTGCTCTATAGAAGTCTTGATTTCCATACACTTCTCTAATGATAGATAGATAGATAGATAGATAGATAGATAGATAGATAGATAGATAGATAGATAGATAGATAGATAGATAGATAGATAGATAGATAGATAGATAGATATAGATAGATAGAAACAGCTGTATGCAGTTTGGAATAAATGGTTCTATAATATTAGGGTATATTTGTACTACACCATTGGTTATGGATTTGCATTTGGGTTTTGGGCATAAAGGAACTGTTTGTGTGGTTTTTACCTGCTATCCTGAAATGAGGAATAATTCTCTTATTTTTGAGATATGTGGCATGTGAAAACCTTCTTTTCTAAGAAGGCTTTGCTCTATAAAACAATGTTCTCAAGATCCTTTTCAAACACTTTTCAAATGCATATTCCATACTCCAATGTACACAATTCCTAATACTTACTTTATTCATTTAGCATGTTTATATAGCACTGACATATTACGTTGTGCTTTTCAGAGTGCCCCGAAGGAGCTCACATTTACCTACCACAGTCATATACACGCTAGGGTCAGACACTAGCTGGATATTTTTGGCTTCTAGGAGGAAACAGAAGCACACGAAGGAAACCCACACAATAAAAAAAAGTTCTGGCTAAAAATAAGTACTTAGGAAGAAACCGGCATCTCTAGGTACATTTCATTTATAATACCAGTGTAGACGTTCCAGACTCATGTCAGGTCAGCATTGAAGTCCAACTCAAAATTTATAGAAAAATTTCAATACCCTGCATTAGTTAAAGCGGGACTTTATCCATAACAACTTGATAAAAATAATGTTGTTTTGCAAGAAACATACATTTTACATCAATAATTCTGCTACCATAATTAGCACATGCTGCAAATTGCCTCCAGCATAATTCCTGTTTCTTCTTGCTGGAGGATGCCATTTTGCTGAAGCCTGGAGCTCCAGAAAAACAGTAAATCTTTAGGTTGTCAGCAAATCGGCCTCTACAAATTTGGCACAGTGCCAAAAAATAGAGAGAAATTCAGCATATGCAGAGCAGGGTGAGACAGTGTATTACTACATTTTAAATAGTATGTAGGCACTTAGTTTTTATGTTTAACATAACTATACCTGCAAACGAGGCCAGCCTGAAGTAATCTAGCCGGACTTAATTTTCTGTCCAAAGATCCACCTTATAGCGTTTGTTACCCCAACACTTCATATTCTTGATATGTGCCTGCTTTACCATGTACTTGCAAGAGAAAGAATCCTGTTCTGTTTGTATTGCTCCCTTTATGTGAAATCCCTGGTGATCCTGCCAGTCCCCTTGCTTTCCTAATAAATACTGACCACACTAAGCAGGGGAGCACACCACGGTCACTTCTCTAGCTATGCTGGGAACTCAGTGTACTCTCCTCCAATGATCAGACTTGTCCTGATACGCCTCCGCTGCGCAGCCATTCACTGGGAAGCTCAGCGTGCTGCTGCATCTTCTCCCCTCAGCTCTTTTGCAGCTGAGAACAGAGGAATTGTAATTAATTACAATTATAATAAAAAAGGGAAAAAAGGTATTTATATATACCTTGTTTTACAAGGTGATTTTATACAATCAATTATTATACCCAGCACTAAAAAAGAAGAAAATTGAGTCCATATATAGTATATACAAAAGATATGTCCCAGGCAAATCATCCACGTGAATGGAGGGGATACACCAACCAGAAAAATGTGTCTAAGCCAAGCCCCAGACAATGTTACATCTGACGAAATGTGTAGGGTAGGGCTTACGACAGTGACATCATCACGTTATCGGTCTCTGATTGGTGGGCTATGGCATTGAGACTAGAGCAATGGAGAAATGCTTTGTAGGAATGCCGCAGATGGCATGGTTTTATGAATGCTCTTTTTACCTGTGGATCCTGTAAGCGCTTCACTTTCTTTAATAAAGCGTTTTAAATTACTGCACTATGTTAAAGCTTTTCTTCTCTTGGAGATGCTTTGGAGTCTCAAAAATCATCCTGAGTGATTCCAGATTTATGGTTTTGAGGGAGACCCTATTCCCTTATGCTTGAGGTGACCACCTATAACTTAATGGTCCACTGGTTCCGGTAAGCAGTTTTAATACTCACTTATGGTGTGAAGTGGATCAGTTCTTTAGTGACCCTATCCTACCTGGCTCATTTTTCTGGTTGGTGTATCCCCTCCATTCACATGGATGCTATATATAGGCTATACTATATATAGACTCAATCTTCTTTTTTATTACTGGGTATATTAATTGTTTTTAGCGCTGCACTTTCTTTTTAATTTTTTCATTTGGAGTATGTATCTTTGCTCTTAGTGCTAGCAGCTTTATATTTACCCTAACGCAATGTTGTTGTTTTTTATTTGTTCTGATTGTTACAATCACTTTAAAAAAATGGATGTCTTTGTTGCAATACTCTGCTATCTCTTGCTTTCCCCCAACAAACTCAGTGTTCTGTAATCTTCCTCTTCTTGGATAAATGAGGCCCAGTGTCATTCAAACCACTTCTTGTGAGACTGGGGTGTCAAGGACCTGTGTCATTAAACTAGCCAGGGCTCACAGGAGAATGCTGCAGAGAATGACACCATGGTATTATGTGACACTGCTCTTTGTGGCATTTGGAATTACCCTCCCTCTATGAAGTAGAAGAGGACCTGTAAAGTCATGAGATTGGACCGAAAATTCATGAAAAAAAAAGGCATGTATGCAAAACAAATGCAGCTGAAGGTCATCTAAGGAGAATGGTGGTTGAAAACTGGAGGGTGGGAACCTCAAAGCCAAAGCTAATAGGTTACGTTGGGCTGGTGGCCCTGAGTGGAATTACTTCCCCATTCAGACCTCACATGGTCACATGGTTGGTGTTCTGTCCTCGCTATTCATTTCCCTTTGTGCAGCTCGACATGCAGCTAAACCCTCCTATTCTGCAATAAGCCAGAGTGAATGTAATCTTAAAGCTTTATCAACAAAACAGGGTGGGTGAAAAACATATAAGAAGTACATAAAATCAATTTAAGAAAAATACAAAAGTACAACGAATTGACTAGGCTGCAGATGGCAATAAGTCAATGCTCACCAGCAATGCTGCCTGTAGGGAATGTAAGTTTGGTCCACAATATGTGCAGCAGGTACAATAGCTGGTTTCCTCTCCCTCAGTTCTTAAAATTGAGTCTGGGCTCCCAGGATGCACTTGTTCCCTTTTCTCACAATGAGGCATGATTGTAGCTTTTATTAAAGCGGAGTTCCACCCTGGAATTTTTTTTTTTTTAAAAATACCCCCGGGACAGTCAGGGCTAGTGCATTCCACAATGGCTAGCCTCTGATCTGTCCCGGGTTGCACTTACCTTTTAGGACAAATACTTACCTTGAAAACGTCTTGTCCAGCGCTGCCATCTCAGATGTGGGCAGCTTCAAGCCAGCGAGATCCTCTTCAGCGTCCTCTTCCGCCTTCTTCGGTCCCACGATGCCCTGCGCCGGCCCCGACGTCACTTCCAGGTCACGCGCGTCATCCCTCCACAGCTTCTGGGCATGCCCAGAAGCTGTTTAGAAGGGGATGATGCGCGCGCCCCGGAACTGACGTCGGGGCCGGTGCAGGCGCAATGATTCCTGGGAGCGATGACGTTCAGCTCCCAGGAATCATTGCAGAGCCAGGAAGTGACGACGGGCCGCGGCCGAGGAAGGAGGAAGAAGGAAGTAAGGTAAGTATATTTTCTTCGCTACGAGGTAAGTAAAAAAAAAAAAAAAATTCGATTATCCATTTCTTTTTCAGGTGACCCGGAGCGAGAAGATGGAGGTAAGTATAAAATTAGGGTGGAACTCCACTTTAAAGCTAAACAGTTTCTAGTTCCTGTAAAACAGTACATTTATTTCAGGCTCCATCTAGTGGATAATTTTAATATTGCAGGGAGAACAATTATATATATTATATATTGTGTTAGCTCGCATTACCTATAAAGGTGAAATCTTCTGTGTCCCAAAATGAGTATATAGATGTGATGAAAGTGTATAGTGTATTTATATATATATATATATATTAAGTTATATACCAGGTGGCTGCAAAAAATGATTGTGTTCCCACAATTTAGATTGATAATACACATAAGTTGATATGTGGTTGAAAATTGATAATGCACATAAGTATTTATCCTGTTGTACTCCTGAAGAAGTCACGTGACCATGACAAGGCCAGTCAAGTGCCTCCATCACAAACTCACTCATCCATGTCTTTATGGACCTCTCTTTGTGCACTGGTCCAATTCCTTTGGTGGAGGGGGGATTATGGTGAGGGGTTGTTTTTCCAGGGGTTGGGCTTTGTCCCTTAGTTCCATTGAAGGGTATTCTTAAGGCGTAAGCATACCAAGACATTTTGGACAATTTTATGCTCCCAACTTTGTGGGAACAGTTTGGCAATGGCTCCTTCCTGTTCCAACATGACTGCACACCAGTGCACAAAGCAAGGTCCATAAAGACATGGATGAGCGAGTTTGGGGTGGAGGAACTTGACTGGCCTGCACGGAGTCCTGACCTCAACCTGATAGAATACCTCTGGGATGAATTATAGCGGAGACTGAAAGCCAGCCCTTCTTGTCCGACATCAGTGCCTGACCTCACTAATGTGCTTCTGGAAGAATGACCAAACATTCCCATAGACACGCTCCTCAACCTTGTGGACAGCCTTCCTAGAAGAGTTGAAGCTGTTATAGCTGCAAAGGGTGGGCCAACTCAATATTGAACCCTACTTACTAGGATTGGGATGCCATTAAAGTTCCTGTGCGTGTAAAGGCAGGTGTCCCAATACTTTTGGTAATATAGTGTATGTGAATGGTGGTGGGAGTCACTGTACATGGCATATGGAACTCCTACACACATGGGTGTCTGCAAAACTTTTTTCAGGAGGGGGGCATCATTTAAAGTTCACCCATGCCCTTTTTGACAATGTCATTAAGGCAAAGTCAGTCACCGCGTGAGCTACAACTGGCAAGTATTTATTTTTAATGGGGAGACGGCAGAATTTATTTTGAAAGCATTTGTTAACCTAAAAAAATATATATATTGATCCTGTTCCCTTAAAGCCTGTTTACAGCACAGTGCTTGTGCTGTGTAATTTGGCCCCTTCTATCACTTAAAATACCTGGCCGATCCTGCCAGTTTCTACCATTCTCTCTGTAAACTGACCACGGTATATCATGGCTGCTGAGCCCTGACATCGTGGTCAATTTACATGCCTCCATCACCCGCAGCCCTCCTGTCCTCCTCTGTCCCCCCACCTGTCTGCTACTGTGTCAGTGCCCACCGCTCCCCTCCCCTCCTGCTGCTGTAGTTTAATTTAAAGTTTCATATCCTGTCTACAGTCTGTCTGTGTGCCCCTGTGAAGCCGTTACCAGTTTTCAGAGCACTGATCGCCACTCACTTGACCTGCCGCCTCTCCCCTCCTCTGACGTCAGCAGGGAATCCTCAGCCCTGCCCGCTGCGGGCAGCTGTTAGACGGGGAGAGGAGAGACCCAGCGGGTCACATGAGCGCCAGTCGGCGCTCTAAAAACTAGTAAAGATTGGCTTTTTTTTAAAAAAACACAGACACAGGCCACAGGATTATTAAAACAGGTCAGACAGGATGGTATAAAGTGGCTTTACAACCACTTAAAAGGGGAAGTTGAGATTCCAGGGGGGGGGGGGCACTTGCCCCCCTTGCGGACGCCCATGCCTACACAAGGTGTTTTTGAGCTGGAATTTATAATTACTATACAGAAGGACAATTTTGAAGAGAGAATATCTCTGTTCACTATGAATTAAGTTTTTATTCACAATATCTTTATTTATAATATTGTTAGATATATATGAATTGTGTATCACTGTCTAATATGAAAATTTGGAGAGGCGCAGCAAAAATACTTATGATTATATATATATCTAAATTGAGGAAGAACAACATAATGAATTTCCCTGCTAAAGGCAGAACAGTTGGAACTATTTTCTTAATCTGATACTTTTTATTTGTTTGAAAACAATACAAAACAGATAAACCCAAACACTGGGCTTAAAAAATAATCTCTTACAATAATAGATAAAAAGAAAAGAACAGGCATTCCAAACACAATAATAACACAGATAAAGCATTACAGTCACGAGGAAATGCCCCAAGATGAAAAAGCACATATAGTATACACACACACCTGTACTCTATCAGAGTCCACTATCAAGTAGATATAGGAGGAGTCCCTTGTAGTGCATTAGCACATCCATCCCAGCAAGGAGCGTTGTCTCCAAGGGTTAGAGAGGCTGGATTTACCCCTTTTTCATGGATAGTGTAGGACCCACTGATAATGGGGTACTTTGACGTAGTGGTGGGCTTGAGCACGATATGGCCATATGGTGGGACCAAATCCCCATTTTTATTTATGGATTGTCTCCATATTTGATGGTCATTTCTTTTGCATGTGTGCGCTATTCTTTTTTAATATACATATAGTATATACAATAAGACTTGATGATACATAGAGAATGGGGAATTTCTATGACATATAAAGTATGCAGTATCTAGCTCTCCATTAGTAAGGCATCAAAAACATCAACCATCATCATAGGTGTTACAAGTGATTTTATTAGAGGTTATGGAAAAATTCTCCAGAGTGGAATGGAACAAAACCATGGTTGGCATTATTTAGGTACAAGCTCCCCGTTCTGTTCTTGGCAGAGCGAAGTCTTCCAGCACTGATTTCCTTTGTGACTCAGGGATGAAATGTGACTCATTGCTAAGAGTTACTAAGTAAGCTGATTCTGAAAGATGTGGAAAGGTGTGCTACAATAAACCACGTCCTCTAGGAAAACCCACCAGCTACCAATCACCGGCACACACTGTGTGCTGCACTCTTTTTTTAGTCTACAGACAGGGCCAGCCCTACCGTGGGTCCCACTGGGTCCATTGGACCCAGGCATCACTCAGAGAGGGGCAGCAAATTGACCCCTGAGATTTTTTTCCAGCAGTTTTGTGTGTCATCAGTTTGCAGCACATTACAGGCGGCATTTCCCCATCTCATACTGCCGTCCGTAGTGCAAATTGATGAGTATGAGGAGGCGGAATGTCTCCTCTGGGAAACATACCTTGCGTGATCATGGTGTGCGCAATGACGCCAGACATCAGCGCACTCCATCTCACGCAGGGCAGGATGGATCTTCTAGGGTGGTGGGCGCAGCAGACACAGGAGTGACAGGAGGACTGAGGACAAACAGCGGGTGGTTGGTGGACCGGTCCGGTGGTGAGTTATAGAGGAAGAAAACAGTATATATAATACTTGCTACATTTCATATTTATATAAAATAATGGATGTGGGGGCCTTTTGGTGGGCGTGATTTTTTTTTTGGGGGGGGGGGAGTGCGGCAGCATTTCATTCTTGGACCCAGGCAGCACAATGTCTTGGGCCAGCCCTGTCTACAGAAATTCTGTTTCTACCATGAAAGAGCCACTTGGTTGCGTTTGCCCCCCCCCCCCCCCAGACCCAAAGATCCCAGTCTCGTTTGTTCTAACGAAAACAATACAATCATATGTTTCCAAGCTTTCAGAGGTCATCATAACAGAAAGTGAGGATGAATTTCCCTGTTCAGGGATCAGAAACTAGTGAAAGCCGGACAAAGGGTTCCAACGCTTTTGTGTTCTATCCAAAATTAGAATGAGGAAAGGTTTAGCAGAGATTTTACTAAATCAATAATACAAACTGAACTAATTCACAAACTCGCGGCTACGGTTTGCTGGGAATTTCAGTTTGAAGGAAAGAATAAAAACCGGGGTTTTCATTTTGACAAAATTTAGGTAAAAATTGGGAGTTCTCCAAAACCTCACCATTTACATGAAATGTATTTAATCAAAAGGAAAGGTGCATTTTTTTAAGTTTTAAGGGTGAAATTGGTTTTAAATGGTGCCTGAGGGTAAAGACATTCAACCCTCCTGGAGTTATTCTTGTGCCAAAAATGGCTCCTCGTTAGCTGGAAACATGACGTTAGATATTAGGGAACCCGAGCCCTTACCTTTCATACAAATTAAGAAACAAAAGTATTGTACATTTCTTAAAAAACTGTTTTATTATTAGTAGTATTATTGTTGTTATTATTATCATTTTACCTAACTGGCTAATGTGTTTAAGATTTGTTTAAGAAGTGTTTCATGATTTAATGTGCACCTAGAAAGAAATATGGTACAGTTGTCAGTTACATTGCTTTTTTTTTTTTTTTCAACAAAGCCATTGTTTGCAATGTAAGCACTGGTGACCACACAACTTTGTTAAAAAACAAAGGATTAGGGTTAAGCTGGTCCTATAATGTGATTTTCTTTCAAGATAGTCAGTGTTGATGGGGTGCAGGGAGCCATCCTGGCTGGGATTGTTGCTAGTGGCTATGCAAAAATCGCATGTAAAAATACAGCACCAAGGTCAATCGATGGATCGACTTGGATACAGTCAGCAGTAACAGTGATCATTGCTAGCAGCTATGTTAAAATAACACTGATTATTGCTAGCAGCTATGTAAAAATCTCATGTAAATATCCAGCATGCTAGTTGCACCTAGGTCAATCGATGCATCGACTTGGTACAATCAGCCTGCCCATATATGGTTTGAATCTAAAAAAAAAATGAACAAAAAGGTGATAATGACCGCGCTTCCAGTAAACAATAATCTATTAAATGTATTAAAATTAAATTAAAATAAAATACAAAATTGTGAAAAGTGAAATAAAGTGCACAAAAGTCCCAATAAATTGTTGCAAACAACACGATCCCAAATGTGTTTGATCTCCTCCAAGACCATCCAAACCAAGAAAACACCCGTAAGCTGGTGTGTCCCTTCTCCACCGACATTTACATGTGCAAAACACTCACCAGATGGTTTTGACCCGCATTACAGGTAGTCAAATTCAGCATTATAATTAATAATTCCCAATTCCATAAACATCCAGAAGAGCCTTTCAGTATAGGTATAGATGCTTGGAGTACGATATATAAGTGAAAAAGAGATTTAATTTCAAGAAATTTTAAATCAATTAAAATTGCACTTACAACAGATGAATGTTCTCAGGCATTTAAAAAGCAGGGGACACCGCACTGCGCACTGCCTGCATTCCAAAAAGCGGAAGTGGCGCGTCACGTCTTAGTCCCACCCATGGTTTGAATCTAGGCCAGTTCAGCGTCACAATGGTTTGAATCTCAACCCGTCTATGGCCAGATTTAGTGTAAGGTTTAGTTTCAGATATTTATCAACCAAGCCAATTAACATCATGCGAGCGCCTTTGTTGACATGTGATTTTTTTTTTTTTTTTGTAAGCAGTCCACATAGCCAAAAATGTAGGCTAGTTGTGACAAAGGCAAAAACACTATAGTTGTGGAGAAGTTTCTCCACCAGCACCTGGGATGCTTTTCTAAGGTCCCCACATGGCTGGCTTTTCACTGTAACGGCCGGTAAAGCTTGACTTGTTGCCAGTGTTCTTAATAGGAAAGAGATTATATAGGAAATTTGTTTCAGAAAAGATGTCAGTTTCTCCTGTTTCTGTCTACATGGGTGTCCAATAGGGATGATCGAACTTTTCAAAAGTTCGGTTCGACCATAACACCCGAACTTCCCGAAAGTTCGGCCTGGATTTCAGAACCCCATTGAAATCAATGGGACCCGAACTTTGGTAATCAAAAAACCCCATTTTGAAGCCCTAAAACCCTAAAAAGTGCCTAGGGTTCTGGGTCATGCCCCAGAGACTATTAATCACACAAAAAAAAGTTCTTAAAAATTGTCATTTTTGATAGAGAGTCAATTATTGAAAAAATTATTGAAAAAAAAAAGAGATTTCTTTGGATTTAGTGTCTGGGGGGTCTAAAAAGTGTACCTGTGAAGTTTCTGAACCTTTCGATCATCCCTAGTGTCCAATTTTGGTTCTGTCCAAAGGTAGCTGTTTTTTTTCCAATAAATAGTTGCATACTGCCTCACTTTTAGACATGAGAAAAGGAGAAGCTTTTGAACACAAACTGTAGGTAACGCACATGTACCTTCTATGTCTCCAGCTATGCAAACCATAAAAAATAACTATGCAAAAATGATTGGTTAAAATGATGTAGCCACCCTGCCTTAAACAGGGGTGTTTATACTGTATGATTGTAGTATCTGCTAGGCTGGAGTCAGCCTGAGCTAGATTGATAGTTTAGCTTTCTTGGGTCTCTCCTGACCTCTCAGAAAGGGTATAAATATTCAGGGGTGACTGTGGGAAGTTGGTCTACCCCCGGGCCTCCTGCCCTAGGTATAGATAAAGCTGTTACCCCTAGACTTACTGCTTGAGGAAGAGGATCATGTGTCCGGTTAGAAGCTTAGGTTTGAAGCCTAGTATGTTGAACATAGGGATTGAAGAACTATGGAGGAACTTTAGCCTGACTGGGGGAATAGGAGAAGCTGGGTGAAGCTTGGTTCTTGACTTAAAGCGGAGTTCCAGCCTTGGATTTTTTTTTTTTTTTTAAATACCCCCGGGACAGTAAGGGCTAGTGCATTCCACAATGGCTAGCCCCTGATCTGTCCCGGGTCGCACTTACCTGTTAGGACAAATACTTACCTTGAAAACGTCTTGTCCAGCGCTGCCATCTCAGATGTGGGCAGCTTGAAGCCAGCGAGATCCTCTTCGGGGTCCTCTTCCGCCTTCTTCGGTCCCACGATGCCCTGCGCCGGCCCCGACGTCACTTCCGGGTCGCGCGCGTCATCCCTCCACAGCTTCTGGGCATGCCCAGAAGCTGTTTAGAAGGGGATGACGCGCGCGCCCCGGAACTGACGTCGGGGCCGGTGCAGGCGCAATGATTCCTGGGAGCGATGACGTTCAGCTCCCAGGAATCATTGCAGAGCCAGGAAGTGACGACGGGCCACGGCCGAGGAAGGAGGAAGAAGTAAGTAAGGTAAGTATATTTTCTTCGCTACGAGGTAAGTAAAAAAAAAAAAATAATGCGATTATCCATTTCTTTTTCAGGTGACCCGGAGCGAGAAGATGGAGGTAAGTATAAAAATAGGGTGGAACTCCACTTTAAGTGCGGTGGCCTCTCCCCAACCTGAAACAAGTGTCTAGTAGTCAGGAGCTAATTTCACAGAATGCTGGGTTGGTATGAAGGTCCATTATCTGTGAATACTGTAAGTAGTTATGTGCCTCATCTGATGTCCGCCAAGTCCATGGTTTACCAGTTCCTTAAACCACTTAAGCCCCAGCCCTATTTCTGACACTTTTTGTTTACAAGTTAAAACCAGTATTTTTTCCTAGAAAACTACTTAGAACCCCCAAACATTATATATATTTTTTTAGCACAGACTCTGGAGAATAAAATGTCGGTCATTGCAATATTTTTTGTCACGCGGTATTTGCGCAGCAAATCTTTAAAAGGCCATTTTTTTGGAAAAATTTGGAAAAATCACATTTCACTGCATTTAAAAAATACTAAACAGTAAAGTTAGCCCATTTTTTTTGTATATTGTGAAAGATGATGTCATGCCGAGTAAAAACCCAACATGTTACGGTTTAAAATTGCGCACACCCGTGGGATGGCGACAAACTACGGTCAATAGAGATCTCAATAGGCGACGCTTTAAATTTATTTAACGGTTACCAGTTTAGAGTTAGAGTATAGCTCTTTTTTTAAATTATTGCCCACGCTCTGGCGATCGCGGCAATACCTCACATGTGTGGTTTGAACAGCGATTTCATTTGCGGCTCGACTTCCGTATATGGTTTTTTTTGTGCGCGAGCTAACGGTGACGGGGGCCGCTAAAATTTTTTTTTTCCTATTTATTTTATTTTTTTTTTAACTTTATTACAGTTTAAAAAAAAAAAAAATCTGATCACTTTTATTGCTGTCACAAGCAATGTAAACATCCCTTGTGACACCAGTATGTAGTGACAGGTACTCTTTATGGAGGGATCGAGGGTCTAAAAGACCATAGACCCCTCCACTACACTTCCATGTATGCAAAATGCCGAAAACTGCATTTTTGCATACAGCCGTTTTTTTAATTTGCCGCTTTTTGCAGCACAGTAACCCGGAAGTGATGTCATGGACGCCGCCTCCGTGTTACGTCATCGGAGACCCGATCAAAGCCGTTTCCAGCATTGATCGGGACTCCATCCAGCCGGCGGATGTGCCGGCTGGGTGCTCGGGGCTTCGGTGGGACAGGAGCCCCGAGCAAAGTCACGGAAGGGAGCCGCTCGATCGTTACCCGGGTGAGCGGACGTCCCCCCCCCTCCCGCTCACCCGGGTAACGATTGAGCGGCTCCCGAGCCGCATCGGTCGTTATGGATGGAAAGCCGACACTAAGCCGGCACTAAACCGGCACTAAACCACGGTATCATCCCGGTATACCCCTGCTAGCTAGAGGCATCATCCCGGTATACCCCCGCAAAGTCTGCCGATGTATATATACGTCGATATGCGGTAAGTGGTTAACACTCTTTCCCAAGAGTGTTATCAGAATAGAGGTACTCACCGAGGCCGAGATGCCGAGAGCGGTTCGCTGTTGCGACTAAGCGCACTCCGCCCCTCTGGAGGTGATACAGAGGGTGGATGGCACAAAGAGGCACAAGCTACCAGCAGGCAGGGTAGAGCTTGCGTGGAGGTCCTGTAGAGCTGGAGCAGAGACTGATCAGGATCCAGCAGTAAAAGTCCGGAGCAGGCTGAGGGTCAAACACAGGTAAGCAGACAATCCAGGTCACAGGCTGAGGGTCAAGGCACTGGAGATAGGAGACAAGACTTGGTCACAAGCAGAGGGTCAAGGCACAGGAGACTGAAGGTAAATCCGGGTCGCAGGCAGAGGGTCAAACACAGGTAAGCAAAAGCAAAGTCCATAAAACAAGCCAAGGTCGGGTCCAGGAGAAGAGCAGAGCAGGTCAGGGTCAATCCGGGTCACAGCAGGTAAACGATCACACAGGAAACAGGAACTCAGGTACAGGAAGCTGAAAGACAAACCAGCAATTCCTCTGAGCACTTGCTCAGCTTTTATAGGCAGCCAGGAAGTCATGTGGAAGTCATGTGATGCTTGTCATGTGATGACCAGTCTGCAGCTGAAGGTTTCTCTGACAGTGCCCCCCCCCGAGGGGCGGCCTCTGGACGCCCAAACTGGACATCAACTCCGGGTGATTCACATGAAAAGCTCGGATCAAGCGAGGGGCGTGTATGTTTCTTGAGGGTTCCCAAGAGTTGTTTTCAGGTGGGTACCCCTTCCACTTGATTAGGTATTGGAGAAGTCTACCCCTCTTCCTGCAGTTCAGTATGGCTTCAACCTCAAATTCATTTTCTCCATCCACCTGGACCGGTGGAGGAGGCGGCTCCTCTCTTCCCGGGAAGGGGCTAGGAATCACTGGTTTTAGTAAGGATGCATGAAAGACAGAATGAATCCTGTAAGAGCTGGGTAAGGCCAATTCAAAGGCCACAGGGTTAACCATCCTCTTGATTTTGAACGGCCCTATGAACTTTGGGCCCAACTTCCGTGAGGGAAAAGGTAATTTGAGGTTAGCTGAAGATAACCAAACTTCCTCACCGACCTTGAAAACCGGGTTCTCCTTCCTTCCCCTGTTGTAGTACTTCTTATAGTCATCCTGGGCCTTTTGCATGGTTTCCTGAATCCTTTGAAAGTTCTGTTGGATGGAGGCTATGCGATCTTGGACAGCAGGAACAGATAATTCAGGGGTAGCGTTTGGAAGGAAAGAAGGGTGAAACCCAAAGTTAGACCAGAAGGGCGTTTGGTTGGTGGCTGAATGAACTGAATTATTATACGCAAACTCCGCGTAGGGTAGCAGAGAGGACCAGTCATCCTGAGAGCCAGAAGAGAAACAGCGGAGATACTGCTCCAGAGTTTGGTTCGTTCTCTCTGTCTGGCCATTGCTTTGAGGGTGATACGCAGAGGAGAGACAGACCTTTATTTGTAGTGCTTTACAAAGTTCTTTCCAAAATTTGGAGGTGAACTGAACCCCTCTGTCAGAAACAACACTGTCGGGTACTCCATGTAGCCTTATTATTTCTTTGATAAAAATGTTAGCTGTCTCCAAAGCAGAGGGGGTGCCCACCATGGGCAAGAAGTGTGCCATTTTGGAAAGGCGGTCGACCACAACCAGAATGGAGGTGAAACCTTCCGAGGGAGGAAGATCAACAATGAAGTCCATAGAAACTTCAGCCCATGGGCGTTCTGGAATGGGTAAAGGTCTAAGTAATCCCCAAGATTTGGTGTTAGCCACTTTACTGCGCTGGCAAGAAATACAAGAGAGGACATACTCTTTACAGTCCTGCCTCCAACCAGGCCACCAAAAAGAACGGGCAACCAATTCCAAAGTCTTTTGAGTCCCAAAGTGACCAGCCAGTTTATGGTCATGAAGCAACTTTAACGTCATGGGTCTAGCCTCCGGTGGGACAAAAATTCTTCCTTGGGACCAGAACAAGTCATCTCGTTTCTCCAAGGAGGATATTTCTGGGTCAGTACAATGGCTGGATGCCAACTTGATGGTGGTCATAAGATCAGTGTCTGTGAGCAGAAGGAAGTTTTGTGGAGATAAGATGGTGCTAGGTTCCGTTGACTGGGGAGATTCAAGGAACATCCGGGAGAGTGCGTCTGCTTTCCCATTCTTGAGGCCAGGTCTATAAGAGATATGAAAGTTGAACCTAGAAAAGAAGAGGGCCCACCGGGCTTGCCTGGGTCTTAAGCGTTTGGCTGTCCTGAGGTATTCTAGGTTTTTATGATCGGTGAAGATCATGATGGAATGGGAAGCACCCTCCAACAGATATCTCCACTCCTCCAGAGCGAACTTGATGGCCAACAGCTCCCGGTCTCCCACATCATAATTCCTTTCCGGGGAACTTAGTTTCCGAGATGCGAAAGCTACAGGATGGAGGAGAGCCTTGGGGCCCTGTCTCTGGGAGAGGATGGCTCCAGTGGCGGTTTCCGAGGCGTCTACCTCCAACACAAATGGCAGGGCTGGATCCGGATGCCGTAGGATTAGTGCAGAGGTGAACAGGGCTTTGAGCTTGGTAAAAGCTTCCTGGGCCTCTTGGGACCACTGAAAACGACTATGTTGGCGGGTTAGTTGGGTGATGGGTGCAACAATGGATGAGAAGCCAACGATAAACCTCCGGTAAAAATTAGCGAATCCGATAAACCGCTGTACCCCCTTTTTGTCTACTGGAGCCGGCCACTCCTGAATTGCCTTGACCTTCTGTGGATCCATTGCGACCCCGTTGGTAGAAATGATAAAGCCTAGGAATTGCACAACAGATTTTTCGAATTCGCATTTCTCTGCTTTAAGGTACAATTTGTGTCTCCTGAGAATTGCAAGGACTGTCTTTACATGAACCCGGTGTAGCTCAATGGTGGCAGAAAAAATAAGAATGTCGTCCAGGTAAACAACTAGGAAATTGTCCAGATATTCTCGAAAGATGTCGTTTACCAGGTGCTGAAATGTGGCCGGGGCGTTACACAACCCAAAGGGCATTACCAAATATTCATAATGTCCAAACCTGGACCTGAAGGCAGTATTCCATTCGTCTCCAGGCCTGATTCGGATGAGGTTATAGGCACCTCGCAGATCCAACTTGGAGAAGATTCGGGCAGAACGGAAACGCTGAAACAACTCTGGGATAAGTGGAAGAGGATAGCAATTTTTTATCGTTATTTTGTTCAATTCTCTATAGTCTATGCATGGTCTTAGGGAACCATCTTTCTTTTCCACAAAGAAGATGCCGGCTCCGGCCGGTGAAGATGATGGACGAATGAAACCCTTATCCAAGTTCTCATCAATATACGTTTTAAGAGCCGCTAGTTCAGTCTCTGATAGTGGAAAGATACGGCCAAAGGGTATTTCAGAACCAGGTAGCAAATCAATGGGGCAGTCGTAAGACCGATGAGGTGGTAGGCAATCAGCTTTTTGTTTATCGAAGACATCTCTAAATTCAAGATATACCGGAGGGACGTGCTGGAGATTGTCAGGTGTAGGTGCTACGGTTAAACAGGCGGCTTGAGCTGGAGGAAGGCAATGCTGGGAACAGTAGGGAGAGGAAAAGGAGACTTTCTTCTTGTTCCAATTGATGTCAGGTTCATGTGCCTGTAGCCAGGGGAGCCCCAAAATGATGGGGAACATGGGGGAGAAGATGATGTCAAAGCTTAGAAGCTCCTGGTGGCCGGAGTCCGTGGTGACAAGGATGGGCCTTGTCTGTTGTGTGACAAATCCAGAGCGAGGGAGAGACCCATCAGCCAGGTAGACTTGGAGGCCTTGTTCTTTGGTTTGCAGGGGAATGTGCAGTTTTTGGGCCAGTGAAGTGTCTAGAAAACAACTACAGGCTCCGGAATCAATAATTGCTGGTAGATGAACTTCCTTTTCCATTAGCTGTAAGGAGACAGAGAGGGTGACATAAGTCTGGGATAAACCAGGGTTCTGAAAGTTCATAAAAAACTGCGAGCGTGACTTACTGGGTCTCACGGGGCAAGTACGCAGAAAATGTCCAGTTCCCCCACAGTACAGACAGAGATTGGCCTGTCGCCGTCGTTGCTTCTCTTCAGGGGTAAGAGGAGCACGGACCAATCCAAGCTGCATGGGCTCAGCCTCTGGAGCAGAGGTGACAGGAGTCACTGGAAAGGATGGGTGAACGGGAGAAGGTTTAGGGAGCATCCAACTAGGTCGGGGACCCTGGGAGCGCTCAGAGCGCCGCTCGCGCATGCGCCTGTCTAGCTTGGTAGCGGATTGGATTAAATCCTCCAAAGTGGCAGGGGTTTCAATCCTGGCCAACTCGTCTTTCAAAGCTTCTGACAGCCCCTGGCGGTACTGGTATTTAAGAGCGGGTTCGTTCCACCCTGTGTCAGCTGACCATTTTCGAAATTCAGCAGTGTAGTCCTCCACTGGTCTCTTTCCTTGGGACAGGGAGTGTAGCACAGCTTCTGCAGTAGCGGTGCGTTGGGGGTCATCATATAGTTGAGACATACTTTCAAAGAAAAGGTCCAAAGAGTTCAGAAGAGAGCTCCTCTGTTCCATCAGGCTGTGGGCCCAGGCCTGCGGCTTTTCGGTCAACAGGGAGATGACAAATCCCACCTTAACTACTTCGGATGAAAAAGTCTTGGGCTGAAGGGCTAAGTACAAGGAGCATGCATTTTTGAAGGCCCGGAACTTTTTGCGATCGCCTGAAAAACGCTCCGGTGTGGGAACCCTGGGCTCAGGGGTAGCCATGATCACTGTGGGGCTTGATGCAACTTGAGAAGAGGAGGCTCCGCTGGTGGGCGCAGGGGCTGCGGCTGTTGATGCAGATGACCCTGAAAGTTGCTGGAGACGACCGTCAATCTGGGCATAGCCTTCCTGCAGTTTCTGGACTGCATCAGTGAGGGTTGTGACCTGCTGGCACAGGATCTCAAGAGGAGAACGCGCTCTGTCGGCCTCTGACATGGCTGGTTTGTACTATCAGAATAGAGGTACTCACCGAGGCCGAGATGCCGAGAGCGGTTCGCTGTTGCGATTAAGCGCACTCCGCCCCTCTGGAGGTGATACAGAGGGTGGATGGCACAAAGAGGCACAAGCTACCAGCAGGCAGGGTAGAGCTTGCGTGGAGGTCCTGTAGAGCTGGAGCAGAGACTGATCAGGATCCAGCAGTAAAAGTCCGGAGCAGGCTGAGGGTCAAACACAGGTAAGCAGACAATCCAGGTCACAGGCTGAGGGTCAAGGCACTGGAGATAGGAGACAAGACTTGGTCACAAGCAGAGGGTCAAGGCACAGGAGACTGAAGGTAAATCCGGGTCGCAGGCAGAGGGTCAAACACAGGTAAGCAAAAGCAAAGTCCATAAAACAAGCCAAGGTCGGGTCCAGGAGAAGAGCAGAGCAGGTCAGGGTCAATCCGGGTCACAGCAGGTAAACGATCACACAGGAAACAGGAACTCAGGTACAGGAAGCTGAAAGACAAACCAGCAATTCCTCTGAGCACTTGCTCAGCTTTTATAGGCAGCCAGGAAGTCATGTGGAAGTCATGTGATGCTTGTCATGTGATGACCAGTCTGCAGCTGAAGGTTTCTCTGACAAGTGTTGAGTGTGAGTCAATAATCCCCATATCTTGCATCAAAAAGTGACTGGTGCCCATCTGTTCATATTGCTTTACTTTGGCCGAGGACTAGACCTTGAGGCAAAGTACTAGCCTGCCCTCCCTCTGAGGTACCTCACATGCTTTGGGGCAGTGCCATCTTAAGAGCATTAAAGGGCCCCGGGCAATGCACTGGGGCCCTGCCTACACAATCACCCACAAGAATAAAAATGCAAATTATCGATAAGGCAATATTTATTGGTACAGCAGTGCCAGGCTTATGACAGCTTCCAAGTTTGGCGTCTGGGTCCGGTAAGCACACACACAGATGGGAATCAGACTCGACTGTCCTGTGTGTGCCTGTTCTCGTGGCGGAAGACAGGAATTTCTGTAGTTGTTGGCTCCCCCTCCACCACCCAAGTGACCTGACAGCAGCACAGGGCCAGCAGGCGCTTGCCACCTGCTAAGTTCTGCGGCGGAATGCACACGGGAATCGGGATTAATGCTTGGCTGGAGCTGTGTCACAGGGCAGGTGGGGCCCCCCCAAGCAAGTGGGGCCCACGGGCAACTGCCCAGCATGCCCATTCGGTAAGATGGCCCTGCTTTGGGGGTGTTATGAGTGTTTTTTTCTATCATGACATTTCTTGTATGCTGGCTTTTCAAAATAATAAATACAATAAAATAAATCTAGCGCACAGAGCTCCCAACTGTCCCTGATTAGGAACAAAGTCCCTCTGTCTCTCTTTCCTCCTCATTTGTCCCTCATTTTGGTCTGATTTATATATTTGTATATAAAATGTACTATTTATCTTTCAAAAAGTCTTTCCCAGTGCTAAACCTTTTATACAGTTTCTAAATGGCTGCATTTTTAAATTTAACGGTGTCCCTCGTTACCGTCTCAAAAAGTTGGGAGGTATGAGTGCAGACCCCTGAAGAGCCCTACTGTTTTGCCCTAGGTTCTCTTTCCAAATGGGTGTACAAGCAGCCAGGCACACAATAACTCAGGCTCACACCTCAATAGCCAGGCATTCTCTTCTCTTCTCTCTTTTTATGCTTTAATGCTCATTAAACTTGGTTGGGGTGTAGGGTGGGCTTTGGGATACTCCAAATGTAATGCACAAAGAACCCAGAGGACACTCTTTGCCTTATCTACACTCCTCAGGATAATTTCCCTCTTGTCATACAATAGGAGAACAAGTAACCCCCGAACTCCAAGCAAAGGAATTCAGCACCACTGGAGCAGATACCCAAAGGGTTGGAGGAGAGAAGAGTCACTAGGATCCTACACTCAGGCCTATACTCACAATGTCTGGATACCTCAGTCCTATATTGGCCAGACACTTCTTCTGTGAATCTCCAGGCCAGATCCTCACTGAGTCCCTTTGATTTGGCTCCAGATTTTTCCAGAAAATCGGTCCCCCCCCACCTCTCTTTGAGCCGGAAAAGCTGTGAACGTTTGCAGACTCTTGCAGCTGCCCTTCAGGCTGAGGTCTTCTCCTCCTGGACAAGAACCCTGCTCCTCCAGGCTCCAGACTATTTTTGCGCTCCTTAGCCACCTACTGGGTATTCTCCCTCAGGGATTGGCTAAAGCCACATAATTATTCAGGCCTAGGGTCTGGCTCTTCAAACCCACTACATTCCAGAATCCAATAGAAGGCAGGGAGAAGTAGTTGAGCCTCCAGCCGGTGAGACTCAGAACAGCCAAGTGAAGGGCCATCTTTGCTTGCATGGGATGCACAGGTGTTTTATGCATCTGTGTGCGGGCAGTCCTATTCATGTCTATTGGAGACAGCTACTGGTCCCAATTTGACAGCTGTGTGAACAATGGACCTTTGGATGGGTGTATGAATAGGTACATCTGTGTGAATGAGGCCTAAGGGCTCGTTCATATGTGTGGGTATACTGTGGCCACACTGAAAAATGATTTGTAGTGGATTGCTTTTCAGAGGGTGTTTGACAGGCATTGATGAGGCAATACACCGACCCACCGCCTCATAACCATGTGGTTGCAGTGTGTCCCTATTTGCTTGAATGGGTCCTATTCGGCAGCTATACCACCTTACAAAAGTGCCATGTTGTTTAATTTTTGCTGCAGTATGTATACAGCCCTGAGCAGGTGCATGCCCTACTTTAGATGCGCAATCAGGCGGCAGAAAAAGTAGGACACAACTTCCTGCATTTACCACCCCCACCCTGATGCCCTTGTTAATGAGCCCTAAGGCTTAGTTCACTTCTACAGGTGTCACTTGGTGTGTGCATTTGCAAGGTGTTCCAGTGCGTAGGGCAGCCCATTCGTTTTAATACCAAAAGGAAATCCCTGAATCTTTTATAAAAATCCTCAGAACCAAAACCGCATTGGTGATGTGGCACCATGCAGCATGGTATGCGAAATACCTTGCACAATTGGAGATGCGTAGGACTGCAATTAACAATAAATTGGCACCGCAGTGCGTCTACTAAACACCAGTGCATTTCTGTGCGTTTTGGAAAAGTGTGCAATTTTGCGCAAGTTCCCAACAGGCAAAGGACTGAACCCAGCCAAAGTGAAATATTCACTTGGCGACTAGGACTTCAAGCAGTTATACCGGGATGATGCCCACAGCTGCAGTCATCACCCTGGTAGCATTTTTAAGAATAGAAGGGGTAACCCCTAATGCCACACATGCAAGAGCTCCTAGGAAGGTAGATGGAGTGGCAACCTCAGCCTGGACTCTGACCAAGCCACTCGCCTGTAGTGTATTAACACAGACAAGCTGTACAGGTTGCTTCTTTATTCACTGCACATCAGCATGCAACTAACTTCAGCCACACCCAGCTCCCAGACATATACATAATTGTAACATTTTGCAGACAGCAACTTAACCCGTTGCTTACCATACTACATTCCCTCCTCTCTTTGAATAAAACATAACATGCACAACGTATTAATAAGATTAACAAAATGCATGGATGAACAACTAAAAATTTAAACTATAAACTCCTGACTATACACATAGTCCTTAAGGTAGGCCGGTGGATTTGTTGCTCGTTTTTCTCTTGGCCATTCCGATGTGGATGGTTGTGGATTGAAGTCTGGATCACTGGCAGTATCATCACTACTCTTTGCCTGTTCGCCATCTTCCGATACTTGACCTTCTGACTCAATAAATTTCTTCACAAATGAGGAATTACGCACTTGTGTGTGTCCATCTAAATCCTCTAAAACCACTTGAGTACCTCTTTTCTCCTTTACAACATAACGTGTTTCGCTCCGCCCCCTGGAGTTTCCCCATTACCAAGCTCCAGGGGGCTGAGCACAACACGTTGAGGGAGTGGCCTGGTGGGAGTCCAGGCTGAGGTTGCCACTCCATCTACCTTCCTAGGATCTCTTGGATGTGTGGGGCTAGGGATTACCCCCTTCTTCTCTTCCATGTCACAGAAGGAGCCAGGAGGGGCTCCATCCCCTATCAGCACTCCTAGCAGCAGATGCTGAAGCACCTGTTTGTATATCCTCCATTTACTGAGCCTGAGCGGCGCACAAAGAGCTTTTCCGCTCACCATTTTTTAGGAGCCTGCGGTCATCTCTTTTGCAAAAGCAATCATAGCGACTAACTAGCCACTGGATTGAAACCCCACGGCTCTCAAGCCCTCTCAGGTCCCACCAGGAGACCCAAGCTACCTGCCGGCATGTCCGCCGATTGGCCGTACAGTCGAACAAAGCCGGGATCAGCTTTGATCGGCTGCTCGGTATAGTAACCTGCAAGCGATGACCTGACATCACTTCTCGTTTACCTGGACGTTAGCGACATTTTTAAAAAATCCAAGGCATTCAAAAACACTGATCTTGGTGTTTTGAATGCTTTTAAGGGCAGAGGAGGAATTTGGGTTCTTATAGACTCAGATCTCTCCATAAAGAGGACCTGTCACATGCTTACTGCTGTCAGAGGGATGTTTACATGCCTTGTTACAGCAATAAAAGTGATGCAAAAAAATATGAAAGGAACAGTGTATAAAAAAAAAAGGAAGGAAGAAAAAAGAAAAAAAAAATTCAAAGTGCCCCAGTCTCCTCGTGCTAGCAAGCAAAGGCGAACACGCGCGTCTGTTGTACATGTACGCCAACAGAGATTGTCCCACACGTGTGCGTTATCACTGCAAACGTCAGATCATGGGCAGGAATTCTGTAAATCTAAAGTGGTAACCTGTAAAGGCTTTTAAAGCTTCACCTATAGATAGTAAAAATTACATTGTTTGTCGCCGTTGCCCGAGTGTGCGCAATTTTATGGTGTGACATGTTTGCCATCTATTTACTCAGCATAATCAGTTATGTTGTTTTTAAAAATGTGTCAGCATCATCTTTTATATTTTAGAAACAAATTGTGTTATGTATTGTGTTGTTTACATTCAAATTCCAAAAAGCATATCTCCCCCCCCCAAAAAATGCATTTCAAAAACCGCTGGGTGAATACCGTGTGAAAAAAAAATGGCAATTAATTTTCTAGATCCTCTGCTGTAAAATATATATATATATATATATATACAGTATATATATATATATATATATATATATATATATATATACTGTATATATATATATATATATATAATGTTTGGGGGTTCTAACTATTTTTCTAGCACAAAAAAACAAACAGATTTATACATGAAAAGGTCTGGAGCTCAAATAGCTCCACATTTGTGAGATTATGGAGTTGTGACATAAAAACAGAAACCATAAAAAGTTGTGCAGTGAAGTTTGCAGACTTTTATGTGGTATGACCTTTCTCTGGCTGGCTGATGACACATTTGCAGTACAGCAGCGCTCTCTGGTGGTTTCTGATACACGTGCAGCGTAGCAGCGCCCTCTGGTGGTTATACGCTTTTTAATGCTTAGCGTGCCTGCTAGCACTAGAGTGAAGGCGGAACCTTGGTGATGAGTGTATGTTCCTGTGGGGGACGGATTGGTGTGCGGACACGTTGCACACATGCTTGGTGTTGTCAATGAATGTCACTTTGCCGGGCAGAGATGCGGTGCAGAGCTGTGATGGCGGGGATCTGCGGCCTGAGGGCTATACGGGGCAGTAAGTTTGGGGCACAGATGGGAAGAGGGGTAATATTTGATGGAGCACAGAAGGAGGAGGGGTAATGGGGGAGCACACAGCTGTACACACTGAGCCTCCAGTGGGGAGGACTGCTAGTCTTAGCCTGACACCAGTTACTCCTCTGATAACAGACAGATGGGGATTGCTATTGCTGACCTCTCTCTTAAAATGCTTGTTGCCTGGCTGTTCTGCATTGATTGTTTATATCAGGAAAGTTGGAGTATGTCTGCATCCTCCATGTGTTCAGCCGGTTCTCCCCATCCCGTGCACAGTCCCCAATTCACCCTGAATACATCTGACCCGTGTATCCGCATAGACGTCATTGGGTTGACAGCAATGGGACTGCCGGTGTTCTATCACATAACCACTACACGTCAGATAATGTAATGGAAGTGACGTTCTGTCGGCTGCGCCTGCGTTCCATGGCGAGCAGGTTTGCTGTGCCTGCGTTCCATGGCGAGCAGGTTTGCTGTGCCTGCGTTCCATGGCGAGCAGGTTTGCTGTGCCTGCGTTCCAGGGCGAGCAGGTTTGCTGTGCCTGCGTTCCACAATGAGCAGGTTTGCTGCGCCTGCGTTCCAGGGCGAGCAGGTTTGCTGCGCCTGCGTTCCAGGGCGAGCAGGTTTGCTGCGCCTGCGTTCCAGGGCGAGCAGGTTTGCTGCGCCTGCGTTCCAGGGCGAGCAGGTTTGCTGCGCCTGCGTTCCAGGGCGAGCAGGTTTGCTGCGCCTGCGTTCCAGGGCGAGCAGGTTTGCTGCGCCTGCGTTCCAGGGCGAGCAGGTTTGCTGCGCCTGCGTTCCAGGGCGAGCAGGTTTGCTGCGCTTGCGTTCCAGGGCGAGCAGGTTTGCTGCGCTTGCGTTCCAGGGCGAGCAGGTTTGCTGCGCTTGCGTTCCAGGGCGAGCAGGTTTGCTGCGCCTGCGTTCCAGGGCGAGCAGGTTTGCTGCGCCTGCGTTCCACAATGAGCAGGTTTGCTGCGCCTGCGTTCCAGGGCGAGCAGGTTTGCTGCGCCTGCTTTCCAGGGCGAGCAGGTTTGCTGCGCCTGCTTTCCAGGGCGAGCAGGTTTGCTGCGCCTGCGTTCCAGGGCGAGCAGGTTTGCTGCGCCTGCGTTCCAGGGCGAGCAGGTTTGCTGCGCCTGCGTTCCAGGGCGAGCAGGTTTGCTGCGCCTGCGTTCCAGGGCGAGCAGGTTTGCTAATCTGACAGAACCCCTGCAGTCAGAAGGGGCAGCAGACCTCTTACTACACCCAGCTACGTCTTGAATTTCAGAGTAATTTTAGCAATAAAATGAGCGTATATAAATAATTATAATCTGTTGACATCTGTGATGCTGTTTGCATGTTACATTTTGAAAGAAGCCGGACGCAAGCTCTAGGAAGGTGGCGGAGGCCATGTTGGTACACCCCGCACTGTTCAGCGCTAAACCTTTTGGCTTTCAAAATTAAACATCCAAACAGCCTCACTGATGTCAATATATTTTATTTATATATGCTCACTTTATTGCTAAAATGCATAAATTCAAGACGTAGCTGGGTGTAGTAAGATGTCTGCTGCTGCCTTCTGACTGCAGGTGTTCTATCAGATTAGCAAACCTGCTCACCTTGGAGCGCAGGAGCAGCTGATGGAATATCTCTTCCGTTACATTATCTGACAAGTAGCAGTAATCTGATAGAACACCGGCACAGGGATGCACGCAATACTTAAGTACCTTGTGCGGGTAAACTCTGCCCTTCACAGGTAGAAATGGGCTCAGGCGTGTTCAGGATCCTAGTCCCAACCCATCTGTCCGATCCCGCCAGGAAGCTAACACTGCACACCGCCAATCACAGGCAGTGAGACATTTACTGTGGTTAGCGGTGTGCAGTGTCGGCTTCCTGGCCGGATCGGGCAGGTGGGTTGGGACTAGGATCCTGAACACGCCTGAGCCCATCGTTATTCACAGGCGTACACTTATGTACAATCCGTGTGGACGAGGAATTGGGGATCGATTACCCAAGCCTCACCTTCTGAAGAGGGATGTTCTATGATAGGTGGTTAAAGTGTAACTAAATGTTTGTGTAGGATAGAGTGGAGAGGGATTACAACCCCTGTTGCTGTCTGTGTCCCCGTTAGGGAGATTCACCCTCCTCTATTTGTTCTGTTTATCATTAAAAATGAAAGAAAATGCAAAATTTTGGGTTGTCCCGAGAACAGTATTAAAGGGGAAACCTTCCTATGAGTACACTAGGTCTGGTGACTTTGGAAAGGGGGGGTCCAGGGGAGTCCCTTCATTTTCAGGGATTTCCTCTCCCTTCCTGTTTTGGCTATGGGACAGAAGATAAATCTCCCCAATGGGACACAGGTGGCAAAAAAAAAAAAAAACTGGGGTTATAACTCTCCCTTACTCCAAAATGAAAAAAAAAAAAGTTTTGCCTATAGTTCTACTTTAAAGGATAAATTCACCTGTACAAAAACATAATAAATACATTTATGTGCTCCCTTCCCTGGATGGCACTGCTGCCTTATACACGCAATGCTCCGGCTCTGTGCCCCTCCCTTTTATGGCACTGCTGCCTTATACACGCAATGCTCCGGCTCTGTGCCCCTCCCTTTTATGGCACTGCCGCCTTATACACCCAATGCTCCGGCTCTGTGCCCCTCCCTTTTATGGCACTGCCGCCTTATACACCCAATGCTCCGGCTCTGTGCCCCTCCCTTTTTATGGCACTGCTGCCTTATACACCCAATGCTCCGGCTCTGTGCCCCTCCCTTTTTATGGCACTGCTGCCTTATACACCCAATGCTCCGGCTCTGTGCCCCTCCCTTTTATGGCACTGCTGCCTTATACACCCAATGCTCCGGCTCTGTGCCCCTCCCTTTTATGGCACTGCTGCCTTATACACCCAATGCTCCGGCTCTGTGCCCCTCCCTTTTATGGCACTGCTGCCTTATACACCCAATGCTCCGGCTCTGTGCCCCTCCCTTTTATGGCACTGCTGCCTTATACACCCAATGCTCCGGCTCTGTGCCCCTCCCTTTTATGGCACTGCTGCCTTATACACCCAATGCTCCGGCTCTGTGCCCCTCCCTTTTATGGCACTGCTGCCTTATACACGCAATGCTCCGGCTCTGTGCCCCTCCCTTTTATGGCACTGCTGCCTTATACACCCAATGCTCCGGCTCTGTGCCCCTCCCTTTTATGGCACTGCTGCCTTATACACGCAATGCTCTGGCTCTCTACCCCCCTCCCCTGGATTACACTTCTGCCTTTTACACACAATGCTCCGGCTCTCAGCCCTCTTTCCCCTGGATCACACGTCAGATAATGTAATGGAAGTGATGTTCCGTCGGCTGCGCCTGCGTTCCACGGCAAGCAGGTTTGCTGCGCCTGCGTTCCAAGGCAAGCCGATTTGCTGCGCCTGCCTTCCACAGCGAGCAGGTTTGCTGCGCCTGCGTTCCAGTGCGAGCAGGTTTCCCCGTTAGGGAGATTCACCCTCTCTATTTGTTCTGTTTATCATTAAAAGTGAAAGTAAATGCAAAATTTTGGGTTGTCCTGAGAACAGTATTAAAGGGGAAACCTTCCTATGATAGGTCTGGTGACTTAGAAAAGGGGGGGTCCAGGGGAGTCCCTTAATTTTCAGGTATTTCCTCTCCTTTCCTGTTTTGGCTATGGGACAGGAGGTGAAGATAAATCTCCCCAATGGGACACAGGTGGCAATAAAAAAAAAAAAAAAAAACTGACTTGGGTTATAACTCCAAAATGAAAAAAAAAGTTTTGCCTATAGTTCTACTTTAAAGGATAAATTCACCTGTACAAAAAATAATAAATGCATTCATGTGCTCCCTCCCCTGGATGGCACTGCTGCCTTATGCACACAATGCTCTGGCTCTCTACCACCATCCCCTGGATCACACTTCTGCCTTTTACACACAATGCTCCGGCTCTCAGCTCTCTTTCCTCTGGATCACACTGCTGCCTTATACATACAATGCTCTGTGCCCCTCCCCTGGATTACACTGCTGCCTTATACACACATTGCTCCAGCTCTGTGCCCCCTCTCCTTGATCACACTGCTGCCTTGTACACACAATGCTCCGGCTCTCTACCCCCTCCCCTGGATCACACTGCTGTCTTATACACACAATGCTCCAGCTCTCTACCCCCCTCCCCTGGATCACACTGCGGTCTTATACACACAATGGTTTGACTCTGTGCCTCCTCCCTTTGATAACACTGCTGCCTTATACACACAATGCTTCGACTCTGTGACCCCCCCTCCCCTTGGATCACACTGCTGCCTTATACACACACCATGCCCCGGCTCTCTGCCCTCCTTCCCGTGCATCAACTGTTGCCTTACACAGACTCCTCATTGGAGCTCAACTCCTTATCCAGCCATGTGTTTGAGCTCCGTGCTCCCTCCCACAGTCTGCGATCAGCGCTGCCATTACAAGTCCCCTCCTAACCTAATGCTGTCTGCAGTACTCCTGGCACCTCTGTTTGAGTTCACACGAGCTGGGACTACAGAGGCGGCATCGGGTATCAACATGCACTGACAGAATCGACTATCAGCGCACACTGGAAACAACATTGGGCCGTATACATCAGCTACAATGTTGGTTTGTGGCAGAACCACTTGGACCACCGCTGACCTAGAGCACTCAGAAAAAAATGGCATCCCCCCATCCTGCATATGGACTGTATTTTACGCTGTATGCATATAAACATTTGTTCTAACATCTCCAGCATACAAGTACCCTAATTGCCACTGCTTAGAGCCGACATGTCAATATCAGCAATGTGTCTGCACCACTGATTACACGCTATTGATGTTTACTTGTTGGAAGTTGAATATGTGTCAATTTCTGTGCACAATGACTAAAGCTGTTCAGCAGCTGGCAGCACCCAGTGGTTACGTTGGTGACACAATGCAGAATGATCTCGGCCTTAACTTTTTCAGAATGACTGAAAGCATGGAGTGAAATCTGGGAGACTGCCCACTGATTACACGCTATTGTTTACGTGTCGACTGCGAGCAGCAGTGGTGCGTCTCAGCTCATATGGACATGTACAGTCTGTTTGTCTGTTTTCATGTGCAACACGGACAACTTTTTGCTGCCAGCAAGATCCTATGTACAACAATATGCTTGTGTGCATGAGCCCTGGGAGCTATAGCGTAGCTGGTGAGTGGCAACTTAAGACCTGTCCTTGATTTTTATGGCTTATTTGTACTGCTGAAGCAAAGTCAACAAAGAAATCCAAACTATATGGAAAGAAATGGAACAGAAGAAGATGGCACACTTCCAGTGGATAAAAACTGCTTCTTTATTAAAAAATTGTGAAGATGAAAGACATGCCACACACTCAACACGTGGAGGATCAGAAGACGCGTTTCACTTTTCTGTGCTTAGAAGTGTGAAACGCGTCTGCTTACCCTCCACTGGGTTTGGTGTGTGTGGCATGTCTTTCATCTTCACGATTTTTCAATAAGAAGCAGTTTTTATCCACTGGAAGTGCCGCTATCTTCTTCTGTTCTATTTCGCATTGATGGGGTTTGCAGACCGAGGCAGACACCCAGGATTTCAGTCTGGTAGCTGAGGATTTTACAGGCAAGCCTTGGCGCAGTGCTCACTCTGTCTCTATATGGAAAGAACATTTATTTATGGAGATCCAAACCATCAGACCATAATAATGATATAATGTGACCATAAGAAGTCCAAAGAAATCTTGAAAGGTGAACGTCTCACTTCAGAGGGCCACCATGATGCACTTCCAAATCTATAAGTTCATATGAGTTAAAATAAATGGGTTTCTGTAAATAGTCGCTCTGTGAATTCCACCGCAATGTAGTGATCCACCACCAAGGATAGTGCAGGTATGCTTACCAGAAAGTATGGACCTATATACTCTTTGGCAATGAGTCAACAATGCTCGTGTAATTTCCAATCACATATAGTAAGATTCAACTGTACATTTATTAAGGAAACACCCGAGTCTTCTAAAGGAACCAGATATAGGTGAACTCCACTTTCACAGATCTGTACAAAATCGGAAGAAACAGCGCTGTAAATAATCATCAGTCCTAGATATCCAAAGGGTTTAATAAAAGCATGCAATGACCTGGACAGGAACTTGAGCTGCCGCGTTTCGTCAAATCCGACATCATCTAGGGGTTCACCTATATCTGGTTTATTATGTTGTACCACACTTTGTCAGTTGTGGTTCTAGCAGCTATTTATAGTCTATTAGTACAATATCTTTTTTTTTTTTTTCATTTATGGAGTTCTGTTACCAGAATTTGTTAAATCTCATGTTTCAGGCATTTTCTTGTACTGGTTGTATTTGAGGTAATGAAATGTGATGGTTTATATTGTCCTACAGTCACCGTTCTGATTACTAATTCTATAAGAACGCATGGTATTTTCTTACTGTATTAATGTCATTCATTTTATTATTTCCAGGGTTTTACACTATTTCTGCAGCGACTAAACTATCCAATGCTGAGATCTCTCAGAGACGCTCCGCGCTGTTTGATGAAGAAAAGGAGAGGCAATTATCCCTGAGTCCTCTTACTGAGAAGATAGAGGTGAAGTTTGTTGGGAAGACCAATCCAGGGACTACTTTTGTGTTGAACAAGGGAATCTCCACTGCATACAACTGTGCTATGCGTAAGTATGCGGCCTGTATGGACTTTAATGTGTATTAAACTCTGCCTTTGCTGAGAAGAAAGCTTCCGTCTTAAAGTGAGTTACATACAGTACTCTTATAGAAGTTTGTGCATGGGAAAAATTCTGTAAAGTGAGGATGCTCTGAAAAAAAAGTAGTTTTTATTTAAAAAGACTATTCTTTAAAAAATCATGAATACACATCACCTAGCTGAATGTGGAAATTGGGCGGAGAGTAATTATTTATCAAAGTAAAATTCCGTCAAAGTCCCCCTGAGAATAAAATGGCAAAAGTGAACCAAGTTTTAAAGGTGGACCCCATGGACGAGATGGATGGGGATTTTAGTGTGCCCAAGAGTATCAATTAGATAAAATACAGATTATAAAAATATAAATTTTATTGAAAGCCAGATAGGAAAAACATTATACGAGAATATAGAATCTAGAAGGTTTATTGCAGCACATCCTGTAATGCGATGGATCGACGTGTTTCACCCACACTTCGGGCTTCCTCAGGATCCAGATGTCGCTGGCTTTGGCTTTCTCAAAGTATCTATCTATCTATCTATCTATCTATCTATCTATCTATCTATCTATCTATCTATCTATCTATCTATCTATCTATCTATCTATCTATCTATCTATCTATCTATCTATCTATCTATCGAAACACCAAACTAAAATTCAACGGCCATGCCATAGAGCCTCTATTGATATTGTCAGAAATGTTCACAGCGTATGCGCAGAGAGAAGGCCCTCAAATGAATATAAATACCAATAGACCATAAGTGCAAGACACACAAGGCCCAAAAACACATAGCTACCAAGAATCATCACTGTTTAGAGCTACATGTCAAATAGAAGGAATATGTTCATCATATCTTACTGTCAGCATTGGTGCTGAATAGTGTGTTTCCTTTATATTGAAACACACTGTTCAGCATCCATGCAAAAAAAGTATTTAGTCAGCCACCAATTGTGCAAGTTCTCCCAAAAGATGAGAGAGAGGCCTGTAATTTTCATCATAGGTACACTTCAACTAGGAGAGACAGAAGGGGGGGGGGGAGAATCCAGAAAATCACATTGTAGGATTTCTAATCAATTAATTGGTAAATTCCTCTGTGAAATAAGTATTTGGTCACCTACTAACAAGCAAGATTTCTGGCTCGCACAGACCGGTAACTTCTTCTTTAACCACTTTAAGACCAGAGGATTTTCCTGCCTAACGTCCAGGCCACTTTTTTCAACTTGGCACTGCGCAAATTTAACTGACAATTGCGCGGTCATGCAATGCTGTACCCAAACAAAATTTACGTCTTTTCCCACAAATAGAGCTTTCTTTTGGTGGTATTTGATCACCTCTGCGGTTTTTATTTTCTGCGATTATTAATGAATAAAAAAAGAGCAAACATTTTGCGAAAAATTGACATTTTCTACTTGACTGTTAAAAAATATCCAATATATTCAATTTTTGTCATATATTTAGGCCAAAATGTATTTAGCTACATGTCTTTGACAAAAAAAATTCTTAATGATCGTATTTTTATCCACTTTAAGACCGGAAGATTTTACCCCCTTCCTGACCAGGCCATATTTGCAATTCGGCACTGCGTTATTTTAACAGACAATTGCGCAGTTGTGCGAGGCTGTACCCAAACAAAATTTATGTACTTTTTTCCTGACAAACAGAGCTTTCTTTTGGTGGTATTTGATCACCTGTGTGATTTTTAATTTTTGCGCTATAAACAAAATAAATAGCGACAATTTTGAAAAATAATTTTGAAGAAAAAAACATTTCCCAAAAACAGTAACATTTTTTTTATAACATTTTAGGCCAATTTGTTCGCAATAAGCATATTTTGATTGGTGTGCGAAAAAGTTATCGCGTTTACTAACTACAGGAAAGATTTATGTCATTTTTATTATTGTGGTTTTTTTTTTTTTTTGTTTTACTAGTAATGGCGATCTGCGATTTTTTTTTTTTTTTTGCGGGACTGTGACATTGCGGCTGACAGATCGGACCCCTAACTGCCATTTTTGACACTTTTGGGGGTACCAGTGACATTACTACAGTAATTAGTGCTAAAAATATGTACTGTTACTGTAATAATGACACTGGCAGGGAAGGGGGTTAACACTGTTGGTGATCAAGGGGTTAAATGTATGCCTCATGCTTACTGACGTGTGGGGGAGGGGGTTCTGTGACACAGACAGAGATTGTAGGTTCAGCTATGCTGAATCCTGTGATCTCTCCCTGTCTGTCACTGAGAAGATGCGCCTGCTTTGTTTACACAAGCGGGCGGATCTTCTCACACTTTCCCTGATGATCAGGGAAGAAAGGCGGCAGCCCGACTCCTGCTGTGTCTAAACACTGCGGGAGCGAGCCTCCGGGCAGCGCTCACGTGCCGTCGAAATCACTAGGAGTCCAGTGACTTAAGTCTACAACGCTAGACCCAGGGGAGCTGACCTGCCGCATTAGTATCACTGTGAACGGTCGGCAAGTGGTTAAAGTGTCACCTATGGAGATTTTTAAGTACTGTATGCCATTCCACGAGTGTGTGCAATTTTAAAGCATGACATGTTGGGTATCTATTTACTCGGCGTAACATCATCTTTCATATTATTATTATATATAAAAAAAAAATTGGGCTAACTTTACTGTTTTTTTTTTTTTTTTTTTTTAATTAATTGAAGTGTATTTTTTCCCAAAAAATTGCGTTTGAAAGACTGCTGCGCAAATACAGTCTGACATAAACTATTGCAATGACCGCCATTTTATTCCCCAGGATCTCTACTAAATAAAATAAATATACTGTACAGTGAAAAAGTATACCTGCGCTGCTTACAAAGCAAGCTAATAAATAGATCTCAATAAATATTGTGTATAAATAATATGTATAAAGTGCTAGTGCTCAACTTAAAATACACAATTCCTATGTCATAAATACCAATCAATATATATAAATATACATAAATACAAATATTATACACGTGAAGATAATAAATGTGAATAAAATCCTTCAATTAAACACGTGCTCAAATTGTGACAGTCTTTGTGCAAAACATAAGTCCAAAGTGCTGCGTGCTCGTAAAACTAGTGCCGGTGCTCTCTGTACACGAGTAGGTGCTCCCCTACTCACCAGAAGCCAAATAATACACCGCTTTCAGAATATCCTTAGGACGAGCCTTATTGGACCATCAACTCAACAGCTTTACTGTAGATCACACCATCCAGGTATTGCTCAAAAAAGAAAGAGATGCTGGCATCGTGAAGTATGTAACCACTTTATTCGATGCACACAATACAAGATACACTTACAATATGGCAAAGGTTCAAACGCCTAAAAATCAACCCACGGGTTGCCAATCCAAACGGCTGTTCTCATTCCCCGTGTCCCCCGTATGTCGGAAGGTGGATGCAGTCGGGCGTAGTATGTACTCGGACGAACGGCTTGACGCGTTTCGCTCCGCACTCAGAGCGTTATAACGTACGTACTACGTACTATGCCCGACTGCATCCACCTTCCGACATACGGGGACATACGTTTGGATTGGCAACCCGTGGGATGATTTTTAGGCGTTTGAACCTTTGCCATATTGTAAGTGTATCTTGTATTGTGTGCATCGAATAAAGTGGTTACATACTTCACAATGCCAGCATCTCTTTCTTTTTTGAGCAATACCTGGATGGTGTGATCTACAGTAAAGCTGTTGAGTTGATGGTCCAATAAGGCTCGTCCTAAGGATATTCTGAAAGCGGTGTATTATTTGGCTTCTGGTGAGTAGGGGTCCAGGAGGGGAGCACCTACTCGTGTACAGAGAGCACCGGCACTAGTTTTACGAGCACGCAGCACTTTGGACTTATGTTTTGCACAAAGACTGTCACAATTTGAGCACGTGTTTAATTGAAGGATTTTATTCACATTTATTATCTTCACGTGTATAATATTTGTATTTATGTATGTGTATATATATATATATATATATATATATATTGATTGGTATTTATGACATAGGAATTGTGTATTTTAAGTTGAGCACTAGCACTTTATACATATTATTTATACACAATATTTATTGAGATCTATTTATTAGTTTGCTTTGTAAGCAGCGCAGGTATACTTTTTCACTATACACTTCTTAAAGGTACACCACCTTTTATACCAGCAGCAGCCTACTATACAGTGTTATCAGAACAATTGTAATCCTCAGCGCTAGCCTATAATCCTTATAAAATAAATATACTGTTAAAAAAATTAAAGGAACACTTTGAAAACACATCAGATCTCAATTGAGAAAAACATAATGCTGGATATCTGTACTGATATGGACTTGGTAATGTGTTAGGAATGAAAAGATGCCACATCGTTTAATGGAAATGAAAATTATCAACCTACAGAGGGCTGAATTCAAAGACCCCAAAAATCTAAGTGAAAAAATTATGCAGCAGGCTAGTCCATTTTGCCCTCATTTCATTGCAGCAACTCGAAATGTTACTCAGTAGTTTGTATGGCCCCTCCAACGTGCTTGTATCCATGCCTGACAATAACAGGGCATGCTCCTTTTGAGACGACGGATGGTGTCTGGATGTATTTCCTACCAGATCTGAACCAGGACATCACTGAGCTCCTGAACAGACTGAGGTGTAACATGGCGGCATCGGATGGACCAAAGCAGAATGTCCCAGAGGTGTTCTATTGGATTTAGGTCAGGCGAGCATGAGGGTCATTCATTGGTATCAATTCCTTAATCCTCCGGGAACTGGCTTCATACTCTGGCCACATGAGGCTGGGCATTGTCGTGCACCAGGAGGAACTCCGGACACCCTGCACCTGCGGTAGGGTCTGACAATGGGTCCAAAGACTTAATCCTAATACCTAATGGCAGTCAGGGTGCCATTGTGTAGCCTGTAGAGGTCTGTGCGTCCCTCCATGGATATGCTTCCCCAAAACATCACTGACCCACCACCAAACTGGTCATGCTGAACAATGTTACAGGCAGCATAATGTCCTCCATGATTTCTCCAGATCCTTTCTCATCTGTCACATGTACTCAGGGTGAACCTGCACTCATCTGTAAAAATCACAGGGCGCCAGTGGTGGACCTGCCAATTCTGGTGTTCAATGGCAAATGCCAATCGAGCTCCACGTTGCCAGGCAGTGAGCACAAGGCCCAATAGAGGATATTGGGCCATCAGGCCACCCTCATGAAGTCTGTTTCTAAATTGTTTGGTCAGAGACATTCACACCAGTGGCCTGCTGGAGGTCATTTTGTAGGGCTCTTGCAGTGCTCATGCTGTTCCTCCTTGCACAAAGAAGCAGATACCGGTCCTGCTGATGGGTTAAGGACCTTCTTTGGCCCTGTCCAGCTCTCCTAGAGTAACTGCCTGTCTCCTGGAATCTCCTCCATGCTCTTGAGACTGTGCTGGGAGACTGCAAACCATCTGGCAATGGCACGTATTGATGTGCCATCCTGGAGGAGCTGGACTGCCTGTGCAACCTCTATAGGGTCCAGGTATCACCTCATGCTACCAGTAGTGACACTGACCCTAGCCAGATGCAAAACTAGTAAAAAACAGTCAGAAAAGAGGAGTAGGGAAAAATATTTCTGTGGCCTCCACCTGTAAAATCATTCTGTTTTGGAGGTCATCTCGTTGTTGCCCATCTAGTGCCCCTGTTAATTTATCTCCACAGCAGCTGAAACTGATTACCAACCCCATCTGCTACTTAACTGACCAGATCAAAATCCCAGGAGTTAGACTTGATGCTCTGCTCGGATTAAAAAGTGTTCCTTTAATTTTTTTGAGCAGTGTATGTATACATATACATACACCATATCTCACAAAAGTGAGTACACCCCTCACATTTTTGTAAATATATTATTATATCTTTTCATGTGACAACACCTGTAGAAATTACACTTTGCTACAATGTAAAGTAGTGAGTGTACAGCTTGTATAACAGTGTAAATTTACTGTCCCCTCAAAATAACGCCACACGCAGCCATTAATGTCTAAACCGCTGGCAACAAAAGTGAGTATACCCCTAAGTGGAAATGTACAAATTGGGCCCAAAGTGTCAATTTTTTGTGTGGCCACCATTATTTTCCAGCACTGCCTTGGCATGGAGTTCACCAGAGCTTCACAAGTTGCAACTGGAGTCCTCTTCCACTCCATGACGGCATCACAGAGCTGGTGGATGTTAGAGACTTTGCACTCCTCCACCTTCCATTTGAGGATGCCCCACAGATGCTCCTTTGGGTTTAGGTCTGGAGACATGCTTGGCCAGTCCATCACCTTTACTCTCATCTTACAGTAGATGTTGGCATTCATGGTTCCCTCAATGGAACTGTATCTTCCCAGTGCCGGCAGCACTCATGCAGCCCCAGACCATGACACTCCCACCACCATGCTTGACTGTAGGCAAGAAACACTTGTCTTTGTACTCCTCAACTGGATGCCACCACACACGCTTGACACCATCTGAACCAAATACATTTATCTTGGTCTCATCAGACCACAGGACATGGTTCTAGTAATCCATGTCCTAAGTCTGCTTGTCTTCAATCTTTAGAAGATCTTTAGAAGAGGCTTCCTTCTGGGATGACAGCCATGCAGACCAATTTGATGCAGTGTGCGGCATATGGTCTAAGCACTGACAGGCTGAACCCCCACCCCTTCCACGTCTGCAACACTCATTCATCTATTTCCCAAAGACAACCTCTGGATATGACGCTGAGCATGTGCACTCAACGTCTTTGGTGGACCATGGCGAGTCCTGTTCTGAGTGGAACCTGTCCTGTTAAACCGCTGTATGGTCTTGGCCACCGTGCTGCATCTCAGTTTCGGGGTCTTGGCAATCTTCTTATAGCCTAGGCCATCTTTATGTAGAGCAACAATTTTTTTCAGATCCTCAGAGAGTTCATGAGGTGCCATGTTGAACTTCCAGTGACCAGTATGAGAGAGTGAAAGCGATAACACCAAGTTTAACACCTGCTCCCATTCACACCTGAGACCTTGTAACACTAACAAGTCACATGACAGCGGGGTGGGAAAATGGCTAATTGGGCCCAATTTGGACAATGTCACTTAGGGGTGTACTCACTTTTGTTGCCAGCGGTTTAGACATTAATGGCTGTGTGTTGATTTATTTTGAGGGGACAGCAAATTTACACTGTTATGCAAGCTGTACACTCACTACTTTACATTGTAGCAAAGTGTAATTTCTTCAGTATTGTCACATGAAAGATATAATCAAATATTTACAGAAATGTAAGGGGTGTACTCACTTTCGTGAGATACTGTACCTCCTGGGACTGCGTCTTTTTTTCTGCCTAGTGTCCTACTCCTGTAGGGGACAGTAAAACACAATGGTTCAAAAATCCTGAAGAGCTGCGTCTGTCAATGAACGAAAGGGAGAGCTTTTTTTTTTTTTTTTTTTTTTTTTTTTTTTCTTTCTAAAGCAGAATTTAGTGTCACTTTAACTGTGAATACCCAGTTATGTGTTAGCTAATTAATCTAGTAGAGACTGCTTTGTTTAGTGAATGTCTATCACTTTCATATACCAATCATAAATCTCGCACAAGTACATTTATAATTGGTTTAAGTGACATTAAAGGTTTTTTTTTTTTTTTTTTATAAGCAAACAAACATGTTTATACTTACCTGCTCTGTGCAGTAGTTTTGCACAGAGCAGCCCCCATCTTTCTCTGTTTGTGCCCCCCACCAGCACTCCAGGCCCCTCTCTCCTGCCTAGTGCTCCTATAGCAAGCAGCTTGCTATGGGTGCACCTGAGCAGGCTCGCTTCCGAGCCGCTGCTCTTCGTGTCCATTCACACATGGAGTACTGCAGGGCCCCGCCCCTGCTTTCTTATTGGCCCATTGGCTGTGATTGACAGTAGCGGGAGCCAATGGCTAACACTGCTGTCTCAGCCAGTGACAAGGGAGAGTGGAGGCTCTCATGCACATCGCTGGATCGCGATGGGACTTGGCACACCAAAGGTTTTTTACCTTCATGCGTAGACAGAAAAACCTTGAGCCTTTACAACCACTTTAATCAACTGATTTTATTTATTATGATTATTTATCAGATATTTAATGTTTTATCTATCACACTTTTATAGGGACACCATTTATCTTCCTATGACAGATCGATAGGTTTCAGTCACATCATTTGAGCTCTTACATTCTTCTCTCCTAGTATCATATGACATCAAATCTGGGAATCTCTGTGGGAATGCATTGTTAGGACAGTTTTCTCTGTATGTCGTAATTGCTATGATGTTAAAGGTAATGCTTGAAAGGAGGGAGGGATGGGGAGCTTGCAGCATGATTTGGGGTTTAGATAGGGAGGGATGGGGAGATTGCAGGATGATTTAGATAGGGAGGGATGGAGAGATTGCAGGATGATTTGGGGTTTAGATAGGGAGGGATGGGGAGATTGCAGGATGATTTGGGGTTTAGATAGGGAGGGATGGGGAGATTGCAGGATGATTTGGGGTTTAGATAGGGAGGGATGGGGAGATTGCAGGATGATTTGGGGTTTAGATAGGGAGGGACAGAGGTCTTTTGAGGGGGAAGCAAGAGAATGGAAAACCAGTGGAAAAAAAAGTTAGAATGGGATTGGAGGCTGGGAACTCCTCTCATTGTTATGAGAGAGATTTTAAAGTAAAACCAAAGGACCCAGAATTGGATGCAATTCTCTAATCTATCATTTTATTTCTCATAATATATTCTATTTCTGTAACCCACAGAAATATAATATATTTATATATGTTGGGGCTTGCTGGGAGCACAGGGAGTAAGGAATTGAGTTCTTGTTTCCCTGATGGGTATAAACAGGGGACTAGGTGTGTATTGTGATCCAAAACCACCTTTTAAAAGTCCCCTAATTAAATGGATTGCTAGATGTCTGAAGCATGAACAGAAATCATCCCTCCCCTGTTGTTATGATTTATTATTCATGATTTATATAGCACCAAAAGTTTGTGCAGCACTCTACAAGAGGGCAGGGCAAGACAGTACAATTACAAGACAATTCAATACAGGAGGAATTGCAGAACCCTGCTCGTAAGAGCTTACAATCTAAGAGGCAGGCTCAAGTGATACAAAAGGTAATAACTGTGGGGAATGAGCTGATGGCGAAAATAAAAGTATAGTTGTTAGGTGGGTAAGGATGGGCTTCTCTGAAGAGAAGGGTTTTCAGGGAATGCCTAAAAGTGGTCACAGTAGGAGATGGTAGGACCTATTGGGGTAGAGAGTTCCACAGGATGGGAGAGGCTCGGGAGAAGTCCTGGAGGTCACGGCAGTTACATGGTACTGGAAGCGAGCCGGTACACTGATCAGTCATCGGATGTGTTCGGTGGCCACAGCCAGTGACAGATCGCGCTGCTGAGTGGCACTTTTGGAGAGGACGTCATATGTTGTCCGCTCAGGATGGTAAAGCCATCGCCCAGCTGTCATAAAGCTATAGGCCTGGCGGGACGGTGTTAACACTCCCTCCCACTCAAAAGTTTTTTGCTTGTGCTAGAGTCATCAGTAAGGTATCTGTATATCGCTATTATATCCCCTCTCAAGCGTCTCTTCTCTAGGGAGATTAAGTTCTTTGCTTGTAGTCATAGCTGATGTCCTCCATTCTCTTTATTAGCTTTGTTGCCCTTCTCTGGACTCTCTCCAGTTCCAGCACATCCTTCTTGAAGACCGGTGCCCAGAACTGGAAGGCATACTCTAATGCGGCCGGACCAGAGTCTTGTAAAGTCGCAGAATTATTGTTTTATCTCGAGTGAATCGCCTTTTTTTTTGCATACTAATATTCAGTTTGCTTTGCTTGCAGCAGCTTGGCATTGCTTGCCATTGCTAAGCCTATCTACTGGGACCCCCATTATTCACTGTATTATCCTTTACGGTGTTCAGAAAGGTGGGGTCCAGCAAGAACTTTTTAAACCTGACGTATGAGGGTGATCAGTGCTTTTTTTAGGAGGGGGGGGGGGGGTTGTCAGTAGAAAGGCAGTGATTGAAGATGTGAGTTAGAGAGCTTACAATACGTCCACTTTAATATTTAAAGAATTATTAAAACACCCTAGCTAAAGAAAAAAACATTTATTGCGGCAGACATCAGCAATTTCCATGTTGGCTGTGTGCAAATAGAAGGTTAATCTAATTAGTGGCGACCCAGACAGCAATAAAATCTGACAGGAGCTCTAATCCTTCCACACACTCGCCAAAAAGAAAAAAAGAATCTTGGCTATATGTATACTTTAAAATGGCCACTAGAGGGCGAAAACATCCCACGGATGGAAAACCATCTCCTATTCTGTGAGCTGAACGTAAAGTGAAATCCTGCTAGTAGTTTTAAATAATAGAAAATAGTTTTCTGCTATCATTACTACTTCACAATTCTTCTCTGGACAAAGAGGATTGTCATTTCAGTTTAATATGGATTGCTGCCGATTTTACAAGTGTTCTGGTACAGGTGAAAAAAATAAAAAGTTTAGTCTACGCTCCGAAGTGTCATTCAAAAACCAGAGCTTTAAACCTTGCGTATTATGTATTCTACCCCATTTATAAGCAAAGGAAAACCTTTTATGTAAAAGTAACAGATCTTTCCTCCTTTTGCAGTTTGGAAATATGGATATATATATATATATATATATATATATATATATATATATATATATATATATATATATATATATAATGTTTTTTTTTTTTCAGGCAGATTATAAAATGAAATGATGCATCTTATTATGGGCAACCTATATTATTTTACATATTTTGTGGTGGTAATTTTTTTTTTGAACTGTAAATCAGTTACCAGCCTTATATTCAGAGAAATTACTATATACACAATAAATGTGAACTGATTTGCATATGGAAAACAACTGTAATCCTGTTTATTCAGCCTCTATTGTATACACTTGTACAGGTTAGAGTCCCAATTGGGACAGAAGCTGGTAAACCTTCCAATTTGTCTCGGGGCTCATGCACACAGACGTACCTGCGGGCGTGTGGCTGTACACCATAACATGCGCTTGAATTTGTGGTGCCTGGAAGCTCTAGCTGCTGTGTGGTTCTGCCCATAGGAATGAATTATGGAATATGAAGTTCTGCATTTAGGAAAATATAGAAAAACCAAATAATACCACGCTAGTGACTTTAGATCATAAGTGAGCAGCCAGCACAGAAGAAGACAGTCTGTATATGAAATTTAAAACAAAATGTGCGGCGCTATTATAACCTAGATAGCTCTAGAGATTAAAAAATGTGTATAAAATCACAAAACAATAATGAATAACTGACAATAGATATCCATAATTATCTTTACAAAAATCCATAGTATAACTATGAAAATAATGGAACATAATGCATGTGATGCAGTGAGCTACAAGTTAATACAATGATACATATTAACTGTACCGTGACATTTATTTAGGTGATGGAAAAAGAAAAAAAGTTCCACAATTCAAAAAGTCCAAACTGATGTGAAAATGTGAATCTTCAAGAAGTGATCCAAGTGAATGTTGAATGACACTGTGAATAGATCAACCACCACTGACATCAAGGAGGGTTACCAGAACAAATAGACCCAGTTTGGCATACGCCTATCCGGGTCAACAGAAGCAGTGGTGTATATACACCTAGTAGGAAGGGGAGAAGGTAGTTGAAATCTTTCACAACGCTTTCCACTTTGCTCTCTGCACACCTGATCTTCCACCATCAATGGAAACAGCTCAGTAAGCAGTCCACCGAGTCACAAAAAGGCATGGATAAAGTCTTCTCCAGTTAAGCTCAATCAATGAATAATCCAGAGGAAAAAGACCTCCACATAGTGTAAAACCAATACATTAAGGGATTTATTAAAAGTTAAGAACGCTTACAATTGAGTATATAAAAAGCGCTTTCAATCATGTTTTTCTGTAGACCACATGGAAGGCAATGGCATAAATGGAGCTCGACCCGACGCGTTTCGTCTAACGACATCTGGGGTCTTGTTAGACGAAACGCATCGGGTCGAGCTCCATTTAGGCCATTGCGTTACATGTGGTCTCCAGAAAAACTTGATTGAAAGTGCTTTTTTATCTACTCCATTTTAAGTGTTCTTAACCATTAATAAATCCATTACTGTCTGGTTTTACACTATGTGGAGGTCTTTTGTCTTTTTCCTCTGGATTATTCATTGATTGAGCTTAACTGGAGAAGACTTTATCCATGCCTTTTTGTGACTCGGTGGACCCCTTACTGAGCTGTTTCCATTGATGATGGAAGTGGAGTATTGAGGTGTGTGGAGAGCAGAGTGGAAAGCAGTGTGAAAGATTTCAACTACCTTCTCCCCATCCTACTAGGTGTATACACCACTGCTTCTGTTGACCCAGATAGGCATATGCCAAACTGGGTCTATTTGTTCCAGGAAGCCTCCTTGATGTCAGTGGTGGTTGATCTATTCACAGTGTCATTCAATATTCACTTGGATCACTTATTGAAGATTCACGTTTTCACATCAGTTTGGACTTTTTGAATTGTGGAACTTTTTTTTTTTTTTTTTTTTTTCTTTTTCCATCACCTTAATAATGTTACGGTACATTTTAATATGTACCATTGTATTAACTTGAAGCTCACTGCATCACATGCCTTATGTTCCATTATTTTCATAGTTCTACCATGGATTTATATAAAGATAATAGTTATTGATATCTATTGTCAGTTATTCATTATTGTTTTGTGATTTTATACACATTTATTTTTTAATCCTTAGAGCTATCTAGGATATAATAGCGCCACACATTTTGTTTTAATTTAGGAAAATATGGCTATACATATGCACATGCAAGTACCGCCGCTTACACACATGTACTGTGTATTTTGTAATTCATTCCTATGGGCAGCGTTACGCAGCGCTCCTCCTCACCATAAATACAGCTATTGTATGCTGTAGGGCCATTTGCCTGCAAAGACGTACATTTCCATGAGCCTTAGGTTTGTGGGAATAGGCCCACAAAAACGCATGTAGTACATGTAAACTCTATCCCATTAGTGTGTCTAATGGGAAATGAACCCAAGATCCCAGCGCTGCAAGACAAGAGTGCTCTGTCAGCAATTTGGTCAGGGGCCAGTTGATCCATTATTATCTAGCTTGTACAAGAAACCTGGAAGAGCACCAAACAAACCTTGTGGGAGAACATGCATGTTCTTGCAGACAGACTTTCTGGTGAGAATTAACACCAGTACCCCAGTGCTGCAGGCTACAGTGATGAAATAAGGTTTCTATTTTCTCCTTTGATCAGAAGTTTATGCAAATAGCAGCCAATCTGGTTTTACCTTTTGACTTTGTGGGTAACTGAAAGAAGAATTCTGAAGTCTCAGGAGGCGACTTCCCCACTTTTTATAAAATCATAGAAGCGCCACAATCCTGTCCAGGTAACTTAGTGTAGACTTTAAAACAGCCTGACCCCATGAGTCTCCACCAAAGCCATGCACCCTGACATGTTTCACTCCGCCCACAGGAGCCTAATAAACCCTATGATTAAACTCCGTTGGATGTAGCCAACCAGGTCAGGGGGCGTAGCTTTGGCTGAGACTCATGGGCTGAGGCTGCTTTCAAGTCTACGCTAGTTTGGCTTGATAGGAGTACAACTCCTTCTTTGGCTTTATAAATACAAGTGGTGAGGCTGTACCCAGAGACCTATGGGAATTCTTTCAGTTACTCACAAAATCAAAAGATTTTATACATACATCGCTTCGGATGAGCACCTTCGGCTGCCTGCACCGTTCTTCCTGGGTACTTGGTTTCCCCAGCTTTAGTGGCATTCATAAGCTAGCACCAAGCTCACCACTTGCATGCTGAGTTATTATTCTCCACTTTTATCAAAGCAGCCCCTATGGCTATGAGTCAGTGATTTAAGATCTTTATTTTATCTCCCCAAACTGGAGCTTAAAGTGGTTCTAAAGGCTTGTATGCATGAAGGTAAAAAACCTTCCCTGTGCAGCAGCCCCCCTAATACTTTCCTGAGCCCCATCGCGATCCAGAGATGTGCACAAAAGCCTCGGCTCTGCAGGGACTCTTCCTCATTTGGCTCCCGCTGCTTTCAATCACAGCCAGTGAGGCAAGGAGGGGAGAGAGTGGCCGGGCCGAACCGTGGCTCTCTGTGTGAATGGCTTGGGAGCAAACCTACTTGCGGGCCCCCACAGCAAGCTGCTTGCTTTGGGGGCACTCAGCAGGGGGGAGGGGCCAGGAGCGCAAGCTGGGCACCCGAGAAGAGGAAGGTCAGGGCTGCTGTGTGTAAAACCACTGCACAGAGTAGGTTAGTATGACATGGTTGTTATTTAAAAAAAAAAAAAAAATTGTTTTTAGTATCACTTTTAAGAGTTCCTTTTGCATTAGTATAAAAAGCCTTCTGTGTGCAGCAGCCCCCGTCAGCACCCCCGAATACCTACCTGAGCCCTATCTGTGTCCAGCGATGTCCACAAGTCCCTCGGCCATTCCAGACTCTCCCTCCTGATTGGCTGAGACACAGCCGTGGCGCCATTTGCTCCCACAGCTGTCAATCAAAGTCAGCTAAGAGAGAGAGAGCAGGGCTGAACCGCAGCTCTGTGTCTGAATGGACACACGGAGCTGTAGCTTGGCTCGGGTGCCCCCATAGCAAGCTGCTGACAGTGGGGGCACTCAACAGGAGGGAGGTGCCAGGAGCCGAGAAGTCGGACCCGAGAAGAGGAGGATGTGGGCTGCTCTGTGCAAAACCAACTGCATAAGGCAAGTATATGTTTTTTGAAAAAAAACAGAGACTGTACAATCACTTGAGGGGTTCAACAAAAATGATCAAAGCTTTCTCTACACACTGGTTCTGTATAAACATGGACTTGGGCGTCGTCCGACCTCATCTCTAACCCAAACATCCAAATTCCGCATATGTAAATCCAGTCATGAAAAATCATAGAAGTTTTAACGTGTTCATTTAAAGTAGAATTCCAGCCTAACGCCAGCTATGTTTAAAAATGTAGCTCCCCCTCTTACTACCTACCCTGCCTAATGTGTAAAAAAAAAAAAAAAATCCACTGTGGTTGGGTCACGTGATCCCCGTTGATAGGGAGCAGCAGCTGCAGGAGAAAGGAGGGAGCGCTGACAAAGGAGTCTATGGGCGATATCCTGGCTTCCAGAATTCATGGGTTTCGTCAAGGAATTCCACTTTAATTTCAAAAGGTATTTTAATACTTTTAAATCTGTACCTTCTTTTAAAAAAATACTTGGTGATCCTGCCATGAAGGCACTGCCTCGTCTGCATTGTTACCCTATTACAAGCTAATGCAAGCATGGTCCACTGTTGTCACCAGCAGAAAACCCACCATGTAAAATCTAGTGGAGCCATCAATGCAGGAAGTGGTGGCTTAGAGGCTTTAGGAGATCGGCGTCCTGTAACAGATCGGCACAAAAAGTGAACCCCCCCCCCCCAAGCATAATAAAAATGCTCTTTTCTTATGGTTAATAGTGCTTTATCAAACTAAATATTGTCCAAGTAGGGTTTTTATCTACTTTAAAACATAATATGAAGCAGTATCATATGCACACTTCATCAAAATTGTGGCAGTCGGCACAAAGACATCGACTCCCTGTTATATAAATTTAATGAGATGGGTAAAAGATGGCTTCAGCTCCTGTTCTCCACCTGTAGAGAATGCCCCAAAAAGAGCGAAATGCAGTTCTCTTCAGGTGGAGAACAGGAGCTGAAGCCATCTTTTACTCATCTCATTACATTTATGCAACAGGGAGAATTGGTGTCTTGTGTGCAGGCGGCCACCATTTTGTTGAAGTTTACTGACAAGCCAATTTTGTCTGTCTTGCACCAGTCTTTTCTCACGCTGATCTGACTGACCCAGGTTTGGAGGGCCATTTGAGCGGTACTGTCTCCATTGTTTTGCGCATCATATGCACACTGTCACATGGGAGAATAGCGCTTGATTAACACATTTTGCGCGTGGTATATTGTCCCGGCTCTATGGATCAGGCTTTTTGTGTTAAAGCCCGTACACCCGATACGAAAATCGGAAGTAAAATTTCGTCCGATGAACGATCTGCCGATTTTTCTGATAGTATAGTGCTTTGGATTGCCGATTTACGAATTTTCGGACGACAAAATCTGGATGTGCAGGCTATAAAATTTTTATCATACGTCAACACAACGTCCGATTTTCGTTTAATTAGTGCAGTTTTCGTCCAAAAAAAATCATAAGAGCAAGACTAGGCATGCTCAGAAACGAAAGAACACATACAAAACAATTCAACACATGACATCACTTCTGGAGTTGAATTCGGTCGTACGGGAATTTTCGTATGAAAGTAACCTCTTCACTTTCCATATGAGACTTGCATGCAAGGAAAAACGGATGAAAGATCGTCCGATAATCTGATCAGGTGTACGAGGCTTTAGGCAGAGCTCCCATTTAAAATATTCTCAGCCATCCAGAGCCATGCTGCCCATGAGCCTAGTTAAGGCAACACGTGTGGAGGTGCGGTGGGGGGTGGTACTGAGGCTGTAGTGTTCATACCAGATGCTTTGTCCTCTTTAGCCATGTGTTTGCTCAGAACTGCACAACGTCACTGGCCACTGCATGCACCGAAGCGACCAATGACACTGTACAATCTGGCCCCCTGTGTCCTAGCAACCATAGATGCTGTGCAGCCAGGTTGCTAGAATTCTAGGATACTGTGTTTGATGGGGGGGGGGGGGGGCAGGACCCTATTACGGTCCTGCCACCGTTGACACACCAACACACTTCTGTTCTGCTTTGTCTGTCCTTGTGACACTCATTAGAGCCCTCCAAAAATGTTCTCTGTGCTTGGCTTCCGTAAAACTGTATTGAAAAATTTTAGAAAGGGCCAGAAAATATTTCTGCAAAAAGCAGTATAGGTTTCTTTTTAAAATATGTATCTTCCTTTTTCGAACGCTTGGAAGTAAAAATTGATTCTACAAAGCTTTAAACTGCATTAATCTGTTGCATTGAATGCCATGAAATTACCATACAAATGACTTTTCTTTTTTTTTTTTTTTCCTTTTTGTTATTTTCCTACAATTTCGTGGCAGTGCAAGTGTTTGCAAGATATTTAATTTACTCCATGAGCCGTGCTGTGAGTCACTTATTAAGTGTTTGCAGTCATGGTCAGTTCACAAATCACAATTCTACTCTATCCTGGAGTTGTGCCGTAACATCAGACTGTAGGAGCTGTTAATGGACTGCGTCCTGCAGAACGTGGGACTCCAGTGAAATCTTCAGTTTTTCCCTTTAGCCTTGCCCTCAATCCTGAGTTGAGATTTGGCCTTTGGTCTTCTTTCTTCGACATCTATCATAGCAGCCGTGTTCTGTAGCCTTCAGATATTTGAGTTGTCAGCATGTTCTGTTTATACAGTACCAAATGTAACTTGTAAGTTGGAGGAATTATGATACTTTTTGCTTTCCTACTGTTACATGCCTTGAAGTATCACATAGGATTAAATTTTCTGCAGCGGCGTTGAGAGCTCCTGGTAATGGCTCTGTGGGTATGCAGGTCAGTTTATTATTTTCTGCGGCTGCCATATTTCAAGCCCAACTTCAGCTTGGGCAGAAACGTAAAAAAAATTAGCCCATGGCATCTTTAAAAATAAAAAAACCTTAATGTCGGTCGGCCGCCAATGAAGCAAACTGACGTGACCGTTTGAGATGGCAGACAGTGGGGGAGGGGGTCACATTAAAGCTGGTTTGTCCATACCAAACACTCTGTCCTCAATGAGACCCAGTCATGCTGTCCTTTTATACATGGGGAAGTCTTACTTGGCTGGCTGCTAGGATGATGGGACCACCTGCCCCTTAATGACCAACGGCAGCATGCAGCCCACCCACCGGCATCCTAACAACCAATGATGCACATCCTCACAGCTTCTACATATATACAGTACTCAACATAAACCAGTACACCCTTTTGAAAAAGTAATTTCACAAATTTTAATACATGTTTCAATGAACACAAGAACAATTTCAAAATTTTGACAAAACTGAGTTTTATAGAACATTTGTTTAGCTCGGTACATGAAAGTAAGGTTAATAATATGACAGATTACAAAGTCTTCAGTTTTACTCAATTTAGTTGATGCAAGAATGGATACACCATTTAAAAAATGTACTACATCTAGTATTTTGTATGAGCTCCATGATTTGTAAGGACAGCACCAAGTCTTCGAGGCATGGAATAAACAAGCTGGCGATATATTGCAACATCTTTTTCCATTCTTTAAGAACGACCTCCTTTTAGAGCCTTGATGCTGGATGGAGAGTGATGCTTAACTTGTCTCTTCAGAATTAACCATAGGTGTTTGCGTTCACATCCAGACATACTTGGACACTGAATCACTTTCACACTGCTCTTCAGAAACACAACAGTGGCCTTAGATGTGTGTTTTGGATCATTGTCATGTTGGAAAAGTGCATGACGACCAAGGGTACAGAATGATGGTAGCATCTTCTCTTTCATTATAGAGCAGTACATCTGTGAATTCATGATATCGTCAATGAAATGCTGCTCCCTGACACCATCAGCGCTCATGCAGCCCCACAGAAGGACACCCACCATTTTTTCACTGTAGGCCCCATGCATTTTTCTTTGTACTCCTCACCTTTGGGACGTTAAATGTTTTTGAAACTGATGGCTTCAACGCTGTATATCTTGGTCTCCTCACTCCAGAGTACAGAGTCCAAGTAGTCATCTTGGGCCCTGGCAAATTCTAGGTGGACTTTTTTGTGCATAGACTTTAGGAGAGGCTTCCTTCGTGGACCCATGCGTGGCATTCCTCTGCAGTGCACGCCGTATTGTTTCCCAGGAAAACAATCACCCCAGTTTGGCTTTCTACTTCTTTAGCTAACTGCAGTGAACTTGCGTGGTGAGATTTTCTTCATCCCTTCTCATCAGAAGACGCGCCTGTCGAGGTGTTAACTTCCATTGACGGCCTGGATGTCTCTGTGAGATGGTTGCAGTTCCATATTTGTTAAATTTTTGTATCACTTTTGCTACAGTATTCTGACTGATAAGTGAAGCTTTGCTGATCTTCTTGTAGCCTTCACCTTTCTTGCATAAAGAAATTATTTTCTTTCTCAGGCCTTCTGACATTTCTCATCCATGTGGTGCCATTGCTGACAACAGTAAATGGGAAGGGGTTTTCTTTAAGTAACGCCCTTTTATAGTGAACTGTCTGCTGGACACATGTAGGGCTGGGCGATTTTGCCTAAAAAAAAAATCTTCGATTTTTAAAGAAAAATTCGAGTTTCGATTTTTTTTTTTTTCCAATGCACTTAAAAAATGACTTCAGACATCAGATATAGTGTCAAAAGTGCAACTTTATTGCTATTTTAACTCCTCAAGAGTTAAAATACGTAGAATCCGAAAACAATAGACTACTAGACATTAGACAGTAAAAGAAGACGCGGGGGCGTCGCGCTGAGCGGGGAGGGAGGAGAGCTCACTGTGTTGAGGGAGGACTGAGGAAGGAGAAGCGCTGTATATGTGTGTCTGACTCTGACGGACCACCGCCGCGCCTGGATGTTGTGACGTCAGCTGCGGGCGGTGCGTCTGTACAGGGGCTGCGCTGTGATAGGTACAGTCCAGAGAACGAGTCCACAGTAACCGGCCACCTTTTTTAGTTTGACTTTGAAACTATTTTTTTTTTTTTTCAAAAATTTGAGTTTTTTCTACAATAGTTTTTTCTGCCTTGTGCAGCCAGCCCCGGGCCCCGCATAACTACACACACCCTGGGCCTGGGCTCCAGCCAGCTCCTAGCCCGCCGCACAGGAACCAAACTCCCCAGTAACGTTTAGTTTAATTTGAAACTGTTTTTTTTTTTTTAAACTCAAGTTTTTTGTACAATACTTTTTTCTTCAATTTTTTATTTTTTTTATTTTTCAATTTTTATAATTTTAATTACAAGATCCTGGAATAAAGTACAATCTTCTGATAGTTCATCTTGGGATCCTTTTAGTCCTTCTTTTTACCAGCACCCACGCTTGCTTTGGCTGTGCCCCTGACTTTCTTCATTCTGTTTTTCCTTTCTTTACGTTGTTTTCTAGAAGTCTTTTTCTTCTCATATAGGCTATGCCTGGCAAGTCTGTGTTTGGGCTCGTTTTTGTGCAACCACCGAACTCCCCACCGCCGCGCCCAGATGTGACGTCAGGGGCGGGCGGTGCGTCTGTACAGGCCGGGGCTGCGGCGCGCTGTGATAGGTACAGTCTCCCCGGCCTGGATGTGATGTCAGCTGCCGAGAGAGGAAGACAGACGCACCGCCCGCTTCCTCTCCCGGCAGCTGACGTCACATCAGGCCGGGGAGACATTACCTATCACAGCGCGCCGCAGCCCCGGCCTGTACAGACGCACTGCCCGCCCCGCAGCTGACGTCACATCCAGGCGCGGCGGTGGGGAGTTCGGCTGCAAGGGAGAAATAAGTATTGTACAAAAAAACTCGAGTTTACAAAAAAAAAAAAACGTTTCTAACTAAACGATTTATCGCCCAGCCCTAGACACATGTTTAATGAATAATTGGACTCACTTGTAGCTGAGTTCTTGTTAGTTAGGTTTTTGTTGTCTAAAATTTAGCTTTGCTCCTAAAACTTTCATTGGGGTGTTTTCATTTTTGTAACATGGTCTTGAATGAATTTGTTAGGAAAGGTACTTTGTGTGCGCATGTTAACATGTTAATCTTGTATAGTATCTCACAAAAGTGAGTACACTTCTCACATTTTTGTAAATATTTTATTATATCTTTTGCGAGAAGCAATGTGGGGGACATAGCAAAGAAGGTGCTCTGGTCAGATGAGACCAAAATTTACCTTGTTGGCCTAAAAGCAAAATGCTATATGTGGCTGAAAACGAAAGCCTCGTACACACGCGTCGAAAATCGGCAGGGAATTTTCGTCCGACCGATCTGCCGATTTTCAGCTTGTTAGTATGATGCTTCCGACAACCGACTCCGACTTTTCGGCCGAAAAAAATCTGGTGTGCAGGCTATAAAATTTTTGTCTGCTGTAAAAACACGGCCGATTTTCGTGCAGTCAGTACAGATTTCGACAGGGAAAAATCTAATGAGCAAGACTGGGCATGCTCAGAGAAGAAAGAACACAAAGAAAGCAAACCAACACGACATCACTTCTGAAGTAGAACCAACAAAACACCACTCTGGACAAAAGACGGACCATCGGTTGGCCGATAATCGTTGCGCGTGTACTAGGCTTTACACTGCACATCACCCTGAACACACCATCCCCACCATGAAACATGGTGTGGTGGCAGCATCATGTTGTGGGGGGCTTTTCTTCAGCAGGGACAGGGAAGCAGGTCAGGGTTGATGGGAAGATGGATGGAGCCAAATACAGGGCAATCTTAGAAGACAACCTGTTAGAGTGTGCAAAAGACTTGAGACTGGGGCGGAGGTTCACCTTCCAGCAGGACAACGATCCTAAGCGTACAGCCAGAGCTACAATAGAATAGGTTATATCAAAGCATATTCATGTGTTAGAATGGCCCAAGTCAAAGTCCAGACTTAAATCCAATTGAGAATCTGTGGCAAGACTTGAAAATTGCTGTTCAGACGCTCTCCATCCAATCTGACAGAGCTTGAGCTGTTTTGTAAAGCAAAATGGGCAAAAATGTCCCTCTCTAGATGTGCAAAGCTGGTAGAGACATAACCAAAAAGACTTGCAGCTGTAATTGCGGCGAAAGGTAGTTCTACAAAGTATTGACTCTGGGGGCTGAATACATAATGCACGCCGCACTTTTCACATATTTGTAAAAAATTTTGAAAACCATTTATTTTCTTTTCACTTCACAATTATGTGCCACTTTGTGTTGGTCTAGCACATAAAATCCCTATATATATATATATATATATATATATATATATATATATATATATATATATATATATATATATATATATATATATATATATATATATATATATATATATATATATATATATATATATATATATATATAGTGTGTGTGTGTGTGTATATATATATATATATATAATTATAATATACAGTAAAACCTTGGTTTGAGAGTAACTTGGTTTAAGAGCGCTTTGCAAGACAAGCAAAATTTTCAAATAAATTTTGACTTGATATACAAGCGATGTCTTGATATACAAGTAGCCTCAAGTCACAGCTGAGTATAAAAGAGAAGAGAGGCACCTCTAAGTGTAGCAATATGGTTAAATTTAATGAAGGTACAACATTTAGCAACTCACTTGTGTAAGAGCTTATTCTGCTGCACTCTCTGGGGAAAGAGAGGTTCACCCACAGGAACCTGGAGCCTTGTCGTTGGTCCAGGGTGGGTAGGAGATGCCAAGACCCTAACCAAGCTGCGGCGGTTCGTGGAGTCTGAAGTGCTTACGGTGTCTGGTGGAGTGCTTGGAGCCCTCGGGAAGCACTAGGAGCGTCTGTCAACGGAGGTACCTGCTCAGGGGTGCCCTGTTCCGTTATTTATATATATATATATATATATATATATATATATATATATATATATATATATATATATATATATATATATATATATATATATATATATATATATATATATATATATATATATATATATATATATATATATATAATACATTTTTTGTTTTAATGATAATTGAAAAAAAAAGAAAAATAAATTTTTTTTTTTTTTTTAAATTTAAAAAATAAATTAATAATAATAACCACACTCCCTGTCCACTTACCTTTTAAGCAAAGGTAACTGGACAGGGAGATGAAGCTTGCAAAAACTTCCCTCTCATTTCCTCTTGGGAAGGAAATGGGAATGCATTGAGAACAGTCATTGGAAACAGTTATTAATCCCGGCCACCACAAGAGGGCGCCAGTTCCCCATTGGAAGCCTCTCTCATCTCACAGAAGAAGGCCGAAAATCCGGGGCCGCAATTTTCGGACGGCGTGGAAGTCCGTGCACTCGGGGAGGAGGTGGAGACGCAAAAGGCACAGGACACCTCCTGCAGGGCACCCCAGGCATCGGTCGCTAATTCTAGTCGCAAATGCTACCTGGCGCCTGGGGTTTGTCGAGCCCTGTGTGTGTATGTATATGTGTATATATATATGTGTGTGTGTGTGTGTGTGTGTGTGTGTGTGTGTGTGTGTGTATATGTGTGTGTGTGTATATATATATATATATATATATATATATATATATATATATATATATATATATACGCACAGTATCTCATGAAAGTGAGTACACCCCTCACATTTTTGTGAGTATTTTAACACATCTTTTCGTGTGACAGCACTTAAATGTAAAGTAGTGTGTACAGCTTGTATAACAGTGTAAATTTGCTTTCCCCTCAAAATAACTCGACACACAGCCATTGTCTAAATCCCTGGCAACAAAAGTGAGTACACCCCTAAGCGAAAATGTCCACATTGGGCCCAACTAGCCATTTTCCCTCCTGGTGTCATGTAACTCATTAGTGTTATAAGGTCTCAGGTGTGAATGGGGAGCAGGTGTGTTAAATTTGGTGTTATCGCTCTCTCTCTCTCATACTGGTCACTGGAAGTTCAACATGGCACCTCATGACAAGAACTCTCTGAGGATCTGAAAACAGAATTGTTGCTCTACATAAAGATGGCATAGGCTATATGAAGTTTGCCTAGACCCTGAAACTGAGCTGCAGCACGGTGGCTAAGACCATACAGCAGTTTAACAGGGCAGGTTCCACTCGGAACAGGCATTGCCATGGTCGACCAAAGAAGTTGAGTGCACGTGATTAGTGCCATATCCAGAGGTTTCTTTGGGAAATAGACATGAGTGCTGCCAGCATTGCTGCAGAGGTTAAAGGAGTGGGGAGGGGGGGTGGTCAGCCTGTCAGTGCTCAAACCATACCCTGCACACTGCATCAAATTGGTCTGCATGGCTGTCGTCCCAGATAGAAATGAGCTCAGGCGTGTTCAAGTTGCTACGTGCCCGATACCGCCAGGAAGTCGACACTGCACTCCATTAATCACAGGCAGTGAGACATTTCCCGAACTGTGCAGCTGCGGATCGGGAAATGTCTCACTGCCGGTGATTAGCGGAGTGCAGTGTCGGCTTCCTGGCGGGATCGGGCACGTAGGAACTCAAACACGCAGAGTTCATTCCTGGTCCCAGAGAGAAGACTCTTCTAAAGATGATGCACAAGAAAGCCCGCAAACAGTTTGCTGAAGACAAGCTGACTAAGGGCATGGATTACTGGAACCATGTCCTGTGGTCTGATGAGACCGAGATAAACTTATTTGGTCCAGATGGTGTCAAGTGTGTGCTGCGGCAACCAGGTGAGGAGTACAAAGACAAGTGTGTCTTGCCTACAGTCAAGCATGTTGGTGGGAGTGTTATTGTCTGGGGCTGCATGAGTGCTGCTGGCACTGGGGAGCTACAGTTCATTGAGGGAACCATGAATGCCAACATGTACTGTGACATACTGAAGCAGAGAATGATCCCCTCCCTTCGGAGACTGGGCGGCAGGGCAGTATTCCAACATAACGACCCCTAATACACCTCCAAGACGATCGCTGCCTTGCTGAAGAAGCCAAGGGTAAAGGTGATGGACTGGCCAAGCATGTCTCCAGACCTAAACCCTATTGTGCATCTGTGGGGCATCCTCAAACGGAAGTTGGAGGAGCGCAAGGTCTCTAACATCCACCAACTCCGTGATGTTATGGCGGAGTGGAAGAGGACTCCAGTGGCAACTTGTGAAGCTCCGGTGAACTCCATGCCCAAGAGGGTTAAGGCAGTGCTCGAAAATAATGGTGGCCACACTACAATATTGAAACTTTGTGCCCTATTTGGACATCGTCACTTAGTGGTGTACTCACTTTTGTTGCCAGCGGTTTAGACATTAATGGCTGTGTGCTGAGTTATTTTTAGGGGACAGCAAATTTACACTGTTATACAATCTGTACACTCACTACTTTACATTGTAGCAAAATGTAATTTCTTCACTGTTGTCACATGAAAATATATAAGAAATTTACAAAAATGTGAGGGGTGTACTCATTTTTGTGAGATCCTGTATGTATATTTATACACGAGGAGTCTTCAAAATGTTTCCACACTTTTTTATATTTAATAGAGTTAAAGTGTGAAAACTGAACAACATCTATATACTCGCACGCTTTATACATGCTTTTTAGTCTGTGATGGATTTTGGGGTTAGATCCATTCTAAGCTCACACAGCGGATCTGATTCCCTGAATAGAACGACAATTCTTTGCCTTTCTGATGAATATTCCGGTGCAGCAAAGGGTCTTCTGTATGTATTTGGCCGGAGTAATCAGCCTCATCAAAGGGGAATCCCCAGCAGAGAATACAGGCTGTGATAAGTAAGGATTCACAGCACACAGAACACCAGAATCGTATTAGGCTCCCTGGATAAACTGGAAATTGGCAGAAATGGAACCAGTTAGTCTTTTGTCAACTCTTGGCTGGGAGTCTGGCATCTTCCCGATCCTGACTTGTCGCAGAAATGCTGAGAATTGGTTTGTGACAGTGATTGGGGGCTTGTAGAGATTTTATAAAGGAAAGAGATTGCCAGCGGCATTTTCTTCCAGCTGAAGAGATTATGCATTAGGTTTCAAGTAGAAAAATATCTCTTCCCTTCTGGCTGTAACATCCTTCATACTGAAAGCCGATTTTGTCAGTTAAAGAGACCCAGTCTCATACCAAGAAGTCTGCCATTATTTTCTGTACTGAAAACAATACTTAGATTTTTAATCTCTTGCCGACCATACAACACATATTCATGGCAGCAAGGAGGATGGGAGGTAATGTTGTGCATATGCTTCCATGGCAATGAAGGTTTCTGTACTCCAGAACGTGCTCCTAGCATAGTGACCGAGCTGTCACAAATGGCTCCTGGTCTCTGGTTATGGGTGGGAGCCAGTTGGACATACTGCCGATCGTTTGACTACAAAGACAAAACCTACATTGCCAGCGCACCATGGATCTTCTATATCAGGGATTCCCAAACTACGGCCCTGCAGCTGTTGCAGAACTACACATCCCATGAGGCATTGTAAAACTCTGACATTCACATACGTGACCAGGTATGATGGGAATTGTAGTTCCTGAACAACTGCAGGGCCGTAGTTTGAGAATCCCTGTTCTAGATGATAACTTCCAAATGTTTAGTAAAGTCAAATACCATCAGTAAAGGTGCAATGTTTCGTTGCGCTTGATGAGTGTCTGTCACTGCCCCTTAGTTCTTTTAATCCCTGCTGTACCAGAAGATTATGGTGGCAGGGGTGGGAAAGGGCATCAGAGGAGGAAGATTTCAACACAAGGGACACATCTGGCTGTAATGTCCCTTGTGCTGATTTTTCTTTTTTTGCATTCTTTATTAATACAAGGTATTGTACAGTGTAAAACACATCCACAATGTAGAACAGAAAAAAAAAAAAGATAACAAGACCATGCACAGGACTAGAGGATGAATAAACCTCGGTATCCGACATAACACTGATCAGTCTCTTGTGCTGACTTTTTCATTTTTTGTTTTTCTTTTTCTTTATATTCTTGTCCTCAGGAAAAAAAAAAAGAGCACTTATAAAGCAATTTTGGAGATTTGCACTTGTAATTGGCCCTGGAAAAGTTCCAACATGTGCATTGAAGCAGCACAGTGGACAGAGGGAGAGGTAGTGACAAAAGAGAAAAATCATCTAAAATAATTATAATATAAAAGCCACAATTTCCAACTGATTCCTCTGTCTATGCACATTCACTCGTTCATAGTGATCTGGATTCATAGCCACCCTTTGGTTTTCCGAGGTCTAACTTAACCACTTGCCCTCCGAAAGGCCATTTTTTGCAATACGACACTGCGTTACTTTATCTGACAATTGTGTGGTTGTGCGACGCTGTACCCAAACCATATTTATGTCTTCCCCCCTCCCCCCATATATAGAGCTTTCCTTTCGTATTTGATCACCACTGCGGTTTTTATTTTTTGCTGTATAAACAAAAAAAAGACTACATTTTGAAAAAAAAAATATTATTACTTTCTGCTATAAAACACATCCAATTAAAAAAATCTAATTTCTTCATCAATTTAGACCAATATGTATTCTGCTGCATATCTTTTGTAAATAAAAAAAAAAAATCCCGGTAAGTGTATATTTATTGCCTTGCACAAAAGATATAGCATCTACCAACTATGGGATTTTTTTTTTTTTTTGTACTAGTAATGGCAGTGATCAGGGACTTGTAGTGGGACTGGGCTATTGCGGCGGACAGTTGGAACACTAATACAGTGATCAGTGCTATTGACACTGGCTAGGAAGGGGCCAAACATCAGGGGCGATCAAAGGGTTAACTGTTTGCCTAGCTAGTGTTTTCTAACAGTGTGGGAGGTGCTTTTGCTAGGGGAAGGCATTGATCAATGCCTTCCCTACTGACTGAATGGCGATCTGCCATTCTGTCTGTGTACCAAATGATCAGTGGGTGCCGACTGATATCGTAACCGCTGATCAGCTTTCACTGAGTAAAATCCTAGTGGGAGTGAGCCATCGGCGACGGCGCGCACTCGTGCCCAGTATCCGGAACTGCAGGATCATATGTGTGTGTATATATGTATGTATGTATGTATGTATGCGTGTGTGTGTGTGTGTGTGTATATGTATATATAATATATAATATAATATAATAGTGTGTGTGTGTGTATATGTATATATAATATATAATATAATATAATATAATATAATAGTGTGTGTGTGTGTGTGTTAATAAATATATATATATATATATATATATATATATATATTATGTCTCCGCTGTAGGGCGGTCGGCAAATGGTAAAAGCATAAAGACAATTTTTTTGTTTTGTTTAGAGTGGTGAGGGATTAAAACCCCTATCTGTGCCCCGTTAAGGAGATTCACCCTCTCTCTTTGTCCTGTTGATCATCATCACTTAAAAGTGAAAGTAAAAGAAAATCACATATTTTGGGTTGTCCCCAGAAAAGTAATAGAGGGAAAATCTTCTAATGGGGACACTAGTTCTGGTGACCTGGAGGTCCCCAAGGGATTCCCTAATTTTCCCTAATTAAGATTTCCTCTCACTTCCTGTTTGGCTAAATAGAAGGTAAAGGAAAATCCCCCCCCCCCCCATTGTAACACAGATGGCAAAAAAATTAAAAAAAGTTTTACTTTAGGCCCCTTTTTACACTTGTGCGACTTGTCCTGCGGTTTGGGACCGCATAGTCGCATGACAAGTCGTACGCCATGATTTCCAATGACTACCGTTCATATCTGTACGACCTGAATTCGCAACGACTTCAAAGTAGTCCCTGCACTACTTTGGGCTGATTTTAATGCATTTTGAGGTCCAAAGACACAGGCATTGCTTTAAGTCAAGTCAAAATTGCGTGACTTTTAGGTCGCAGAAGTGTGAAAGGGGCCTTAACATTACATGTAATCTAGAATTCCCACAAGTATCTCGTAGGCACAGGATTTCTCAACACAGTTCATAAATAATGTTCACTTCTTCAGAATATCAGCGGTGGGTATTATTCTATATTATGCATTATATATTTATACCCATTACATTATAGATTCATACCCAATGCCAATATTCTCCTAAAGAACTGAACGTTGTTCCTGAAGTGCGTTGAGAGAAATCCTAGGCCTATGACAGGGGTGTTTTAATCTTTTGACTTTCCTGAGCCACATTGGAAGAAGTGGAATTTGTCTTGGGCAAAAAAAAATAAAAAAAATGAACCTTTTTATAAGTTAAGTTTATAATTTTGTGTTGAGCCGCATTCATAGACGTCTTGGGCCACAGGGTGGACACCCCTGGTCTACTAGATATATTAACTACCAAACTGTAAAAGTAGGAATTATAGATTACTTGTAATGTCAAGTAAAGTTTGCCATACATGGGTAACATTTCAAACAAAAATTCTTAGGCAAAGAAGGGTCCAAAAGTTTGTTTTTCTAAATATTAGTTGGTCAAATCGACGTCTTTTCCAGGGACATGAAACTTCAAAGGAGCAGAATGTTTCTAACCGTGGATGTGGTTTTTGTTCAATAAAGTCCATTCATTCCAAAATCAGCTGCCTAAAGTAAAAACAATCTTTCGACCAACATTTGCATGTTCTAAAAAAATGTGTACAAATTTCCCTAAGAAATTTTATTCCAAATTCTATCCATGGATGGCCAGCTTTAGCCCTGGGAATAAATAAAAAGGGGCCTATGAATCCTGTATACTGTGAAGAATTGAATGTGCATAAACAGGAGTACCTGCTAGAATTTATGGTTTGAATATTCTAATTGTTTTATGTGGTGTATATAAAGTTGAGAAATTTTAGATTTTCCTCTTTTGTATCAATTCCAATTTAAATGTACCGTGAAGTCCCATTTAAATGTAGGAACCTGTCAGTTGGGATCTGATGCTATGGGCAGCAGGCTTTTCTTTTAATTGCTGGAAACACCATAGCTCTTTAAGGCATTTGTAAAGGCAAAATAAAAACAAAAAAACAAACCTAGCTATACTTACCTGCTCTGTGCAGTGAAATTGCATAGTGTGGCCGTGAACCACCTCTTCTTTGGTCCCCTCATCTTTGCCCAGTGTCCCCATGGGAAGCCGCTTCCCATTGGGGCACTTGTGCGTGCTTGCTCCCGAGCCCCGCTGCTGTGTTTATTGTCACAGACAGCGGGACTCTGCCCCACCCCACGCTCCCTTGTTACCGCCATCAATTGACAGTACTGGGAGCCAATGGCTGCTTGTGCCCCAGCAAAGCCACCAAGTCCTGCAAGTGAGGGCAGAGAGGAACTGCAGAAGTGCACAGGCTGGATCGAATGAGGGCTCAGGTGTAAAAGGGGGTGAGGGGGGGGGGGGCGCTGATGCCTAAATATTTTTTACCTTAAAGCGGAGTTCCGGCTAAATTTATACACAGAGTATAGTTAGGGCTCGTGCATTTGCACTAAGTTATCCTGTAAACTGTCCCCGGTTTTGTTTTTGTGCAGCATGTATCACTTACTTTATTCTTCTCCTGTACAGTGCAGCCATCTGCAGTCTGGGCATCTGCAGCCGAACTGTTCTTCTTCCTGGATTCTGTGCATGCTGGCTACCCAGGATGCACCTCCCGTTCTCACGCATGCGCAATGCGTCACAGTGAGTCCCACAGCTTGCTATGACCCGGCGATGCCCATTGACTCCTGGAATTGATGACACTCATCTCCCAGAAGCAAATGCAAAGCAGGAAATTAAATAGGCGTCTGCGGCGCAATAAGGGGGAAGTGAAGAGATTTTTCAGCAAAAATAAAGTAAAGGAACTGAAAAAAAACCCAAATAGTTTTTAGTATGTAAAAAAGTTATGCATGATGGGAAGTGTAAAATGTGGCCGGAACTCTGCTTTAAGGCAAAGAATGCATTAAGGTAAAAAGTGTTTAGGCTTTAGAACCACTTTAATCCGTCTTTAAATCCATCTGTTATCACCCTTCATTTAGAGATTACTTTGCTTAATGTTGATGCAGAAGGAGATAAAAGGGGGGGGGGAGAAAGTAGCATAATGTTCAGAATCTTCATATAAACGGCAATATCATTAGCATGTTAATGCGGCATTCACTGACCCGTTCTTTCACTGGAGCAGTCAAATATATCAGAAATGGTCACCACCTCCTGTTACACTGTCACAGTTCAATTAAGTGGCCTTTTGTTTATAATTTCAGATTAATTAGGTAGCAACAGTTAATTAAACGAACATTACCCGAAAAAATTCAATTAAAATTTTTAATATAATTTTTGTTAGCCGTTTATACCAGAGCTGTGTAAAATTGTGGAATTTATTCACCCCCCCTCTGTAGTTTAATTTTTTTCCCCCTAATTGCAATCACTTTAATCAATCGTGTGAGCCCAGATCATCTTGCCCTTGGAGGGTTTCTGTAGAGAGGATTTTATGGGAAGGTACTAATAAATGCATTTACTCTGCAGGAAGGACTGTAACGCAGCAGCATTTACGACTGCTCTGTACAGCACTGATAGAAAAGCATTAACACACCATAAATCACAAATTGTAATGTCCTTACCAAAGTGTACTCATTCAGATTTATTCAATTAGTAATACAAAGGGGTGTAGTTATAAAAAAAAAAAAAAATGTGCAGAGCTATTCATCCATTGAAACTGCACATACATGCATTAGGAGGCTAAGGAATATGTTATTAGGATATTGTCTGTCCATATTGATTGTTACTCATTCGTACTATATAAAGTGAATCAGGAAAATACTGCATTATGGCCAATAGATGGAGCTGATAATCATAGGAATTTAATATTTATCTAGTGATTGCCAGCTCCTCCTAGTGGCCTAAATGTGGTATTTTTCTAAATCACTCTTGGAATAACGTACTTACTAATGTGGGCTAAAATAAAAAACATTTCTGCTCTAATACTCCAGAAGGTGAGTCCTGTGACTGATGACACCGTCTGTTGGTGCTGGTAGGGATGTAAGGTTCATCAGGTTCCGCTTAGACAACAAAACGGTGCCTGGCCTCACACAGGATCAGCAGACTGTAAAGCTAAAATAATAAGACGATAAGAATTGACTTAAGCCCAGTTCTCCACCCATAGAAGACCCCCCCCCCCAAGGTTTTTATTCTATGGGTAGAGAACCAAGCTGAAGCCAAGTCTCATCATTTTTTTACTACTTTGCATCAGTCTGCTGAGCCTGTGTGCAGTGGGGCGCCATTTTCCTGTACTCTTAGAAGAACGTTTAACCTGGAGGGAAAATAAGCAATTAACATTTGATTTTGACCACATTCACTTAGAACTAATGTACATGGTTTTACAGGAAGATCAGATCTGCATATTTTTTTTATAAAAAACCCCAAAGTGAACCATCGGATGAAAAGTGAACCCATGGGCCTTCAGAAGAATATGAAATGATACTTCATAACAGATGCATCGCAAAGTATTGCTCGCAAGTTCTGATGCCCAGGGATCCCCAATAAAATGTGAACTCTCAATTTGGAGAGAAAATAGCAAAGTAACATTGATTTTGACCCCACCGGCACAAAATGAATGTACATGCAGTTTCACAGGATGACTAACTCTGCAAATGTTTTATAAAAACACCCCAAAGTGACCATTCAGATGAAAAGTAAAACCAGTAGGCCTTAAGAAGAATATAAATTGATGCTTCATTAAAGATGCATCTCAAATTGCTGCTCACAATCTCTTTTATGGTACGGTAAGAAAATGTGAAACTCTTTTATGAAAACAGCGACCATATTTGCTTTTTGTCTACCCCTCTCTTGTTCATTACCATTGCATATAGAGGCCAGTAATTGTCCAGTAGTAATGCTCAAGAGGTAGGTGAGCATGGGCTAGAGCTGGCAGCCATAAAAGAGCTACGATGCAGAAGCTGGTGCTACATAATGTTTGGAGTAAAGGTTACTTTACCTTTTTTTTTAACAGACCTCCCAAGCCTAACTCTAGCCATATTGGGAAGTTTTCCCCTCACTCTTTTGATGAAGTGGTTTGTGCACTCCTTGTCGGGACAGGAAGATACAGAAAGAAAATTGAACAATGTCAGAAGTTTTAGATCTAGACCTTCCTTAGCTGCTTAAAATGTGTCTGCCTTTTTTTTTGCCTGTGTCCCTGTTAGAGGGGTTTCCCTTTACTTCCTGTCCTCACCTGAAGTGAGGTGAAATTTCCCCAATAAGGATATAGATGCCATTAATATCCTGACAGAATCTCTACTCCATCCCCAGAAATACGTTTTTTGTCTATGGTTCGGCTTTGAATCACTGATTTTACTAATGAAAACTAAACTGATTTGTTGCTATATGTTATTTATGTTCACATAATTCTATTGCTTTTAGCTTTATGGAAAAGGACGATGTATAAAACCCACAGCGGTTCGAAAACCTGTAATTTTCTATACATTATGCATTTTTCCTGAAGTGTACTTTATTTGTAATGCATTATAGTAATAGTACAGTTTTTTAAATATTTTATGAGGTAAAATATTTTCTTGAGATGCTTGTACTTCAGTGTGCTCAAAGAGAAATGTGACTTTAAAAAAAAAAAACCCTCCTTATCAGCCTGGTGAGAGATAGCTGTTTTGTGGGATGAGCAGATGTCGCATGCGCTGGATTTATCTTTATGTGGGAACACTGAGGGGCGCCATTTTGTAAGCTGTGACTAATGTTCCAGCAAACAGAGGAGACCGCTGTTGGGAAGCGGGAGCCAATATTTGGTTCTGCACTACCACTTTGCAGAATGAAACTGTATTTAGAGCTTCACACAAACAAGGAGCCATTTTATGAGCCAAGACAGTATTTGTGTCTGCACAGTAAAAGCAATATTTCCCATTATTTAATCTAATTGTGAGCGTAGAATTTTGATCTGTAGTGCACCACTGGCTGCATTTAAAACTAATAGACCTCTGTTTTTGCTTTCTTACGGGGTAAGGGGTGCTATACTTTTATTTTATTTAAGTAGAACTCTTGTTTTTTTTTTTTTTTTTTTTAATTTTTAGATTCCCATTTCTGCCATCTATCCATGCTCCATTGCCAAGCCTGGCTTCCTCCTCAATCTAAAAATGGCTACCGTTTTCAGTAGGAATGAGCTCAGGTGTGTTCAGGTCTTAGTCTGAGCCCACCAGAGCTATCCTGCCAGAAAGCTGTCACTGCACCCTGCCAAGTGTATGTGGCTGAGGCATTTCCCACTCCGCAGCCGCACATGTACACGCCCCCGTGTATATGTACGGCTGTGGGACCAGGAATACCTTGGTCGCTTATGGTTGGTTTAATGTAGTGACCGCCTCCGGTGGGATAGCTCAGGTGGGTTTGGACTAGGATTCGAGCATGCCTGAGCTAATGCCCACTCTTTAGGCAGGAAGATGGTCATGGCATTTTGCCTATTTCCTGTGAGCCTAGCTTTGACGTGCCCTTCTAGTTGACGTGTTGCCATACAGGCTGGGCTTGCAGTACTCTAGGGTTGACTGGTGCTCATGTTATCATATGAGTGCTGCTTAGTACTGGAAGAATGCCAGAAGAAGAGGAGGCCACCATGACATCACTAGACTGGCTAGAACTGACATCACTGGACTGGCTTGAAGACTTCAGGAAAAAGGTATGTATAGGGGTTTTTTTTTTTTTTTTTTGGGTTCCTGGGTCTGCATATTTGGTGTAGTCATTATGAAGGGTCACAACTCTCCCTGCTGTATTTTTTATTTTTTGTTCGATGGAGGGGCTGGAACAGACGCAACTTCAAAGTTGACAGGAGCCATGTTGGGAATTATTGTAGAGTAAACTCATTGTTGAGGTATCTGAACATATGCTGTAAAAAGCCAGTCACTGACTAAGCCCATCAAGCTCACCAATTATAACTAAATATCACTTTTAGTTGGACTGGCTAACTTTATTGTGCAGACTTGGTGGATTAAAGGCATAGTCCACCTTTTGCAAAAAATGTAATCCAATCCAGCCCAGGTCTGTACAGAGGCAACACCCTACATTGATGAGACCGGAGGAAGTAATCAATGGATTACAATTGTGGTGACTTCTCTGCACTTGTGCTCCATTGAGATCTGTGAATCCTTCTGCTGTCATGACAGATGGAACTTGTAATCTTTCCATTCAGGGATCCCTGTAAATGTGCAGCTGCGCATGCCTAAAAAAAACAAGGTCTGCTTCGGTGATTCAGGTAAGTGGGAGGGGGGGGGGGGTTTAAAGGTATAATATGAAACGTGGTCACAAAAGAAGACTAAGCCTTTAACCTTGTAAAGCTGGCAGTTTTGTTGGGCTCAAATTTTATATTTGGGATACCATAGTGCAAGGCTTGACAAATTTTCCTGAAATCTAGGAGCCAGCTAAAAAAGTTAGGAGACAGTTTTTTTTTTTAAACTAACAACCAAGCTTTATTTGATAAAACGGATACTAAATTTACACATAAATACGACTAGAACCCCACTCTCCTCTATAGCACAATTGGATGAAAACAGACTGTCTGTCTCTTTCCATCCGATGCCATCTGATCCGATCCACGGGATGGATAGAAAATAGAACCACCATCCGTCTGCTTTTGGTGGACAGGATCAGATGGCGGCAGATTACTGCTTCATAGAGGAGAATCAAGGGTCCGATCAGGTCTGCCTGAAAAACTGACAGGCGGGCCTGATCAGACAGCCCGTGTGAAAGGGGCCTTCGGCTGTGGCATGGCGATGAGGAAAAAAAAAAAATATATATAAATATAAATGTGTGTGTGTATATATATATATATATATATATATATATATATATATATATATATATATATATATATATATATATATATATATATATATATATATATATATATATATATATATATATATATATATATATATATATATATATATATATATATATATATATATATATATATATATATATATATATATATTTTTTTTTAATAATTAAAAAAAAAGAAAAAAAAATATTTTTTTTTTTTTACATTTAAAAAATAAATTAAATAATAATAACCACACTCCCTGTCAAAGGTAACTAACTGGACAGGGAGATGGTAATGAATTGAGAACAAAAAGGCAGTGGAAACAGTCATTACTCCCAGCCTCCACAAGAGGGCGCCAGTTTCCCATTGGAAGCCTGTCATCTCAAGTAGGCCGAAAAGCCGGGGCCTCAATTTTCGGACAGCCCGGAAGTCCGTGCGCGGAAGTCCGGGCAAAAATGACAGGACACCTTCTGCAGGGCACCCCAGGCGCCAGGTCGCAAATGTGACCTGGCACCCGGGGATTTCGAGCCCTGCCATAGTGCAAGTAGTGTAGTGCCATAGTGTAAGTACTCTTAGGAGCCCCTTTTCCAGCTTACATTGCATTTGGATGCAAGTATAGACTTTCTGCCAAGGCAGAAAGCTTCTTATGGTGCTAGTAATTGTGCCATCAGTCAAAATATGGGCAGTGGGCAAGTGACAGATTTAGTTGAATATGAACCTGTCAGGATAGGAGTATGCTTCAACACTGCTACTATGCTTTAAGTCCAGCTTTGCTGAAGTTGGACTTTAACCTCTTGCTGACCGCCTAACACATATGTGATGGCAAGAGGGGCTTTTAATACCCCATTCCCACACGTTTCCAAAGCAGCATATGGTTTTTGTGCTAAGAGTGTAGTCCCAGCACAATGACAAAACTGTCACTGACATTTATTAGTCAAGGCTTCTGATTGGGAGCCAGCGGGCTAGGCTTCTGATCATGTGACCTCTGTGAGAGCCAATCGCAGTGGTTACATGATAGAGAAGCCATTCTAAGGGGATAAGCACAGTAGTAGTGCTGTCTGTGTTTGGATTGGCTTTTTGCTCCCTTATTTGGTTTGCTGCTCTTTAAAGAGAAACACTGCTTGTTGTGGGAGATGAAAATAAAATCCCCCCCCCCCCCCTCCCCAGATGGGGACCACGATGCCCTTTAAGGGGTTGTAAAGGTTTGTTTTCTAATAAAAATAACAAATGTGTTATACTTACCTGCTGTGTGCAAGGGTTTTGCACAGAGCAGCCCTGTTCCTCCTGTTCTGGGGTGTCCCGCTGGCACTCCTAGCTCCTCCCCTTCATCCGGTGCCCACCATGGAAAGCCACTCCTGTGTGGGCGCGCTCCCAATTCCTGCTGCTGTGTCCATTGACGCAGGCAGCGGAATTCGGCCCCGCCCCCTGCTCCTGTGTCACTGGATTTGATTGACTGTCTAATCTGTCCAGTGAGGAAGCAGCTGGAGCCACTGGGCTGTTGCTCATCGCAGGATCAGATCGGGCTCAGGTAAGGAAAAGAGGGGTCTGGGGGGAGCTATAGAAAAGGTTTTTCATCTTAATGCATAGAATGCATTAGGTTGAAAAACCATGAGACTTTACAATCACTTTAATGCAAGTATCTTGGGAGACTAAAAGACGTTCTCTGCCTTTATGACACCTCACCTAGCCAACTATTTTCATGCCCTAAAGCATGGATCAATGCCCTTAGGGCTCATATAGCGATCCCTAAAACGCCAGAGGAAGCAAGTGAACCTCAAGCCTTCCGGCCAATATCCTTCTTGAATGATGACCTGAAGATTTTGGAGAAGCTGAGCACACGGATCAATAAATATATGCTTCGTCCCAGGAAGGCAGGCCGCTGATAATGTTCGTAAACTTGCTCTTCTCATTCATCTTTTACACCATTGGAAAATCCCTGGCTTCTTTCTCTCTTTAGATATCTATAAGCCTTTCAACTCCTTGTCCTGGGAATACCAGCAATTTCTGCTTTCTCATTGGGGTTTTGGAGAAGCCTTGATAATCTGGATTAAAGCCTTATATTCCACCCCTACAGCTTCAGTCCAATGTGACGGGTATTTCTCCGTCCATCTTTTTTTTATTTCTTTTATCTACAGGGGCACGAGACAAAGCTGTCCTGTCCCTATTTCTCTTGGCACTAGAACCCCTAGCGATTGTGCTTCGTGGGGACCAAAATGGGACCGAAGTTCCCTAAGGAGGCCATGACTTTGAAATGAGCCTCTTCGTGAACGATGCCCTCCTGACTTTGACTATTCCTCTTTATGACTTTCCCTAACCTGCTACACTTTCTGATGCTTTTTTCTTCTAGTTCGGTTCTTCGTATTTGGAGAAATATGTGGCATTAGATGTTTCTCTGGATCCTCTCCTAATCGCTCCCTTTCCTTTTTCACTGGGCATCCTCATTCATTGATTATCTTGGAATTCAACTGACCCCTGCCTACTCTTGCCTGTTTACTGGTACCTATTATCCCCTGCTTCGATTGTTGACTACCCTCATGCAATCATGGCAGTTCCCACACCTGTCCTGGATAGGCCGTATCAACTCCCGTCTTCTCTAATCTCTTATACTATTTCCATACCTTGCCAGTGTGAGTTCCTCGATCTGCTCCAGAGCAGGATTCTACATTTCATCTGAGCCAATAAACGTCCCAGAATCTTTAATGCAACCCTTTTCATACATAGACTACAAGGGAGCTTGGGGATTCCCCATATCTCCAAATATTATCTGGCCAATGACCCTGCTTCATGCCTCTTCCAATGTCCCCCTATGGGTGTTCTTGGACCCCCCCCCCCCTACTGAAGTGTGAATAAAAATACGTTTATTCTCATACAATGGAAGAATATAAAATGTGTTTCCGCACTTTTTTTTTTTTTGTAAGAATATACACTTTTTCACCTGGCTAGTCCCTGCTATGTATGTCTAATAATTACATGATCAATAGATCAATAGACATATAAAGCAGGCACTAGGCAGGTACCACATCTGTCCGACTTATGTGGTGTCATGCAGAGTAAGTCTCCTCCACTTACCCATGCTGCCACTTATTCCTCCGGTCTCTGTGCTGTTCCTGGATTCTGTGTGATCTACAGGAAGGTCCCTGTTCTGCCACAGTTGGAGTGGGAACATTGGCACCGTCTTTCAGTCAGCTACCCAGCTCTGATTCTCCCAAGTGCACATCTACAACACTTGGTTTACGATGTGGGTGGTTTGGGAGCTCTTGCATTGGACTACTTCTTGCATGCTGTGCGTTGCTTAGGAGCTATGCCAGGTGCAAAGAAGAAGCCACAGCATGGCAGTTGAGAATCGGTGAACTAGAGGGTTTGGATAGACTAAGTTCACCTTTTCCAAAAAAAAAAATAAAATAAAAAAACATGCCTATGCAGTTATTGTGTTCCAATAGGTATTAAAAAACTGTAGCTTAGTAAAACATTTATTAAATTTATTGTCATGCCTGTAGGCCATCGGGGCCCCATGGAAGCCTGTCCAAAAAAAATCCCAGTTAGCAATACCCATGTTCTACATTGGGAAAACCATTGGCCAGTCAATCTCAGCATTACAGAAGTGAACCAAGTTTTTTTTGCATTGTATTAACAAGGCAGAATGTGGGGATTGGACATTGGGAGTTTTTTTTTTTTTTTTTTTTTCAGCCAGGCTTCAGGGGTGCCCAAATGGCCTACAGGTATGCCATGAAATGTATGCTTGGGCCCCTTGTCGGCATAGACCATTTTCTGTAAAAGGTGAATTTAGCCTTTAAGGCATGCTAAAGTGGCATCCATTAATACTGATTAAAAGGCCACTTAAGTGGGTCTTTAAGTGTTACTTGAAGGTTGATGAATCCGTTCTAATGTATTAAACCTACAGACAGTGCTGAGCATTCCCACCTCAAGCTCTCTATGGATTTGTGAGTGCAGTGTATACTTGGACAGTGTACAGAATGCCCCAAAGTTGCTGTGGTTGCCAAGAAGCAACCTAGTCTTTTTTTTTTTCTTTTTCGGCTTTAAGAAAAACGGCTGGCTGAAGACTTAAATGAAAACTCTTTAATTACGTTATATTACAGAATAGCTTGTATTGAAAAAAATGAATTTCCTTTACAGATAAAATAAGCTACTAGGGGAAGGTTTAAAGGTCCCACATTCTGCATGGACATCCTCATTGGGCACGTAGCCTCACAAGTATATAAAGAATGGTAAAATGTTTTGTGCTGTATTGATTTTACTTGCGGATTCGTGTGGTTCTTTAAAATGTACATTTGTGTCCTAGTATGGAGCCAGGTGGGCCTCCCAGCATATTGATAGCCACAATTAATCTTGTTTTGTCAGGTGCCCCAACATAATTAAAATTGATTGTTTTGTTCTTAATGTACTGATCTTCCAATTTTCAGTGGCAGGACGCATGGCGTTCCATTGTCTATTGGTTTCTGACCTTGTGTAAGCTTTCAGCAGATAAGGCGCAAGGGCTGGAATGCTTTATTCCCAACCAGACAATTTCACTGCTTGTTTTTAAAGCCATAATTTCAATGTATTTAACAGAAAATATCTTCATTGTTGCCGTTCAGGTCTGGTATATTTTAGGGATAAAATGTTAATTATTCTTAAATACATTTTTTGCAGAAAATGGAGGTAGAGGAAGAAGGAGGTTTCCTCGGAGTGCCATTTTCTTGTCTCTCCTCCTTGTTTGTCAACTTTCACCTTTTCTTTTAATATTATTTACACTGCATTCACATGTTCCCTTTTTTTATACTCGCAAGACCCCTTTTACACTGGCGGAGTCCACCAGCGGATCCACCTGCTCAGCAGGGGATCTCTCCAATGATCCCTGCTGAGCAGGTGGATGACAGGTCCGTGTCTGCTCCGCTGATGCAGCCTGCTGTCCTATATGGGCTGTTGGATGGAAATGGACCACCTGTCTGTTTCCATTCAACTGCCATCCGCTCTGCCCCGCCAGACAGATGGGGAATGATCGCCATCCATCAGTTTTTAATGGATAGGATCGGATGTCGACCGGTATCAATGGAGACACATCCGCCGCTCCATAGAGGGCAATGGATGGTCTAATTGGGTCTGCCTGAAAAACTAGCAGGTGGACCCAATCGGTCTGTCTGTGTGAAAGGGGCCTTAAGGATTGAACAATTAATGCAAAGACCCCTTTTACATAAGAGTCCGCCTGTTCTGCAGGGAATCTGTCTGCTGATCCCCACTGAGCTGGTGGATGGCTTGTCTGTGTCTGCTCCGCATTTGCAGAGTGAACACAAACACAGCCTGCTGTGCTTTTTGGGCAGTTGGATGTAAGTGGTCTGTTTTGTCCCTTTACACCCAATGTCCACCTGATCCAATCTGCCTGACTGATTGTAACAGATCCCCCATCTGTCTGTTTTGTTGGTGGATCAGATTTCGGTGGGTGTTAATGGACACATGTCTGTTAACACCTGCTTTTCCATAGAGGGCAGTGGATGGTCCAATCGGGTCCACCCACAAAACCGATCCGTCTCCCTGTGTGAAAGGAGCCAAACACTGTGGGAAAAAAAAAAAAAAACATTTATTTGGCTAAATATTTTAAGTGACCCTGTTGCTCTGTACCTTCCAATTTGTCCCCATCACCGAACAATGCTCTGATTCTGAGAAATGTACCTCGAAGTCCACTGGGGAACTGAAACTTCTGGGATTTTCGTTGATTTCCTGGGTCCCCTCCATCTCCTGCTAACCTTCACAACATTACGTATTCTGTAATAGTTAGTAGTCAGCAGGAAAAAACACTGAGCTGTAGGGTACCCAGGAGATTGACGCTTCCTGAAGTGTTGATTTCCAAGTGGACTTCGAGGACCATTTCTCAGGATCAGAGCAGAGTTTGGCGGTGCAGGCAGCAGGAAAGGTAATCACCCCTGCTGAGGAATTTGTGGTTTCGACGTAACGCGTACGGGGGAGGATCCTGCACACGCTGTAGCACCCATATCGCTGTCCATGCCCGCACTAGCTGAGTACCAGTACATGTGAGTTGTTTTTGGTTTTATTTACCCCAATAAAGTATACGTTACAGAGAGCACTAGATCGCTGTATTTATTTCACACATGTATAGTATTGTGATGCTGGAGAGAGGAGTGTGAGGAAGCGACCACCCTATCCCCTTTAGTGTGTCAGCGAAACTGAAGATTTTTTACCTGAAGCACCTTTATACAGAGGGAGGACAGGAGGAAGTTACCTATCCACAGCTACTGGCACCTGTGTGTGCAAAAAGCGGGTTTGGCTCATTATAATTTGTGAGCCAAACCAGGAGGTGAGCGGCCAGCATTGCCATTTATGCACCAAGGAACTTTTTAGTTATTCAAGCACATGCACTTGGTATTTTGATACGAACACAAAAGATATCACCCATTTTTTATGGACTTTTGTGCACCTATTTCTAATTCACACTAGTATATGCATATGCGTGATTTATACTTGCACGAGCACCTATTGTGACATCAGTCATTTATTAGAACTATTGTTTTATCCACCGATATAGTTTTTATCACTTGGAATTTTTTATCACATTAATTTAGAGCACTTACACTTTGATTGTGATACATTTTTATATGTATTTATTCATTTACAGATATTTACATTTTGGTTAATTGACACATTTTGTGTATATTGAATTTATTTATCCTTTGGTGCTACATAATTTATATATATTTTTGGATCGTTTTTGTTGTTAGGTGAATGCACTTTTATGTTGGCAGCCATTGATCCCCTTATCTGGCTTTTTAGTTATTAATTGGGGTATTCGTTTTTTTCATTGGTCAGCGCTGATTAATCACTCTTTATCAAATACTAGTTTTAAAGGCGTTTTTTTTTTTTTTGGGTGTTTTACAGGCGTTTTTGTGCAGGCGTTTTTAGGTTGACAAGTGACCAATGAAAAAAAAAAAAGCCTGTAATATGCCAAAAAAGAAGCTCATGTACTTTTTTGAGCGACGGGCATTTTGTTTAAGATGACAGAACATTTAGATGTGAACAGGGGCCATTGAAATGAATGGGATTTGTTTTGTTGGGCGTTTTTGGAGCTGAGGCTTAGTACAAAAAATCGTCCAAGATGTGAACGGAGCCTTCGATTAGAGATGAGCTTGAGCATCCTCCAAACTCTAACCTGAGTTTCAAACTCATTCACTCGAGTGAGCTATGGGCTGGGTCATTCCCCACCCAACAGCTTCTGTAAGATGTGCGTTGAATGACTCTGCCTGCTGCTTATTGGGGGGGGGGGGGGAAGAGTGAGTACGGGTTAGAGATGAGTTAGGAGGATACTCGAGTTCATTTTTACTTTGGAGAAAACCTTTCCTGAGGGAAACATGTGGCCACCATTACTAACCTTTGATTCTGAAAATGCTAGTTGCCTAGCAGTAATCCTACTGACTTGGCTTCAATTGAGTTAATCATTCAGGACAGATAAAAACTTCTGACTTCTGATTTCCTGGCACGGCTCCGCCCCACGCACACAAGCAACCACGCATGTGCGGCTGATTTCAGCCATTTTAGTTACTGGAGGTAGACTCTGTTCCTTTCTATGGCATTTTTATGACCTGTTTTTTATTGTTTTTTATTGCCTGCTAAATTGTAAGTGCACAATAATTTTGCAATATTACACTATGTGGAGCTATTTTATTTTATATACTCTACAATCCATCTCAAGTCTTTTGGGCTAAGCCGGGTACTGGAAGAGTCCATGTGTATTAGCAAAGTGGGCTGTGCCTGTATCGCCATTCCATCCTTTGCCGTGGAGATTGTTCCTGCTGTTTAAATGAGCGCACATTGACCACTAATTAGGGGGTGACTGGCATTTCGGTAAGCCTTTGGTGAGGGTGTTTGGTGTCACCTCAGCTTTCCTAGGAGCCATTTTCCATCTTCATCATGGTTTTCTGTACTAACTAAGCAATGTTAGTTTTGCATTCTTCCCTACTGAGCTATTGTGTTCTGACAGGGGGACTAGAACACACACTGATCAGCGCTCATAGCCATTGCTGCTTTACCAGCATGCCTGTTCCATAAAAGCTGGTCGTTAGACCGGCTGCTGTACACACGGACCAAATTTTGACCCGTGTTCACCAGTCTTAAAGCTGGGCATTGACGGTTAGTGGTTTTTCGTTCAGCCAGCAACTAGTGAGGTGTATGGAAGAAACCACCCTCCCCACCAAGACATTATTTTCTGACAGTTACAGTCGCTGCTGTCAGAATACACTGATTGATATACTTTTTCCAGCATGTCCATTCAACAGAAGTCGAACACAGATGGCCACACAGATTGAATATTGGCTGGTCCTGGCTGCGCCAGCCTAATTTTGATTGCCTATGCCATCCTAAGATTTTGGAAGCATTGAAGTCATAGAGTCAGCAAAAGAGATGGGCAACTAACTTTTTCGTAATATAATGGGCAGTAGCAGCTCCCATATTCCTCATAGTAAAGTTTTGCTTTAAAGTGGTCGTAAAGGCTGAAGGTTTTTAACCTTAAAGGAGAAAAAAAGGAGACCGCTTTTTCGCCTGTACTTTTCCTATGGATCACAGGAGTGCAATTCGTTCTGCACTCCTGTGAATTATTTTGAACCGACAGTGTCAATCAGCCAGTCCAACAGCTGACTCCGCCTCTCACCTGCGCCACTGGGCGACTGAGCCAGCTGCTCCCTCCCTTCCCCAGCCCAGCACTTCAGTAAGCACTGGAGGGGCAGAGCAGAGAGACAGTGACTGACAGTCACAGCTCTCTGCTCACTGCAGAGGGGAGAACTAAGTGATTGATGCAGCACCCACCTAGGTGAGTATAGGGATTTTTATTTTTTATTTTTATATATCTCATACTTCTCTTTTAATGTATTCTATGTATTAAGGTAAAAAAAAACCTTTTCTCTGCAGCTCCCCCTTACAACCCCCCCACACTTATCTGAGCCCGATCTTGATCCAGCGAAATGCATGAGAGCAGCAACTCTCTCCCCCCTGGTTGGCTCAGACACCGTAGTGGGAGCCATTGCTGTCAATCACAGCCATTGAGGAGGGGGCAGGGCTGAGTCACGCTTTGTATGTCTATAAATACACAGAGCAGGGCTTAGGAGCAAGCACGCACAAGTGCCACCAAAGCAAGCAACTTGCTACGGGGCATTTGGTGTGGGGGAGGAGCCAAGAAGAGGATCCGATGGCTCTGTGCAAAACCATTACACAGAGCGGGTAAGTATGACATGTTTGTAATTTTCCTTTTAAATATATGCCTTTACAATTACTTTGTTAGGGATAGACCGATTATTGGCAAGGCCGATATATCGGGGCCGATATGCACTTTTCCCCGTATATCGGCATCGGCCCCCGGAACTGGCCGATATTGCCGATATTTTTGTGACATCATTTTGCCTTCTTAGGCCGCCTCCCTGTCTGCGCGTTGGCGCTTAAGACTCCTACCTGCACGAAATTACAGGAGACCAACTATAAAGTGCTGACCAGATGGTACAGTGTTCCCTCACTTTTGCACAGATTTTACCCGGGTGCCTCTGGGCTGTGTTGGAGATGTCAGGAAGAAGAGAGTACACTGTTGCATGTTTTCTGGTCAGGTTCTAGGATATCTGGTTATTGGAGGGCGTTTAGAAACCTTATAGGGGAACTTTCTGATCGTGATGTTCCGGACACCCCAGCCTTCTTCCTTCTCCAAGTATCAGACATTCCGATCTCCAGATATAAAAAGTCGATCCTTCCTCACGTTCTGTGTGCGGCTAAATCATGCATCCCGATGTACTGGAAGACCTCCCACACTCCCACTATTGGGGATTGTATGCGTAAATTGGAGGAGATTAACAAGCTGGAGGATTTGACCCTTACTGCCCTGCACATGCGTGAGCGTTACAAGAGGGTCTGGGGTTTCTGGAACATGTTTATCCTCTCTAATCGGGGTCAGCTGGTGATCGGAGCCCAGCTGGTAATGCGTAAGGCAGCATTTTCCCTGCAGTCTGACTCTTTTGCGCCTGTAGAGTTGATCCATTCCTCTCCTCTACCCATGCTTTCCTGCCCATTTCTCTTTTCCCTCCTTCCCTCCCCCCCCCCCTTTTTTTTTTTTTTTTCTCTTCCCCTTCCTTGAATCTTTCTTGTTTCTTTCTTTTTCTACCTGCTCTTCTGTCCTAGTGTAAAAATGGTCAGGAACTGATGGAAGTATTTCTTTATTGGTTTGTCTTCCTGACTGTGGCACTTCGGTGCCAGGTATTACTCATGCGGCTGACGGTGTGCCGCTAGGCACCTCTGGTGCCATCCCTGCGGCTTGTACTGCCACTTCCTGTATATTGGATTCTCTGTTTTTATTGCATATTGTTGTGCTCCACTTTTGCAGATTGGATATATGTGCATTTTATTTGTGACAATGTTTGCACTGTTTGCTGATTTTCTTTCACTGTTTCTGACTTTCTAAATAAACATATTTGAAAAAAATATATATATTTTAAATTTTATAATATATAAAAGCACTTTCCCTGCAGCTTTCTAAGAATAAAGCCATCTCCGGAAATTTGGCAAATGTTCTATTTGAAGTTTGGAAAACAAACCTACTTTGTAAATAGGACATCCCCACCTGTCCCCCATATGCTTGTACTGGCTCTCAAAGTATCTGTAACAAGCAATTTTAGCAAAGATTAGTTGATGTCTACAGCTTCCTCATATCACTGAGTAATATGTCAGCATAACCTGTTCATTGTGCATAAGGATGGTAAAACATGATTTACCTTTCTCCGTGATCAAATGTCATGTTTGACTTTTACTGTTTCTTTCCAGATCTCAATGAATGGTACTGTACTAAGGCTGTGCTAGCCCTGGTGGACGGTGAGGTTTGGGATATGTATAAACCTCTCACTAAATCCTGTAATATTCAGTTTCTTACCTTCAAAGACGAAGATCCAGAAGAAGTCAATAAGGTCAGTAGACCTTTATTTTCAGTGCTTTCATTCCTTCAATCTTAGCAATATAACACAGATGTTTTACCTTTGCTGGAAAGCACACACTTGTTAGCGATGTAACTCTTTGTTTCCGGTATCCTACATCTTCTGAAATCTGTTTAATGCCCAGAGGTTATTGAAGTCTATGTGCTCAGAGGTCATGTATAAAATGGTATATGGGCTCAGAGGTCATATATAAAATAGTGTGTAGGCTCAGAGGTCATATATAAAATAGTGTGTGGGCTCTGAGGTCATATATAAAATAGTGTATGGGCTCAGAAGTCATAAAATAGTGTATGGGCTCAGAAGTCATATATAAAATAGTGTATGGGCTCAGAGGTAATTTATAAAATAGTGTATGGGCTCAGAGGTCATATTTAAAATAGTCTATGGGCTCAGAGGTCATTTATAAAATAGTCTATGGGCTCAGAGGTCATTTATAAAATAGTCTATGGGCTCAGAGGTCATATTTAAAATAGTGTATGGGCTCAGAGGTCATGTATAAAATAGTGTGTGGGCTCAGAGGTCATATATAAAATAGTCTATGGGCTCAGAGGTCATATATAAAATAGTGTATGGGCTCAGAGGTCATGTATAAAATAGTGTATGGGCTCAGAGGTCATACACTAATTTTTATATGACCTCTGAGCCCATACACTAATTTTTATATGGGCTCAGAGGAAGGGTGGATTTGATTTAAATCAAGTTGAATTAAATCACAATTTAAATCAGGATTTAAATCACTGGTAAAAAGGTTTGATTTAAATCAAACATTTTAAAGAGCAACTGTCATCTCTGTTCTGCAGTGGCTCCTCCGCTCCTCCTCTGACCCGCTTTTGACTCGCCACTAGTCCCATTCACTTTAATAGGACGGCTGGTAATACGGCAGTGACACAACAAGGTGAGGGCCGTGGCGGCAGCAGGTGAGTGGATGCCCGCTAACAGGCGCTGCCTTAATGGATCTGAAATGACAGGTGCTCTTCTTCTTGTCTTCTTCTTGCCAGTAGTTAGAATCTTTAATATTTATAAAATAAATTAAGGTTTCCTATTTAGAATATTAAGCTGTCAGCGATATCCGAACCGATTCAATCATACAGTTTGCAGTGTACATAGATTTGCAAAACGTGGGATAGGGGAATATTCCTGAAATTTGTTTCATCTCATGGTTAGTGTAAAAATGCATCAATGCAGTGCATGTTATCTCAGCTTACAGAGCTTGGATTCATTGAGTGATTACTAAAAATGTAAATATTGCTGAATATACAGCTTCATGTTACATAACCAAGTTCCTTTCATGCTGAATAAATTAAAAATTATTAATGTATCTTAAATAGAAAACTTTAGATAGATTTTTACTCCAAAAGCATTCTATTAATATAAATTTGATAAAAATCAAAATCTGTTTTTTTAAATTTAAAAAAATCATCTTTTTATTTTTTATTTTTAAATCATTGATTTTTATCCACTCTGCTCAGAGGTCATAAATAAAATAATACAATAGATGTATTGGCCTAGCAGTGTTTCTGAATTGTTTTCAGTCAATGCACCCATTAAAATTCTGCACAATCTTGAGGTACCCCTTTCTAAAATGTGAGAAAATAATCCAAAAGTTTTACATATTATAGCAGCATCCACACACGGAGGACACCCGACATTGGAGGCGATTTAATATTACAAAGCAAATAGATGTTTGCACACTGGTGCGGACTAGCATTCTGTTTCTCTTCTCTATCAGTTTCTCTCGTTCACTCAGCTAATATGACCCCCTGTGGTGATGAGGAGGGGTAGGGATACGGGCAAACAAGATTGCTGTGCAGGCACCTGACGTTCTACTTATCAACCAGTGACATCAAATGGTTGTTGGGTACCGGTGGCTGGCCCATGGGATGCTTAACCAGTTCAGGTCTGCCCTATAGCAGTTTTACTGCTACAGGGTGGCACCTCTGCGCCGGGCCATGTGTAAATACGTGATGTCGCTCTTCCAGGTAGGGCGCACCACCGGTGGCTTGCTCCAGCTGTTATCACACACAGCGGGAGCACAGCGGACTCGGTGTCCGCCAGCACCCGCCAATCGTTCGGTACACAGGCAGAGTGGCAGTCTGCCTATGTAAACAAGGTAGATTGCCGTTCTGTCAGTACAGAAGGCATGGATCCTGTGTTCCTGCAAAGCAGGGACATAGATCCATGCCTTCCCTTAGTAAAAGCAGCTCCCACACAGTGCAAAAACACTGGGTAGGCACACATTTAACCCTTTGATCGCCCCGGACTTTAACCCCTTCCCAGCCAGTGTCAGTACAGTGACAGGGCATATTTGGACAGTCAGTCCACAGTCGGTGTCCAAATTGTTCGCCGCAATATCGCAGTCCTGCTTTAAGTCACACCGCCATTACAAGTTAAATAAATAAAAATAACCCATAGTGTGTAGATACTATAACTTTTGCACAAGCCAATCAATATATGCTTATTGGGATGTTTTTTTACCAAAAATATGTAGCAGAATTTCCAAAGAAAATTGGATTTATATAAAAAAAATTCCCAAAATTGTTGGTCTTTTTTTGTTTTATAGCACAAAAAAAAAAATCGCAAAGGTGATCAAATACCACCAAAAGACAGCTCTATTTGTCAGAAAAAATGACATAACTTTTATTTGGGTGCAGCACAGCTGCGCAATTGTTAGGTAAAGTAATGCAGTGCCATAGCGCAAAAAATTTCTGGTCATGAATGGGTGGTAAATCTTCCAGAGGTCAAGTGGTTAAGGTTGTAATGTTGCACAAAATAAACCTGCGGCTTTGTGTAACAAAAATGCACGCTTGATCTACCCGCCAGCCAGTTGAGAATTTTTGGGAAATTTAGGTAAATTTTTAGGCATTTTGCTAAGGCACACTGTTGCAAAAGACTGCCCTAAATGCTCAGACTAAATGCAGCAGTTAGTATGCACTGGTTAAAGTCAGAAACATTTACTGTTACAGTACTGTCCGTGATACTTCTTTTAATTTGCACTAACATACAATTTTTCAGGACAAGCTTTTGGGGTATGCAGTACTCGCGGAATAATACTTGTGTGTTTGTTGCAAGTGCACTAATACGACTACAATCACCTCAAGCATGTTGGTTAAAGTAATACTAAAGAAAAAAAATAAAAACATATTATACTTACCTGCTCTGTGCAATGGTTTTGCACAGAGCAGCCCTTTTCTGGGGTCCCCTGTTGGCACTCTGGGCTTCTCCCCCTTGCGTGCTATGGGGCACTCATGTGTGTGCTTGATCCCGAGCCCCACTGTGTGTGTCAATTGACACACAGAACAAGGCCCAGCCCCTCTCCCTGCCGCCACCTCACTGACTGTGATTGACAGCTGGAGCCAGTGGCTCCTGGAGCTGTGTCTGAGCCTTTGAGGAGGAAGAAAGCTGGGAGAACCTCTGCTTTCATGCACATGGCTAGATCGGGCTCAGGTAAGTATTCGGGGGGTGGGGGTGCAGCTCACAAAAAGTTTTTACCATATAATTTACTACTTTAACTTGACAATAATTTGCCTACCTAAATCCTTTTTTGTACTTTTTCTTTTTTATTTGGACATAATGATTTTATTTGGTTCAGTGTTTTAATACTGTTTTTCTTTTATTATAGGCTGACCAATAATAAATTACATATGTAAAGGAAAAAATAAATTATATCATTTTAAAACTATTTTTGATATCTTTTTAGGTACTGTTTTTGTAGACTACAATTACACACTGTCATTTTAGACTGCAGTGTTCTTTGTATGCCTAAAGCAATATTAAACCCCAATACCAAAATTTGTAACATAATGCAACTTACCAACCATTTCATGTGATGGCTCTGTTAGCTATCTTTTTTTCCCTCTATTTTTACCGGGTGATCTGGCCAGTACCACACCTCCAGTATTAGAGTGCCTACACTCTGTCAAAGAAACACCTTTGGACAGCAGCACTGTTAATCTGGGAAGAAGGTAGTGTTGGATGTACTATCTATTTTGGATACACTAAAAAATCTAAACCAAACTCCAGCTAACACTTTATGAATTATTACAATAGTTTCTTCCTTTTGGGATAAATGTTTTACATATATAAAAGCTGATTATTGTAAGCACCCTTGTCAGTAATGGTCTAAACCCCTTAACTGCTACATCTGCAGGAACAGACCTACTGGCAGGATCACCAAGTGAAAATAAAAAAAAAAGAAAACCCAAAAGGAAACTAATGCAGCCATCACATCTAAAAATTGGTAAGCTGCAATATAATCTTTGCTTTTGGGTTTAATACCGACCTAAACAATTTTTCTCTTTCGTTCATCGACTGACACAGCGCTCCATAAATCATAACTAGTGGGTTATATTGCCTCCACCAGGAGTAGGACTAGGCAGAACAAAAAATACCTGGCTACTCGAATGGGCTGTCCTCAGCTGGTATATAACCCCCCTCTCTGCTCTAGGTAATCAGTTTTAATCTGTCTAGTCAGGAGGACCTAGGCTCCCTGCTGGGATCTCTGGTCCTAGCAATTTTTTTTCTCCTTCCTTAAATCTTTTTTGTTTTTTCTCTTGGGAGATCTACAATCAACTGCTGGGCTGGACGACCGGCTTGATAATCTAGATCCAGTGGTCCCCCCAGTCCAGCCAGCGAGTGCGTGCAGACTGCAGCTACGTGCTAGGTCGGCTCACAGACAAACGCTGGCCTGTGAGTTAAACGTCTCGTAGGGTCGCATACGACCGGGCTTGGGTCTGAGTCGTAGTGGTCCCTTGGCCGACAGCTCCCCTACTTCGGTGGCGAGGATTCTGTCTGGAGCGTTACCCGCACCATGGATCAGTGATCCCTACTATAGTGAAGGCGAAGGCGAGGAAGTTGTCTTCCAGCAAGATATACCATCGTATGCGGAAAGCATGTATTTCTTAGTGTGAGTCGATTGGCCCTCATACTCGATGCTTTTCTGTGGCTTGGATTTTAACTTTTCTTCAACAGGGCGTGGATCAGAAGTTGGCCTCGAGTACCATCAGGGGTCAGGTGTCTGCCCTGGCAATCTTCTTTCAGCAGCCCCTAGCCACGCACTCTTTTTAGTTCATACCTTCATTCAGGGGGTTCGACATGTGGCTCCACCTGTACAGTCTCTTTTGCCTCCATGGGATTTAAATTTAGTCCTTTCAGTTTTCCAGAAACCTCCATTTGAGAATATTCGGGAGATTCCCTTGCCTACGTTATCCCTGAAGGTGACATTCTTGGTGGCTATTACCTCTGCCCGCAGGGTATCCGAATTTGCAGCATTATACTGTTGCAGTCCCTAGTTAGTGGTCCATAGGGATAAAGTGGTTCTTCGTCCCTGTCCATCATTCCTGCCCAAAGTTGTCTCTGACTTCCATTGGAATGAGGACATTGTGTTGCCTTTCTCGTGTCCCAAGCCGCCTCATCCCAAGGAATTTGCTTTGCATACCTTGGATGTGGTTGGTGCGATTTGGGTGTATCTGGCAGCTACTGAGTCCTTTCGGAGGTCAGACTTGCTTTTTGTGGTTACGGACGGACCAAGAAAAGGGCTGGCCGCTTCTTCGGCTACCATCTCCAGATGGATCAGGCAGACAGTGACTCAGGCCTATTCCATTAAAGGTCAGGTTCCACCTTTCCCTGTCTCGGCGCATTCTACTCGGGACTGAGTGCTTTTTGGGCCTCCCGTCATCAGGCATCAATATTGCAAGTTTGCAAGGCGGCTACTTGGTTGTTGGTGCATACCTTCACAAAATTCTATTCTAAGTAGATACTTGGGCATCTGCGGATACTTCTTTTGGCCACAAAGTTTTGCAGGCTGCTGTATAAGAGGACCTGTTCCCTCGAGGGGTGTTTAAAGAAAAACTTTTATTTTTCAGACGAAGATCATGTTACCCGGTTAAGGCTCCTGTGCCCTGGTTAGGGGCTCTTAAGTTTAGCCTTGGGTTATTTTCCCCACCCCTCATTTTCCTTTTGGCACTGCTTTTGGATGTCCCAGTAGTTAGGATTTATTGAGCGCTGTGTCCGCCGATGAACAAAAGAGAAAATGGGATTTTTGTACTTACCGTAAGATCCATTTCTCTGAGTTCATCGACGGACACAGCACCCACCCCTCTTTGGAGTTCTAAAACTTCTAATACTGCTTGCTACTAAGCTGATTACCTAGAGTAGAGAGGGGTGTTTATATACCAAGCTGCGGACGGCCAATGGGCGTAGCCAGATGTTTTTTGTTCTGCCTAGTCCTGTTCCTGGAGGAGGCAATATGACCCATTAGTTATGATTTATGGAGCGCTGTGTCAGTCGATGAACTCAGAGAAAGGGATTTTACAATAAGTACAAAATCCAATTTTTTTTCTTCTGATTAAACCCTTGAGCTTGCATGTGATTAAAGCTTATAGTGATTACATGATTGATAACCATTCTTAAAAACATTAATGAAGACCAGAGCTATCAGTGACTGCCAGGTTTGGAAGCTAGTGGCATTGCAGAGTTTAAAAATGGATGATGTAAATTAACATATTCTAAGCAATGGGCATTGTGTAGGGGGAAATCAATCTACAGGTTGCAGGCAGTAAAGGCATTTAAACGGTGTGAAAAAGGAGAATTCAATTAATAGCTTGGGCTCCTTCTCTATAAATGTATCTTATATTTGCAGCATGCAGATTCCCCTCTGTACTCCCTAATGGATTGCCTATAGAATTTACAGATAAATCTATAGGATAGGCTCCTTGGGTAGCTCTAGGCCAGGTGCACATAAATTAAAAGAATAAAATAATGCACTTAAATCACACACCACCTTATTGCCCATGTTTTATGGGGGTTGCCCAAAAAAAGATAAGTTCTAGGTACAAACCTAGGTGGACCTAAACTAATTAAACACGTGAGGATATTGAATGGAAAAGATGTCTTAAAACCCTTTAACCACTTAAGCCCCGGAGGATTTGGCTGCTAAACGACCAGAGGGTATTTTGCGATTCGGCACTGCGTGACTTTAACGGACAATTGCGCGGTCGTGCGACGCTGTACCTAAACGAATTTGGCGTCCTTTTTTTCCCACAAACAGAGCTTTCTTTTGGTGGTATTTGATCACCTGTGCGATTTTTTGATCACGCGCTATAAACAAAAAAAGAGCGTAAATTTTGCAAAAATAGCAATATTTTTCCCTTTTTTTTATATGAAATTCCCCCCAAAAAAAATGTAAAAATCAAAATTTTTTAATATTTTCGGCCAATTTGTTTTATGCTACATATGTTTGGTAAAAAAAATCGCAAAAAGCGTATTTTGATTGGTTTGCGCAAAAGTTATCGCGTTTACTAACAAAGGGAAAGATTTTTGTCATTTTTGTTGTTTTTTTTTTTTAACGCGTAATGGCGGCGATCTGCGATTTTTTTTTTTTTTTTTTTGCGGTACTGCGACATTGCGGCAGACAGATCGGACCCTTGACTGACATTTTTGACACTTTTGGGGTTACCAGTGACATTTCTACAGTAATCAGTGCTATATATATGCACTGTTACTGTAAAAATACACTGGTAGTGAAGGGGTGAACTTTATTTGAGAGGGAGGGGCTGTGTGTGTCCCTAGGGGCGTGATTCTAACTGTGATTGGCTGTGGCTTCAACTGTATGCAGAGTGATCAATGGATCTACATAGTAGATCCATGTGATCATCTCTCATACAGAGAGGAGAATGACAGGCAGCTTGTTTACACAAGCTGCCTGACTTTCTCCCTCTCCCCCGCCGATCGCAGAGTGGCCGGCGGCGATCGGGTCCGCCGGTCACACGCGCGGGGGGGGTCCGTGACCACGCGGGAGCGCGCCTCCGGCGGCGCGCGCTCGCTCCCTAAACCCTCACAGGCGAGCGACGTAGACCTACGTCACTTTGCCTGTGAGGGGCTGACCGCCGCCGTAGATAGTCGTGCGGCGGTCGGCAAGTGGTTAACAACATTTTTAATCCATCTCTTAGTGATACTAAACACACACTGTTTAATTTGCATTGTCCCTTCTGTTTCTGTATGTGGATGATGACACTGTGAATTTTTTTAATTAAAAAAACATCTAAGTACATTTTTCCTAATCGATATACAGCTGTCACCTGACCCAGAGCTTTCTCAGTTTGTACAGTATGTAGGGAAACATAAGCAGAAGGAGCTTCTAGTCCTCTGTTGCTGGTCACATGTTAAAAATTAAAAATTTGATATAATTGGAATGCAGAGTAAAAATAAAAAATATCAATAAACTGTTTTAATTTGTCATACAAATATATATTTTAAATTAAATCTTTATTATTTTGTGGAAATAACATGGTTTGGATGGATTTCTGCCAGTCACAGGCTGTGTTATGCCCCTCCAGCCTGGGTCTAAGAATACGAGGGAGGTGAGGCCTCCATTGATCTACATGTAATATCCAGGCCCCATTGTGTTCAGCTGGTTAGGGGACATGGCGGAGGAGGGAGGGAGTGGTCTGTTATTTACCTCTGTGTATACGCTCACACGTTTGACTCTGTAGTAACATGGGCTGTTCAGATGTGAGAGGGAGGAAATTCTTGGCATTAGTGCTGAGGGAGGGCTGATTAGGAGTATGAAAAGCATGTAATACTGCATTTATTGATGGTTTTCAATGAATGATGGGGGTTAAATGACACATTAAGGCTGATACATACAAGGCGGAAATCATCCAACATTCGGCTTAACGTCCAGCTTCTGTTGAAACAGGCTTGCTGGAAAACCAGAACCCGACCCTGTCAAAACACAATAGCTCAGCAGAGATTGCTGTACTAACATCGCATAGAGCTCCTTGGATTTGTTTTCATTCAGCCCCCCCTCGGGCTGGATGAAGAAAAACGACTTGTGTGTACCAGGCTTTACTTCTAGCTCTCCTGCTATCATTTCCCCCACCCTTGTTGCTGACAAACACTGGCTGTCAAAATAGCCAAAGTATATACTAGTGGTGCACCGAAATTTCGGCAACCGAAATTTTCGGCCGAAAATGGGCCTATCCCATTTTGGCCGAAAATGAGTCGAAGGTGCTAAAATAAATGGCCGTCACGAGGAAGGCGGGCGCAGCACAGGTTTCAAAAATCCCGCCTCTCATTGATGTCACTACTACAACTGTGTATAAACTAACACACCGGGCGGGCAGGCGAACGGCCGCTAATAGCTATAACTAAGTGAGCCCTTCACTTCCCTGTCAGGCAGGTATCTCTGCTGACAGGGAAGTGAAGGGCTCACTTAGTTATAGCTATTAGCGGCCGCTCGCCCGCCCCGGTGTGTTAGTTCATACACATAGTCGTCGTAGTGACATCACTGCGAGGCGTGCCGCCGGGCAGAGGCAGGATTTTTGAAAGGAAGGACACAGGAGGAGCAGAGAGTTCGCCTGCCTGTGACATGGAGGGGCCGCCGTGCGGGAAGAACCAAGCATGTAAATCGCACCACAAGTAAGCAGATTGCCATCATCGTGGGGGGGGGGGGGGGGCGCGCTGAGGGGAGGGGGAGGGACGCTGAGGCGAGGTTAATTACCAATGGTATTTGTATTATGCAGCATGAGGGGGTTAATGTATTGCCACTGCTGGTCACTGATGCATTAGTGACCGACCAGTGGCAGTTAATTAACCCCTTTGTGCTACATTAGTGCAACCAGTGTTAATTAACACTGACACTGGTGTCACTAATGCAGCACAAAGGGGTTAATTAACTGCCACTGGTCGGTCACTAATGCAGCAGTGACCAGTGGCAATACATTAACCCCCTCATGCTGCATAATACAAATACCACTCCATGATGACATAACTGAGCTGGTAAATTTTAGAGACTTTGCGCACCTCCATCATCCGTTTGAGGATGCTTCGTAGATGCTCAATAGGGGTTAGGTCTGGAGACGTGCTTGGCCAGTCCTTCACCTTTACCCTCAGCTTCTTTAGCAAGGCAGTGGTCCTCTTGGAGGTGTGTTTGGGGTCGTTAACATGTTGGAGTACTGCCCTGCGGCCCAGTCTCTGAAGGGAGGGGGTCATGCTCTGCTTCAGTATGTCATAGTACATGTTGGCTTCCCAGTGACGGCAGCACTCATACAACCCCAGACTGACACTCCCACCCCATGCTTGACTGTAGGCAAGACACACTTGTCTTTGTACTCCTCTCCTGGTTGCTGACACACATGCTTGACACCATCTGAACCAATTAAGTTTATATTGGTATCATCAGGGCACAGGACATGGTTCCAGTAATCCATGTCCTTAGTATGGTTGTCTTCAGCAAACTGTTTGGGGGGAAGAGGCTTCCTTCTCAGACGACAGCCATGCAGACCAATTTGATACAGTGTGTCGTATGGTCTGAGCACTGACAGGATGACCCCCCCCCCCCCCCACTTCTTTAACCTCTGAGAGTAATTCTGGCAGCACTCGTACGTCTATTTCCCAAAGACAACCTCTGGATATAATGCTGAGCATGTGCACTCAACTTCTTTGGTCAATAATGGGGAGGCCTGTTCTGAGTGGAACCTGTCCTGTTAAATGGCTGTATGGTCTTGGCCACCGTGCTGCAGCTCAGTTTCAGGGTCTTGGCAATCTTCCTTTAGCCTAGGCCATCTTTATGTAGAGCAACAATTCTTTTTTTCAGATCCTCAGAGAGTTCTTTGCCACGAGGTGCAATGTTGAACTTCCAGTGACCAATATGCGAGAGTGAGAGAGAGAACGCCAAATTTAACACCTGCTCCCCATTCACACCTGTGACCTTGTAACACAATCGAGTCACATGACACTGGGGAGTAGAAATGGCTAATGGCCGAATTTGGACATTTTTCATTTAGGGGTGTACTCCCTTTTTTTTTCCCAGCTCTTTAGACATTATTGGCTGTGTGTGGAGTCATTTTGAGGGTACAGCAAATTAACACTGTTATTATACAATCTGTACATTAACTACTTTACATTGTAGCAAAGTGTAATTTCTTCAGTGTTGTCACATGAAAAGGTATAATAAAATATTTACAAAAATGTGAGGGGTGTACTCACTTTTGTGAGATACTGTATATAATGGCTTCCCTATCTAAGCTCTGGGGTTTTTACTTGCTGGTACAGTGATGGAGTGGGCAGTTTTCTACCTGGCAAATAGTCTTATTTGGCTTTAAGAACCTAAACGCTTTGGAATTTAAGTAGAAGGTGTCAGGGCTGGGCTCCTGCTATTTGCGAGCAGCTCTTTTCTTTCAGTGCACAGAGGCTGCTCAGCTGTCGTTTAATTACCAGCCACTTGTTTCCACAGTGACTCACCTTGCTACCATTACCTGCCTGAGTCCAGCCTATAGCCAGCCCCTTTTGGCAATTTTAACAGCTTTGCTCACTTCTTCGGTGTGCTTGCTTGGTGTATGATTTCTAGTGTGTTCTTGTGTAGGACTTGGCCTGGCGGACTTCTCTTCCGATACCTATTATTATATAGTTAGTGAGGTTGAAAAAAAAGACACCAGTCCATCCAGTTCAACCTATGATGTGTGTGTGTGTGTATGTTTGCTGTCATTAGTACATCTTATACCCCTGTATGTTGTGGTCATTAAGGTACCCATCTAATAGTTTTTTGAAACTATCGATGCTCCCTGCTGGTACCACTGCTTGTGGAAGAGAATTCCACATTCTTACTGCTCTGACGGTAAAGAACCCTTTACACAGTTTAAGGTTAAACCGCTTCTCTTCTAATTTTAATGAATTGCCGCGTGTCTTTTTAAATTTTCTTTCGCTGAAAAGTTTGTTCCCTATGCTAGGGTCGCCAGTACGGCATTTGTACATTGATATCATATCCCCTCTCAGGCATCAATGCTTGTAGTCTTTCCTCATAGCTGAACTCCTCCATTCCCTTTTATTAGCTTTGTTGCCCTTCTTTGGACTTTATCCAGTTACAATACATCCTTCCTGGGGACCGGTACCCAGAACTGGATGGCATACTTGAGATGTGGCCGGCCAGAGTATTGTAGAGTGGGAGAATTATCGTTTTAGCTCTGCAGTGAATTCCCTTTTTTACACATGCCAGTATTCTGTTGGCTTTGCTTGAAGCAGATTGGCATTGCATGCCATTGCTTGTCATCTACTAGGACCCCCAGGTCCTTTTCCACCATAGATTCCCCCAAAAGGTTCTCCCCCTAGTGAGTAACTTACGTTTGTATGTCTGGCATCCAAATGCATTACCTTACATTTTCTAACCTCATTAGCCATGTGGATGCCCACCCCATTTTCTCTATCGCTCATTGACAGACGTAGTCTTCTTGATTCTCAAGAGCTGGGTTATGTTGTCTCCGCAGGAGTAGGACTAGGCAGAAAGACAAAACGTTCTGGCTCCACCTTAGGGGCAGTCCCTGAGGGTATATCCTCCCTCTCTCTGCTACAGGGAATCAGTTTTTTTCTGTCTAGTCAGGAGTAAGGACCTAAATTCCTTGCTGGGATCTTTTTGGTCCTGGCAAGATTTTTTCTTTAGAAAAAATATTTTTTAGGTAGTTTTTCTCCAGTGTTTTTTTCCTGTGAGATCTTCAAGCAAAAATGCCGGACTGGGCGACACTTGTGGTCACCCCAGCCGGCCTACGAGCGCGCGCAGACCATTGCATTGCGCTTGGTCGGCCGCGACACATTCAAGTAAGTATGCGGGGCCGGGCGACGGGCTGGATGTTGAGATCCAGTGGTCACCCCGGTTTCTGCCTACGAGCGCGTGCAGACCAGAGCTCCGCGCTGGGTCGGCCGCGACTGAGTCCCAGTGGAGGGACTGACCTTGCGAGTTAAGTCTCGCTTGGACGCCAGGAACCAGAGAGTCGAGGCGTCCGGAGTGGTCCACAACCCCCCACCCCGGTGGAGAGGGTATTGTGAAGAGAGGGTGCCTGTCGGTTCGGTATGGTGAGTAAACGTTCCCTTTTTTCTTTCCTCGTTATGAGGCAGTATGAATTATGGGCCCCTCCATACATGGTCAGTATATATCTGACACTAAAAGTCCCCCTTGTAAATACAGTATGTGTTTGTGGGAAGTGGACTTGGTTTGAGAGCTAACACTCTACCCAGCAGACTGTAGCATTACAGCAGACATAGGAGGTATAATCCTACCTTATTTGTAGTGTATCTCCTGTAGATCAATAAATCGCCACTCAGCAGAGATGCAGGTGGATGTGCTGGGAAAAACGATTTCGGCGGTCCGCCGCCATTTTGCCGTAGACCAGGTGCATGCATGTCCTCAGGTCACGCCGGCCGCCATGTTTTTGGAGTCTAATGTCTCCTGTATGGGGGCGGCCATGTTTCATGAGCCCAGTTACCTCGTGGAGAGCTGGGAACGCCGGAAGGCGTATACAGGGGGCGGAGCCACGTCCTTCTACCCGGGAAAAAGCAACAGCTCCTTCCAGTCTGTAAAAGACAGATGCTGACTGCAGTTGGTTGGAAACTTCACTGCATCGGTTGGTGAGCCTTGGGGGTCCCTCTCTCTCTCTGTGGGATCGAGAAGCAGGTACTCTGAGGGGCGTTATTGCGCTAGGGGGAGACACATAAAAAAAAAAAAAAAAAAAATTAAAAAAAAAAAAAAGAGGTATTTTTTTATTTAAAAAAAAAAAAAAAAAAAAGAAAAGTTTTTTTGTTTTTTCTGGCAGAAGTGTCCTGAATTAACATGGACCCTGCCACTCATGTATCTCCACCGGATCCCCTCGAGGGGTCTGCAGGATCCTCCAGCACCCCACTGATGGTTGAATCATCGTCAGCTATTATGGAAACTTTTGTGTCCCGGGTGGAAGTGGCTTGTCATTGACAGGGCGCAAGAAAGCGACCCCCGCCTAACCCCTTATTATCTGAAACTTCGGATTCAGACACTGAGCCTATTTCTGCAGTTGCAGGTACTTCATCTGGGGTTGGTGTCTCGGGTACTGTCTCTTCAGACAGTGAGGAGGATGTTTCGGCATCAGCCATAGCCCGAGAGGAAGCGTTGGTAAACGCACTCATTGTATCTGTTCAAGAAACCTTAAGATTACAGGGTATTCCGTCGGAAATAGCTGAAACTGAATCCCTTTTGGGACTAAAAACGCATCAAAGTGGCGAAGGTTTTTCCATTGCCCAAATGTTTTGGCAATCCAATCAAAGAAGAATGGAGTCTGCCAAAACGCACTTCTACTATTTCTAAACGCATTAACAGGCGTTATCCGTTTGAGGAAACCCTCATTAAGAAATGGACAGAACCACCTGTGGTGGATTCACCAATTGCTAGATTGAATAAAGCCACGGTTATTCCTCTAGAAGACGCTCCGTCTTTTAAAGATCCAGTGGATCGCAAGATAGAAGCTATGTCTCGCACCATGTTTACCTTGATTGGATCAGCTTTCAGACCAATAATTGCTATTGGTCTGGTTTCGCAGGCTGTAACTGAATGGACCAAGTGGTTACGCCGGGACTTAGTAGAGGTCCCTCAGGCGGTATCAGATTTGTTGGAACAAATGATACAGGGGTTACAGTTTGTGTGTGATGCGACGTTAGACGCCACTCCATTATTGGCGCGAGCATCAGTCTCAGCAGTGGTTCTCAGGCGTACACTGTGGCTAAAAGGTTAGTTAGCCGACCAAGGTTCCAAAAAAGCATTGGCTAATATCCCCTTTTTAGGAGAGCGTCTATTTGGAGCCAACTTAGATGAGATCATTAAGGATCTCACGGGTGGAAAGAGCACCTTTTTACCGCAAAATTGTAAAGGAACTCGTCAAAGACGAGGGCCTTCTTTTTCTGCTCACAAGAGGTTTTTTCGTCCCGCGGGTGAAAAAATTAAGTCCTCCAAAGCTCCTTCAGGAGGCGTCAGGGGTCGTTGGTCGGGCAAGCAAAAGCCTGCCCCCTCCAGACCTGAAGATAAATCGTCCAAAGCCTGAAGGTGCGCCCCCACCCATAACTGGGGTGGGGGGACGTCTTCGCCGGTTCCCGGATCCATGGCTTTCCAGAATCCCGGACAAGTGGGTTTGCGAAGTCATAAAGTCAGGGTACAAGATCGAGTTTCGATCTCTCCCACCGGCGCGATTCTTCCCTTCCAATATTCGACTATCCCCGGATCGTTTAGAAGATCTGCGGAGAGCAGTCACGGATTTACTACAACAAGGAGTGGTAGTCCACGTTCCTTGGACAGAACGTTTTCAAGGGTTTTATTCAAACCTATTTACAATACCCAGGAAAGAGGGCAAAGTGCGTCCAATTCTGGACTTAAGGGCACTCAATTCTTTTGTCAACATAAGAAAATTCAGAATGGAGACCATTCGCACAGTAGCAGCCTTCCTGCATCCAGGGGATGTCCTAGCGTCCATAGACATCAAGGACGCATATCTTCACATTCCCATTTTCGCAGGACATCAGCGGTTTCTACGCTTTTCCGTAGAAGAGAACCACTATCAGTTTGTGGCGTTACCTTTCGGTCTCGCCACGGCTCCTCGGGTCTTCACGAAGGTGTTGGCCCCAATGTTGGCACTACTGCGCCAAAGAGGCATATCGATTCTTGGTTACCTAGACGATCTTCTGCTTCATGCAGAGTCTCCTCAGACCTTGCTACAAAACATAGAAATTACTATGATTTCTTTACAGGAATTCGGGTGGCTGGTGAACCAGCAAGTCATTTCTGGTTCCCACCCAGAGGCTCGAATATCTGGGTCTAATTCTAGACACAGTCAGGACAAGAGTTTTCCTTCCGGTAGGGAAACTCCGAAAGATTCAATCAGCAGTCCAGTTGTTACTATCCAACAGCTGGTCTTCCCTTTGGACTTGCATGAGGGTTCTGGGGTTGATGGTGGCTTCCTTCGAAGCAGTCCCATTTGCCCAGTCCCATACCCGAATTCTTCAGCAAGAGATTCTTCTCAGATGGAATCGGAATCCGGAATCCCTGGACAATCAGATCCGATTGAGCAAACAGACCAGAGAGTCTCTGGTCTGGTGGCTTCGGTCTCCGATGCTCAGCCAGGGAAAGTCATTTCTGCCAATATATTGGACGATAGTGACCATGGATGCCAGCCTATCCGGATGGGGAGGAATTCTCGGTCAGTTATCCGTTCAGGGACTTTGGTCCCCGGAAGAATCCAGGTTACCGATAAATGTATTGGAACTGAGAGCGATCAGACTTTGTCTGATTCACTGGACCGAGCAGCTCCAGGGCAGCCCGGTTCGGATCCAGTTGGACAACGCCACGGCCGTGGCTTATGTCAATCACCAGGGGGGCACAAAGAGTGTCCGAGCGGCCAAAGAAGTGGCTTGCATTCTTCGCTGGGCGGAACGATTTGTTCCAGCTATCTCTGCGGTGTTCATTCCGGGGGTGGAAAATTGGCAGGCAGATTATCTCAGCTGTCAGACTCCGGATCAGGGGGAATGGTCCCTCCATCCAGAAGTTTTCCACCAGTTGTGCCTACGTTGGGGCACCCCGGATGTGGATCTGTTGGCATCACGATTCAACAGAAAAGTACAGAGATTCGTGGCTCGCTCCCGCGATCCTCTAGCAGAGACCGCAGACGCACTGGGCACCCCGTGGGGGCAATACCAGCTAATGTATGCCTTCCCTCCTCTTGGGTTACTGCCAAGACTTCTTCGCAGGATAGAGGAGGAAGGAATTCCAGTAATCCTGGCAGCTCCGGACTGGCCTCGTCGAGCTTGATACGCCGACTTGGTCAGACTGGTGGCGGACGTCCCGTGGAGACTTCCTCTCAGGGAGGATCTACTGTCTCAGGGACCGATCTTCCATCCTGCTGTACGATCGCTGGTTTTAAACGGCCTGGTTATTGAGACCCAGGTGCTGAAGGACAAGGGATTGTCAGCTTCAGTTATTCCTATTCTAGTTAAAACAAGGAAAGCGACTTCCAGAAAGATTATCATCGTACATGGAAGTCTTATATTGTGTGGTGTGAATCCCTTGGGTTCCATCTACATCTTTATTCGGTAGCCCGAATATTGGCTTTTCTGCAACAGGGAGTTGAGCAGAAGCTGGCCTTGAGTGTTATCAAGGGTCTGGTTTCAGCATTTGCTATCTTCTTTCAGAAGCCTTTGTCTACTCATTCCTTGGTGCGGAATTTCATCCAGGGGGTGCGACACCTGGCTCCGCCAGTGCACGCGCCGTTACCATCCTGGGATCTTAATTTGGTGCTGTCGGTTCTTCAGACACCTCCCTTTGAAAATATCAGGGAGATTCCCTTGCTTACTTTATCCCAGAAGGTGGTCTTCTTGGTGGCTATCACTTCTGCACGCAGGGTGTCGGAACTGGCTGCATTATCCTGTTGTTCCCCAGATCTGGTGGTTCATAGGGATAAGGTTGTTCTTCATCCGAATCCATCCTTCCTTCCTAAGGTGGTTTCAAAGTTTCATTGAATGAGGACAGTGTATTGTCCTTCCTATGTCCTTAGCCCAATCATCCTCGAGAATTTGCATGGCATTCCTTGGATGTAGTTCGGGCGATCAGGATATATTTGAATACTACGGATTCAATTTATAAGACGGATTCACTGTTTGTGATCACGGATGGCCCTAAGAAGGGGTTGCCTGTTCTGCTGCGACCATCTTTAGATGGATCAGACAGACGGTGGTACAGGCTTATTTTATCTAAGGGTCGGGATCCCCCGTTCCCTTTTAAGGCGCATTCTACTCGGGCGCTTAGAGTTTCCTGGACCTTCCGCCATCAGGCGTCAGTGGTTCAGGTTTTCGAGGCGACTGTTTAGTCGTCGGTTCATACCTTTACAATATTGTATAAGGTTCATGTGATGGCATCGTCAGATGCCTCTTCTGGCCGCAAGGTTCCTGCAGGCCACTGTTTGAGGAGACTGTTGGTCTACCTCGAGGATTTGTGGGGTAGGTCTCATCTGTTTACTCGATGAGTCCTTTGATACTTCTGGTTGGCTCCGGTTGGGCCTTCTAGATTGGATTTTGATTTTTGTCAATCCCACCCCTCATTTGTGGCACTGCTTCTGGATGTCCCAGCTCTTGAGAATCAAGAAGACTACGTCTGTCAATGAGCGATAGAGAAAAATGGATTTTTGTAAGATCTTACCGTAAAATCCTTTTCTCTTAAGCTCATTGACAGACGTAGTACCCGCCCCTCTATCATTGAGTTGGGTTGGGTTAAATTCTGTTACTGCTTTAGAACAGAACTGATTCCCTGTAGCAGAGAGAGGGAGGATATACCCTCAGGGACTGCCCCTAAGGTGGAGGCAGAACGTTTTGTCTTTCTGCCTAGTCCTACTCCTGCGGAGACAACATAACCCAGCTCTTGAGAATCAAGAAGACTGCGTCTGTCAATGAGCTTAAGAGAAAAGGATTTTACGGTAAGATCTTACAAAAATCCATTTTTTCTGTTCAGGTCTTCTTCTAAGGTTTCCACATTTTGTGTAGAAGTTATTTCCCTGCTTAGCTTAGTATCGTCCGCAAATACTTAGATTGAGCTATTTATCACATCCTCTAGATGGTTTATGAATAAATTAAACAGGATTGGTCCCAGGACCGATCCTTGGGGGACACCACTTTCCACATCAGACCATTCCAAGTACTTGTCATTTATCACCACCCTCTGGACTCGCCCCTGAAGCCAGTTTTCAATCCAGGTACTCACCGTATGGTCCATAACTAACTACGTACCTTAGTTTGTACAGTAAACAATTGTGGGGAACTGTGTCAAATGCCTTTGCAAAGTCCAGATACACCACATCCACAGGTATTCTTTATCTAGGTGTCAGCTCACTTCTTTATAGAAGGTTAATAGATCTGGTCTGGTCTGGCAAGAACAATTCTTCATGAATCTATGCTGATTACTACTAATGATACCGTTTTTATTACTGAAATATTGTATATAGTCCCTTAACATCCCCTCTAATTGGGGGTTTACAACCACTTAAAAGGGTAACTCCAGTTTCATGGGAAAAAAATAGCACTCAAATAATATAGCGTATATAATTGCCAATCAAGTCATATTGTAATTAAATGTGTTTAAAAACAACCTTTTCTTTTCAATCTACTCCACTGCAGTTTTCTGTAAAATGCAATGCAATATGACTACCTGGAATGCCAATGTTCAGAATGCCAATTAAAAATGTAATTTACTGCTTGTGTGATTGGCTGACTGATTTTCCAAGAAGTCTGCACTAAGCTAAAAGTTTTGGCATCCCCTGCAACAAAAACGTAATTTTTGGTGAGATACTCCCAAAAGGAAATCATGCCTCAAGGGATGCACACCATGCCAATTTCCTGATTAGAACCCTGCAGGTGCAGCAGCTGATTGGGAATTCTAAAACCACTCTCATACACATTTTGCACATGGATACAGACAAACCGCTGTTCCTAGGAATCTGCAACAAAGTTTGTTAAAATCTCTGCAATGTACATTGATCACCCAAAGGGGAATGATTTTTTTTCTAAAACAAAAGTGAAGTTCCTCTTTAAGCTTTGTGGAAAGGTAGAGGGGAAGTCTAGGAGGAGGGGTACAAATAAACCCTGTCAGCGCTGGCTTATCATGGGCAACCATATACATTTGGACAGGCTTTTTAACTTGCCCAATTATCTGTGCCCCTTTAGTCTATTTGGTTCCTGGGTTTCTGTTGCTCCCACTGGCCAAGAGTTTGTCAATTGATCTGGACATTTTTCATCTCTTTCATGTCATTTCAGCCCACATCTTTCTTTCATGTCACGTTACAGTACCTTTTTAGTGTTTGTCTCTGTGAACCCATCCGTAGTATATCTTTGAAGGCCATGCTGAGCCTGTTTGTGCATACAGATCTTGTGGTCTACACTCTCTTTGTCTGCACTAAACAAAGCATAAAGCATCAGTAGGAGGAACTAGTACCTGATCCATACTAGACGCTCGACTTCTCTTCTCTTTCTCCATAATCGATAGAACAGTCAGAATGAATCAGACCACCGGTGAGATTGCTCTACTACAAACCCCTCTTCCAGTAGGCCTCCCTTTGTGCCGTTTATTGGCTAGGGGCTCCTAGGGCCTTGTTTGGACATGTATTTATATGCTGATTAGGCCATGGACCAAAGCTGATTTTTCTCTCTCACAGATGATGAGACGTGTAAGGAAACCACTCTGGATTTTAGATGAGTTGGGTAGATGTGCTTAAACACATATGTGCTTCCTAATTTTAGATTTCCTAATGGCAAATATGTACACTTGAGAGATATTTGTCTGAGCATATTAAATGATGAACAGGAGGAAAGCAGCTACTCAATTAGTTCCTAATGCATTCAGGGGATTGGGGCTTTTCATTTCCAATGAACATCACAAACTGTAGCTATGGGTTACAATCTCGCCACGCGCTATGCGACGCGTTATTTATCAGCTACGTACAATAACGTTACTTGACAATAAATCTGTTGCTGGAAAGCTTTTTTCTTCTTTGACTTTCACAGTAACCATATGTTAGAACAGTAAGGCCCCTTGCATACAGACATTTTGTCCCAGTTCACACTTATGTGAAACTGATGCAGGTATTCCAGAACGCTATAGACTTGCTATATAGATTCGCATGTCAAGTGAGAAAACATTGCTTCCTTTGAAGGCTGTTCACATAGATGCGGTGCGATTCTGGTGCGGTTCAAAAGATGGTCCTTTGCGAGTTTAGTGCAAAGCGGAATTAATTTAAGCTCTATAGCCTGTGGGAATTGCATCTAAAAAGTATAAATCACACCGCCAATTTGCATGCAAAATCGCCAACCGCATCAGTGTGACCCAGGCTTACTGATGTTTATACTCGGGAACTTATTGACAAAATTTAAAGAGGAAGTAAACCCTAAAAAAAAAAGAGAAGAAAAAAACCTGTAAAGACAAAGGCATAATGAGCTAGTATGCATCACATACTACCTCATTATGAAATACTTGCCTTAAAATGAAGCCCTCGCAGTGCCGCCCGCTCAGCGACAGGGCGGCTGACATGTCCGGCCACCCTACTTCCTTGTTCGTGTCCTCTGGCCATCTGATTGCGCGCGGGAGCCGCCGTTCATGGCACTGGGCTCTGAAGGAACGGCACAGGTGGCCCTTCCTTCAGAGCGTATGCGCCGATGATTTCATCGGCTGCCTACACTGTAAATATCTCCTAAACGGTGCATGTTTAGGAGATTTTTATAGCACCTATAGGTAAGCCTTAATGTAGGCTTACCTATAGGTAAATGTCAACAAAGTGGGTTTACAACCACTTTAAGTAAAATGCTTTGTAAAGACCTTGCTAAAGACCTATCGCACAACTTCACTTGAAATCGCACAATTTCAAAGCCGCAAGTCAGTGCGACTTCAGGTGTGACTTTGCTGACACCTTTGCGACTTCATGCACAGATGTCTATGCTAGTAGCACCTGAAATCGCCAAAAGTAGTGCAGGAACTACTTTTCCAAATTGGTGTGACATCAGTTGGCATCGCACCGATTTGAACAGTTCTATTGCTGACAATAGGGTGTGACTTGTCATGTGATTTGACCTTGTGCAGCGATTCTAACACGCTATGCGCAAATTATGAGCATAGCGCATTTTTAATGCGATGCATGACAGCACAGATGCGTGAATAGCTGCTGACTTAAACATTTTTTTCCCCCAGGCTGGAACTCCCATTTAACCACTAGTGATAATGCCACCTCCAGTACCTCCTTCGTGGTCAGCATACTTCAGGTCCTCTTGTGCGGGAGTGCCGCTTCCATTGACAGGGGAAGGAGCCGGACAGACAGCAGGCAGGTCAACCTAGTGCATTGGCTCCAAGAATGGGAGGGGGAAGGGGCGACCGGACCGGAGGAGCTGAATGGCTGCAGAACTCCAGTGCTGCCCTGGGGAAAGGTGAAAATGGGGGGGGGGGGGGGGGGAGGGGATTGTTTACATATCCACTGATTTAAGGAAGCTGGCATAATCCGGTTCCTTAAAGCGGACCTTCAGTCATTTTTTCATCTTTCCATCTGTTCAATCTTCTGCCCTTGATGTTTTAACTTTGGATAGTAAAACATTTTTTTCTGCCAATAAATACCTTATACAACCCACTTCTTCTTTCTTGTCTGATAATTTGCCTAGGCTAAAGACTTCATGCACAGCTCTCTCCCCCACTCTTGTGAGAGTTTGCCAGCAAGGGAGAATGGATAAGTCATAGGAGAGCTAAGGAGAGCTGGAGGGGGCTGGATGAGGGCAGAGATAATAGGAAACTGCAGAGATCCATGTGTATTCATCCAGAGAGGAGAAATGTGCAGGCAAACAGTGGTGTGAGACTGTCTGTGTGTATACATATTTGCGTATGTGTGTGCGTGTGTGCGTGCGTGTGTGCGTGCGTGCGTGCGTGTGTGTGTGCGTGTATATGTATATATATATATAAGTGTGAAATCCAGGAAGTGAACAGGTAGCAGCTTCAGCTGCCTACAGTTGAAATGGCTGCAGCCAGACATAGAGGAGGGAGATTTCTGCAGCATATTTATTTGGAAAGTACAGAATCACAGTACATATGAAATATTATGCAAAGTGGTTGGAGGTTGGCTTTAGAATGGCAAAGATGTTTTTATCACAAATTATGTGAGCAGACTGCAGTTCCTCTTTAACATTCAGATATTCACTGGTTGCTAAGAATGCCGGCGGCTGCCCGCTCCTTAACAACCTGCATCTTTGTGCCACATGACCCTAAAAATGCGCCTTAAAACACACCCTGGATGCTTTTTTTTTTATTGTGCATTTCCCATTGACTTAAAGAGGTTGTAAACCCCCCCCCCCCCCCCAAATTTTTTTTTTTGCAACCTGCAAGACAAACACATAATTAGCTAGTATGCATCGCATACTAGCTCATTATGAAATACTTATACGAGCCCCCGCCGTGCCATCCGCTTACCTGCATGACGGGCGACATGTCCAGTCGCCCGTCTTCCGGGATCGCGGCATCCAGCCATCTGATTGGCCGGAGCCGCGGTGACGTCACTCCCGCGCGCGGGAGCTGACGGCACGGAGCTCTGAAGGAACGGCACGAGTGGCCGTTCCTTCAGAGCACATGCGCTAGTGACGTCACTGGCTGCATGTAAGGTAAATATCTCCTAAACGGTACATGTTTAGGAGATATTTACAGTACCTATAGGTAAGCCTTATCATAGGCTTACCTATAGGTACAACATGCAGAAGGAGGGTTTACTTCCTCTTTAAATGAAAGGTGTATCCTTGGTTCGCTTTTTAAAGGCGCACCAGAGATGCTGCATACAGAACTTTCCAAACCCCAGCAATGGGAAAAGTATTGGAGATGCTATAGACAATACACACAATTCCACATATAATACAATTTTTTGTGAAATACTTTTTGAGCACGTTACTGTACCTAGGCGCGGGGTGATACTTTTTATTTAGTGTTATCTTTTTTCCACAATGGGAAAAGTAACATAGGATTTGAAGAGGAATAGATTTGATGCATTTATTATGCTGGAATTGTCTTCTAGCGTGGTAAAAGTGCATAGGTGTGAAAGGGCCCTTTCTTCTCTGTGCAAGAGGTCTAAACATTGCAATATGTATCAGATTGTATCTGAAAGAACTGTTTTGTTAAGATATATCTAAACCCAAGAACAATTTTCTCCTATTGCACCTTTGTTCTGGTTCATTGTGTTTTTCCAGGCTTTATCTCATGTACTGTGTGCAGTATTTCTTGGTATAACACTAAATCGCATAGTAAAGCAGGACCTCCCACTTAGCAATCAGTTTGAAGTGATCTGTTCTCAGTATCTGCAGAATACAAAGAGATGAGGATTTCCCCAGTCATTGACATACATTCTTGAGTTGGGGGCTTTTTTCACTGATTCTTCCTTCCATTAGCTGTGGGAACCCTTTTTGAATCCTATGTGACGAACAATATAAAGAAATACAGGTGGTAAAATTCAGATTCAATGATAATTTGCCGAATACAATTACCCCACGGCAACCAATTATTTGTAGTGTGATGTAATCAATCTGTCTGCTTGCCATAGGATATTACCTTTTGTATATAACTGTTTTTTGCACTATTTTGTCGGATAAGTCTGTATTAGCCAGGTAATGCTGGTAAGAGGATTTCTAATTCTTTTCTCCTGGGTTTCAGGCATATTGGCGTTCTTGTGCGGCAATACTGGGACATGTGTTAGAACAGGCTTTCAAAGAGGATTACATGGTGAATCTTGTTAGAGCTCCAGAGATACCAGGTGAGGTTTTCAGTTTTTTTTTTTTTTTTTTAATGTTATTTAAAGGATACCTGAACGCAAGTCTGCGAAGTGTGAATAGAAAGGGTAGAGAGTGATGTACTGCAAACTATGGACACCCGTGTTGCTGTTTAGTCCGTCTCCTGACTGTCAAAAACAAAGCGGCACCTGGGTTCTGCAGTCTATGGTTCTTGTGGCATAAATTATTAACAAACTTTTCTCATTTTATCGCTCTGTTACATATTTTGATTGCTTGGGGAGCTTCGCCTAAAGATTAACCCCTTTACGCCTAAGGGAAAAACGCATATCAATGCCTAAGCACAATTTTGCAACTTTGACATGTGTTCGTAAAACCGTACATATCCTCACAACTACTTTGTGCATCCCGGTGGGCTTTCATTTGGCGTTTTATTTTTATAATCAAAGGAAAACTGGCCCCAAATAGTAAAACAATTATATATATATATATATATATATATATATATATACACATACACATACACATACACTATCTCACAAAAGTGTGTACATCCCTCACGTTTTTGTTAATATTTTAATATATCTTTTCATGTGACAACATTGAAGAAATTACACTTTGCTGCAATGTAAAGTAGTGAGTGTCCAGCTTGTATAACTGTACATTTGCTGTCCTCTCAAAATAACTCAACACACAGCCATTCATGTCTAAACCGCTGGCAACAAAAGTGAGTACACCCCTAAGTGGAAATGTACAAATTGGGCCCAAAGTGCCAATATTTTGTGTGGCCACCATTATTTTCCTGCACTGCCTTAACCCTCTTGGACATGGAGTTCACCAGAGCTTAACAGGTTGTCACTGGAGTCCTCTTCCACTCCTCCATGATGACCTCATGGAGCTGGAGGATGTTAGAGACCTTGAGCTCCTCCACCTTCCATTTGAGGATGCCCCACAGATGCTCAATAGGGTTTAGGTCTGGAGACATGCTTGGCCAGTCCATCACCTTTACCCTCAGCTTCTTTAACAAGACAGTGGTCGTCTTGGATGTGTTCTTGGGGGTTTTTATCACGTTGGAATACTGCCCTGCGGCCCAGTCTCAGAAGAGAGGGGATCATGTTCTGCTTCAGTATGTCATAGTTCATGTTGGCATTCATGGTTCCCTCAATGAACTGTAGCTCCCCAGTGCTGGCAGCACTCATGCAGCCCCAGACCATGACACTCCCACCACCATGCTTGACTGTAGGCAAGACACACTTGTCTTTGTACTCCTCACCTGGTTGCCGCCACACACATTTGACACCATCTGAACCAAATAAGTTTATCTTGGTCTCATCAGACCACAGGACATGGTTCCAGTATTCCATGTCCTTAATCTGCTTGTCTTCAGCAAACTGTTTGTGGGCTTTCTTGTGCATCTTCTTTAGAAGAGGCTTCCTTCTGGGATGACAGCCATGCAGACCAATTTGATACAGTGTGCGGCGTATGGTCTGAGCGCTGACAGGCTGACACCCCACCCCTTCAACCTCTGCAGCAATGCTGGCAGCACTCGTATGTCTATTTCCCAAAGATAACCTCTGGATATGACGCTGAGCACGTGCACTCAACTTCTTTGGTCGACCATGGCAAGGCCTGTTCTGAGTGGAACCTGTCCTGTTAAACTGCTGTATGGTCTTGGCCACCATGCTGTAGCTCAGTTTCAGGGTCTTGGCAATCTTCTTATAGCCTAGGCCATCTTTATGTAGAGCAATAATTCTTTTTTTCAGATCCTCAGAGAGTTTGTTGCCATGAGGTGCCATGTTGAACTTCCAGTGACCAGTATGAGAGAGTGAGAGTGATAACACCAAATTTAACACACCTGCTCCTCATTCACACCTGAGACTTTGTAACACTAACGAGTCACATGACACCAGGGAGGGAGAATGGCTAATTGGGCCCAATCTGAACATTTTCACTTAGGGGTGTACTCACTTTTGTTGCCAGTGGTTGAGACATTAATGGCTGTGTTGAGTTATTTTGAGGGGAAAGCAAATTTACACTGTTATACAAGCTGTACACTCACTACTTTACATTGCAGCAAAGTGTCATTTCTTCAGTGTTGACACATGGAAAGGTATAAAAAAAATATTTACAAAAATGTGGGGGTGTACTCACTTTTGTGAGATACTGTATGTATCGGTAATTATTCTGAGAGGAGGTTTTTCAGCACCTATAAAATCCCACCTTTCTACATTTTGGTCTTTATCAGTTACAATAGGTATGTGGTGCTGAAGTTTCAGCCAGACTCAGACTTCAGCCAGTCTTTATATTTGTCCAACATCAGAGCCTGACCTCACAAATACTCTTCTGGAAGAATGGTTAAACATTCCCATAGACACACTCCTAAACCTTGTGGACAGCTTTCCCAGAAGAGTTGAAGCTGTTATAGCTGCAAAGGGTGGGCCAACTCAATATTGAACCCTACGGACTAGGACTCGGATGCCATTAAATTTCATGTGTGTATAAAAGCAAGCGTCCCAAAACTTTTGGTAATATAGTGTACATTCAAGGCTCACCATAAAATAGGCAATTAATGTCTAAGTGCCGGCCCACACATATGCGATGCGGGAACCCTGCGAATCCACTGCGGGTTCCCGCATCACACGCGACTCGCAGGCAGGTCACACTGCTATATGCGAATCGCTGGGGGTGTCAATACAAGGTCAACGACACCCCTAGATCAGTTTGCATATCGCAGTGCGAACTGTCAGTTTCGGACATGAATCGGATCGCATGGGTGTGAACACCCATGCGATCCGATTCTGGTGCGGACCAAAAAGGTGTCCTGTGCAACTTTGGTCCGAATGCGATAAGAATTCAGCCATACAAAATTTGCAACGATAAAGAGAGATAACACCGCTCAGGCTAGTCAAAGTCCATGATTCAAGGTGGGTGCTGAACCTCGTCTCGCCACCAGGAGAAGCATAAAAGAAGAAAATGGTCGCACACCACCACGGAATCCAATGAAGAAAAGTTCTTTATTCACATAAGTGGTACAAGGTACAGCAGGGTAGGACAGTAGATGCGTTTCGCACTACCTGTAGTGAACAAGCACGTAGCAGTCATGCGAAATGCGTCTACTGTCCTACCCTGCTATACCTTGTACCATTTATGTGAATAAAGAACTTTTCTTCATTGGATTCTGTAATAGTGTGCGACTGACCATTGTCTCTTTTCATGAATTTGCAGCGCACAGACATCGCATGTGATTTGCAGAGCAGTGCACTGTGTATCGCATGCAATGTCTGAACTCGCATATGTGTGAACCGGCACTTAGAGTTTGTTTTCTGTCTAAAGCAGCCACAGCTTGAGTAGAAAAGCTTTTGATCTGCTAGCAGATGCAGAGAACTGCCCTTGCTCTCTGTAGAAGCAGTGGTCTCTCTGCAGAGGTCCAGCTCACCCCCTGCTGAGTCAGAGCTCTCTAATCGGCAAGGACAGAAGCTTTGCCAATTGGAGATCTCTAGCTCTGACAGCAGGTTGTTTGGTAGCGGACCTCTGCAAAGTGCAGTCAGAGATCCAGGGTCCTTTTTCTATAGGTATTAGTAGAACGCAGGCTTTTCTATTCTTGCTGTGGCTTCTTTCGAAAGAAAATACCTGAAAAAATCTGAACATTTATACATGAACCCGGAATGCATTTACCTGATTTAAACTGAAGGTTCAACCGGGCTTCAAATGTATTTTATCGTCATCCTAACCTGGCACCCTTCAAAATCCCGCTTGTACCTACTGTAGGACATCAGATGCATTAACTTTTTTTTTTTTTTGGGATCGTCTAACATTAATTACTCATGTACTGCAGCAAAAGACAGAAATAGATGTGGACTTGAAATAATATGTGAGGTGCCTAGGCTGTGTTAATTAGTGCGGTTATTACAGCATGTTAATGAAAACAAGGAATTGTAATGACTTGGTAATTAGAGGGGTAGTGTAAGGTGGGCAGTGCCAGGGAATGGAGATTGCATATTGTGATCTCTCATTACACAGCCTCTACCCAGCATCTGTCGTAATGAGACCTCAGCCTGGCGCACTTCATAATTAAATGTGCACGTTGTTTGTGTATTTCCAGCGTGGTGAAATTCCTCTCCGTAATTGTCACTTTTCATATTGTTATGATTGGGGTCACAAACTCATTTCTCTTTTTTTCCCCTCTTCTGTTTGGCATAACAAGCTGTTTGTTCTTCCGCACAATTCTTCTGACTTCTATAACTTTATCAACTGTGTAGAAAATCACCAAAGTGTGGACAGCGTTATCGGTCACTTCCGCTCTGCAGAGCAGCCATTTTCTCTCCATTGCCACTATCTATGCAAAACAATTTATGGGTGATGTGACATTATAGAGCTGCATGATTCTGGATAAAATCACAATTTATTTGCTTGGAACAAAGATCACGATTCTCGGCGTAACATCTTCTTTCACATTATACAAAAAAAATTGGGCTAACTTTACTGTTTTTTTTTTTTTTTTTTTTTTTAATTTATTGAAGTGTATTTTTTCCCAAATAATTGCTATTTTATTCTCTAGGGTCTCTGCTAAAAAAAAAATATAATGTTTGGGGGTTCCAAGTAATTTTCTAGCAAAAAATACTGATTTTAACCACTTCCACACTGCTCACTAGAGCTCTACTGCAGCAAAGTGGCTCGATAACGTCTGGCGACGTAGACTTGCGTCGCCAGACATTCCCCTCTCTCAGCGGCGCGCGCTCCCGCTGTATTCAGTCACAGCGGGAGTCGGGCCAGGGGAGGAGCAGCGGCGATCGCCGCTGCTCTGCCCCGATCGTCGGGGAATCAAGTCTGGAGATCTGCCCGCTTGTGTAAACAAAGCGGGCGGATCTCCTAAGTGACAGATTGCAGGGTTTAGCATAGCTGAACCTGCGATCTGTCCCTGTGTCACTCAGTCACCTCCCCCCACACGTCAGTAAGCACCAGGCATACCTTAACCCCTCCCTCTCCAATAAAATTAACCCCTTCCCTGCCAGTGTCATTTTTACAGTAACAGTGCATATATATAGCACTGATTACTGTAGTAATGTCACTGGTACCCCCAAAAGTGTCAAAAATGTCAGTCAAGGATCCGATCTGTCCGCCGCAATGTCGCTGTCCCGCAAAAAAAAAAATCGCAGATCGCCGCCATTACTCGTTAAAAAAAAAAAAAAAAAAACGACAGAAATCTTTCCCTTAGTTAGTAAACACAATAACTTTTGCGCAAACCAATCAAAATGCGCTTATTGCAATTTTTTTGTTTTTTTTGTTTTTTTTTTTTTTCCAAAAATATGTAGCAGAAAACAAATTGGCCTAAAATGATAAAAAAATTAGATTTTTACATTTTTTTTGGGGGGGAATTTCATATAAAAAAATGTGAAAAATATTGTTATTTTTTCAAAATTGTCATAGTTACATAGTTACATAGTGAGGTTGAAAAAAGACATCAGTCCATCCAGTTCAACCTATGATGCGTGTGTGTGTTTGCTTTTAACAGTACATTGTATACCCCTGTATGTTGTGGTCTTTAAGGTGTACATCTAATAGTTTTTTGAAACTATCAATGCTCCCTGCTGATATGACTGCTTGTGGAAGAGAATTCCACATCCTTACCGTTCTTACAGTGAAGAACCCCTTACGCACTTTAAGGTTAAACCGCCTTTCCTCTAGTTTTAGTGAGTGGCCACGTGTCTTATTGTATCTCCTTTCTCTGAATAGTTTGTTCCTTATGCTCGGGTCACCAGTACAGTATTTGTACATTGATATCATATCCCCCCTCAATCGTCTTTTCTCCAGAGAGAAAAGGTTCAGGGCTTGTAGTCTTTCCTCATAGCTGATGTCCTCCCATTCCCCTAATTATTTTTGTTGCCCTTCTCTGGACTTTCTCCAGTTCCAGCACATCCTTCCTGAGGACCGGTGCCCAGAACTGGACAGCATACTCCAGATGTGGCCGGACCAGAGTCTTGTAGAGTGGGAGAATAATCTCTTTATTTCTGGAGTGAATCCCCTTTTTTATACATCCCAGTATTCTGTTGGCTTTGCTTGCGGCGGCTTGGCATTGCATGCCACTGCCAAGCTTGTTGTCTACCAGTACCCCCAAGTCCTTTTCCATCCTAGACTCACCCAGAGGTTCCCCCCCTAGTGAGTAGCTTGCTTTCTGGTTTCTGGCCCCCAAGTGCATTACTTTACATTTATCAACATTAAACCTCATCTGCCATGTAGTTGCCCACCCCGTTATTTTGTTCAGGTCTGCTTGCAAGGTTTCCACATCCTGCATAGAAGATATTGGCATGCCTAGTTTAGTATCATCTGCAAATACTGAGATTGTGCTAGATATCCCCTCCTCTAGATCATTTATGAACAAATTAAACAGGATTGGTCCCAGGACAGAACCCTGGGGGACCCCACTTTCCACACCCGCCCAATCCGAGTACTCCCCATTAATCACCACCCTCTGTACTCTCCCCTGGAGCCAGTTCTCTATCCAGTTACTCACCTTCTGATCCATACCTACCTTCCTTAGTTTGTACAGTAATCGTTTGTGGGGAACGGTGTCAAAGGCTTTTGCAAAGTCCAGATACACCACATCCACAGGCTTACCTTTATCTAGGTGGCTGCTCACTTCATCGTAGAAGGTTAATAGATTGGTTTGGCACGAACGATTTTTCATGAATCCATGCTGATTACTACTTATAATACCGTTTTCATTACTAAAGTCTTGTATGTGGTCCCTTAACATCCCCTCCAAAATTTTGCAGACTACAGATGTTAGGCTGACCGGCCTATAGTTACCCGGGATATATCTCGGCCCCTTCTTAAATATTGGTACCACGTTGGCTTTTTTCCAATCAGCTGGCACCATACCCGTCTGTAAACTATCCTTAAAGATCAAGAATAATGGTCTGGCGATCACCTGGCTGAGCTCATTAAGAACCCTCGGGTGCAAGCCATCCGGTCCCGGGGATTTATTTATGTTAAGTTTCTCTAGTTTGGCTCTAAGTCTATCTTCTGTTAGCCATGGTGGCACTTCCTGAGGTGTATTATTTAGTTCGGCCTTACAAGCTGGGTTTGTGTAGCCCCCCGATTCTTTTGTGAAGACTGAAGAGAAGAAATGATTTAACACTTCCGCCTTTTCTCTGTCCTCAGTGGCCATATTTCCTTTATCATCTTTTATGGGGCCAATGTGTTCTGGTCTCGCTTTCTTACTGTTTATATACTTAAAAAACTTCTTGGGGTTCTTTTTGCTCTCCTCCGCTATATGTCTCTCGTGTTCTATTTTAGCCGCCCTGATTTCGTCTTTACATTTCTTATTACACTCTTTGTAGTGCTTAAATGCTGCCAATGAGCCCTCAGTCTTGTATTTTTTGAAGGCCTTTTCCTTAGCACTAATATGCATTTTTATGTTGGAGTTTAGCCATCCAGGGTTTATTTTTGCTCTTTTAAATTTATTTCCCTTTGGAATGCACTGGTCAATCCCCCTGTTTAGTATACTCTTGAAGCACTCCCATTTTTCCTCCGTGTTCTTTGTTCCCAGGGTTCTATCCCAATTGATATTTTCTAGCAGTGAGCGCAGTTTAGGGAAATTGGCTCTTTTGAAATTCAGTGTCCTTATATTACCCCTCTGCTTCCTATTACTGTAATTAATACTGAAACTTATTGACCTATGGTCACTGTTTCCCAAGTTGTCCCGTATTTCTATATCCGTGATCAGGTCTGTATCGTTGGTAATCAGTAGGTCAAGTACCGCATTGTTTCTTGTCGGTGCATTCACCATCTGACCCATGAAATTGTCCTGCAAAACATTTAGGAACTGCCTAGCCTTGGCTGAGTGCGCGGTTCCTTCTGCCCAGTCTATATCTGGATAATTAAAGTCCCCCATTATAATGACATTTCCCATCCTTGCTGCCAATCCTATCTGTAAAAGGAGGTCCGCCTCACCCTCCTCCCTCTGGTTGGGGGGCCTATAGCATACGCCCAATATTACCTTCCCCGCCGTGCCATCCCTTTGAAGCTCTACCCATAGGGATTCTGCCTCGTCCTTAGCTCCATTATTAATATCATCCCTCATATTTACCTGTATGCTGTTCTTAATATACAGACATACCCCTCCCCCTTTTTTACCTTCTCTATCTCTGCGATAAAGGGAATACCCCTGAATGGTCGCCATCCAGTCATGAGAGCTGTCAAACCAAGTCTCAGTTATCCCCACAAAATCTAAGTCCTCCTCAAACATCAGCAGCTCCAGCTCTCCCATCTTGTTGGCCAGGCTTCTGGCATTGGTATACAAACCTCTTAATTTTGATCGGTTACAAATATCCTCATTTGATGTTTTTAGGCTGCTCTCTTGAATTTTCCCCATACCCACCCTGGGTATAGGAGCTCCGAACACCCTACCGCTAATGCCCCCATTTCTGCCCTCTGAAACTTGCTTTCCACTGGCTAATTCTACATCTGTACCCTCCCCCCCATTCCCTAGTTTAAAAGCCCCTCTAACTTTTTGGCCATCCTCTCACCCAGTACGGCTGCACCCACCCCATTTAGGTGCAATCCGTCCCTACCAAAGAGCCGGTGACCGACTGAGAAGTCGGCCCAGTTCTCCAGGAACCCGAAACCCTCCTTACTACACCAGCTCCTCAGCCACTCGTTAACTTCCCTAATCTCCCTCTGCCTCTCTGGTGTGGCTCGAGGTACAGGTAGTATTTTGGAAAATACTACCTTGGAGGTCCTAGTCCTCAACTTAGCGCCTAAGTCCCTGAAATCGTTTAGGACTCTCCGTCTTCCTCTGCCTATGTCATTGGTACCCACGTGTACCATGACAGCTGGGTCTTCCCCAGCCCCACCCAATAATCTGTCCATCCGATCCGCAATGTGCCGAACCCGAGCGCCCGGCAAACAACAGACTGTTCGGCACACACGGTCTATGTCACAGATTACACTGTCTGCCCTTCTAATAATTGAGTCCCCTACCACCAGCACCTGTCTTTCCTTTCCCTTTCTCCCAGCCTCACTGGAGGAGTTCTTCCCCTGGCTGCTAGGGGCGTCACTCTGCTCCAGCAATGCTGGTCCTTGACTGGTTTCCCCAACATCACACAACGGGGCGTATCTATTGGGGTGCTCCAGCCCAGGATCAGCCTCCTTGCCTTGTTCCCTTCTACCCCTCCTAACTGTCACCCCTCTAAACTGCTCTGATGCCTGCACCTCCAATACTCCGCCCACCTCTGTGCAGGCCCCTGTCTGCACCTGATTGGTACGATCCTGGCTCTCCTCCGGTATGGACATTCGTCTCAGTGTTGCCAGCCGCTTCCCTAGATTCAGGACCTGAGCTTCCAGGGAAGCAACTTGCTTACATTTTGCGCATTCGTATTCGCCCTCGATCACATGTCCGAGGAACGCATACATATCACAAGATGTACACCGAGTCGCATCTCCACACCCGCCGGGCATTGTACCTACTATCTAATCTAATGGGGATTCAGTGATTTAAGTCTATCCTATGTGGCTATTTCCTGGCTTCCTAACGCTACCTTCTCACCCTGTGGTATTCCGCTTCACTCACTTGACGCTCAGTTGCACAACACTCACAATCTCACAGCCCGGTCAGTCTCACGACACTCCCAGTCGCACAACTCTCCTGTCGCACACACTCACAGTCTCACAGCCCGATTTAGTTGCACCACACTCACAATCGCACAGCCGGTCAGTCGCACATCACTCTCAGTTGCCCAACACTCAGTTGCACAGCCCAGTCAGTCGCACCACACTCAGTCGCAAGGACACTCATCAGTCGCAAGGACACTCACCAGTCGCAAGGACACTCACCAGTCGCACGGACACTCACCAGTCGCACGGACACTCACCAGTCGCACGGACACTCACCAGTCGCACGGACACTCACCAGTCGCACGGACACTCACCAGTCGCACGGACACTCACCAGTCGCACGGACACTCACCAGTCGCAAGGACACTCACCAGTCGCACGGACACTCACCAGTCGCAAGGACACTCACCAGTCGCAAGGACACTCACCAGTCGCAAGGACACTCACCAGTCGCACGGACACTCACCAGTCGCACGGACACTCACCAGTCGCACGGACACTCACCAGTCGCACGGACACTCACCAGTCGCACGGACACTCACCAGTCGCAAGGACACTCACCAGTCGCAAGATGCTCACCAGTCGCAAGATGCTCACCAGTCGCAAGATGCTCACCAGTCGCAAGATGCTCACCAGTCGCAAGGACACTCACCAGTCGCAAGATGCTCACCAGTCGCAAGACGCTCACCAGTCGCAAGATGCTCACCAGTCGCAAGGACACTCACCAGTCGCAAGGACACTCACCAGTCGCAAGATGCTCACCAGTCGCTAGGATACTCCCCAGTCGCAAAGATACTCACCAGGTACTCTCAGAGCCTCAGTGTTCAACCTCAGTGACCAGTCCTGTGTGTGTCCCTTTAAGCCTGACACTTGCTTAAGCTCCTGCCTCCCTCCTCTGTCACTTGCCTATCAGTCTCCCCTCAGCTCCTCTCCCTGCCAATTGTCAGGTCAGGTATTGTGCGTCTCCTCTGCCCCCCTGCCCTCTCTCTGTCTGTCTGCCGCCCGCTCGCCCTTGCGGGGGGGGTTACCACACCGCTCGCTGCCCGCACACCACGCTCTTTCCTCTGGGGGGGGGGGGGGGGTTCTCGCACCGCTCGCCGCCGCTCTTGTTAGGGAGGGGGGGGGGGGTGTTCACACTCACTCGCTCGCTCCTTCAGTCACACACACGTCCTCCTTGTCTGCCTCTGCTCCCTCGCCTTGTCAGCCTCTGCTCCCGCGCTGCTCAAGTCCGCAGCTCAGCACCCTGTCGGCCGCAGCACCAGCCTCTGGTCCCGAGCACGCGATCGCGCTATGCGGCAGGAAAGTCCGCGGCTTCGCGTCAGGCACTAGGCCGCGATTTCAGAATGTCCCCAAACTCGCAAATCTTGGTCGCAAGATGTTGCTGGGGGTCAGATGGAACCCGATGGGGTGAAGAAAGGCCCGTAGAAAGCGCCCTGCTGGAGGATTGCTGCAGATAGAGTCCGGGGTCGGCGGAGCTCTCACCTCGCACGTCCGTTCAGCAGCAGCAACAAACTGCTCTTTTTTTGTTTATAGCGCAAAAAGTAAAAATCGCACAGGTGATCAAATACCACCAAAAGAAAGCTCTGTTTGTGGGAAAAAAAGGACGTCGATTTCATTTGGGTACGGCATTGCATGACCGCGCAATTGTCAGTTAAATTCGCACAGTGCCGAATCGCAAAAAGTGGCCTGGACGTAAGACAGCAAAATCCTCCGGTGGTAAAGTGGTTAACCTTTAAGTAACAAGTGTCAGAAAAAGGCTTAGCCCCCGTTCACACTGGGGCGACCTGATCGCCTGACAGCTCGCCTGGCATAGAGAAGCTGTGGACCCGTTCTAAAAGGAGCGACACAAGTCGCTCCGACTTAGAAAAAGGGTCCGGAGCTTCTTTGGGGCGACCTGGAGCGACCTGCATTGACTTCAATGTTATGAAGTCCGTGCCGGCCGCTCCGAGGTCGCGGTGCGAGCAGCGCGCCCCGACCTGTGAGGTCGCTCCGGGAAGTCGGATCGCCCCAGTGTGAACGGGGCCTTAGGCTTTAATAACTTCTGGACCGGAAGATTTCCTCCCTTGATGACCAGGCCATTTTTCGCGATTTGGCACTGCATTAGTTTAACGGACAATTGCGCAGTCGTGTGACATTGTGCCAAAATAAAATTGATGTCCTTTTTTTCCCACACAATTAGAGATTTCTTTTGGCTGTATTTGATCACCTCTGCGATTTTTATTTTATTTTTTGTGCACTATAAACAAAAAAGAGCGACCATTCTGAAAAAAAAAAACAAAAAACAATGTTTCTCACATTCTGCTATATAACATTCCCAATAAAAAAAATTTAGAATTTTAATGTTTTCATCATTTTAGGCCAATTTGTATTCTTCTACATATTTTTGGTAAAAAAAAAATCTCAATAAGGGTATTTTGATTGGTTCACGCAAAAGTTATCACGTCTACAAACTAGGGAAAAGATTTGTTATTTTTATTTATTTTTTTACTAATAATGGCGGCGATCGGCAATTTTTAGCGGGACTGCGACATTGCGGTGGACAGATCGGACCCCTAACTGACACTTTTGGGGATACCAGTGACATTACTACAGTAATCGGTGCTAAAAATATGCACTGTTACTGTAATAATGACACTGGCAGGGAAGGGGTTAACCCGGGGGCAATCAAAGGGTTAAATGTGAGCCTAGGGGGTGTTTTTTAACTGTGTAGGGGGATGGGCTTGTGAAATCAAGACCTGTGATCCTAAATAGGAGGAGCACGGGAGCTCTGTATTGATTCCTGAGAGAACAGCGGTCTGCTGTGTTTACAACAGCAGACTGCTGTTATCTCTTCACGGAGAGAGATTGCGGGTGCTTGGCGGCAATCGCGGCCGCCGGCCCCCGTAGAGCAGCTTCCCAGCTGGCGAGTGGGCACATGCGCGCCCCCAGGATCGCTCCTGCGTGCTGCTGTACAGGTACGGCGATTCGCGGGAACCTGCCACCGTATAACTGCGGCGGCTGGTCGGCAAGTGGGTAAGTGGTTAAACTGACCTCATTTACAGACCGAAGTTCATCCCTTTGATCTACAAGAGCGAAATGATACAATGTTTTGCTTTTATCTCTCAGCGTTTGAACAATGTTGTGATAAACTTTGCCAGTTTTTTTTTTTTTTCTTTGACAGCTCTGAGCAGAGAACGGCTCTGCACTGTTGCATGAATCGTGGAAATGCCGGATTAAGATGGAGAGGGCGGTTGAATCGAGATCATCATTTTTTTTTTAACGATTAATTGTGCAGCTCTATGACATTATAACTTTTTACACCTCATCATTACCCGATTCCGGACTGCCCTCCACATATATACTGTGGCAGGACAGCCTGGCTGTGCAAAATCACGTACATGTAAGTTATTTTGTGCAAGACATTCAGGGTGTGCGCTCCGCTCCCACTGTGCTTGGACACAGCGGGAGCAGGACCCGCCGATCGTTTGAAAGAAAGGCAGAACCACGGTCTGCCTTTGTAAATAAGGCAGACCGCTGTCCTGTCAGGGAGTAAAAGAGAGGTCTTGTGATTCAGTTAAGCTAAAACACGGATCTCTCTTTTCCTCTAGTGCATCCATTCCCCCCACAGTTAGAAAGCCCTCCATAGGAGCAAACTTAACCCCTTGATCACCTCGTGTTAACTCCTTCTCTGCCAGTGTCATTTATACAGTGACAATACATTTTTTTTTAGCACTGATCACTGTATTGGTGTCACTGGTTCCCAAAAAGTGTCACTTAGTATCAGATTTGTCCGCCGCAATGTCGCAGTTCTGCTAAAAATCGCTGATCACCGCCATTACTAGTAAAAACAATAAAAAAAGTAAAAAGTCCATAAATCTATCCCATAGTTTGTAGATGCTATCACTTTTGCGCAAACCAATCAGTATACACTTATTGGGATTTTTGTTTACCAAAAATATGTAGCAGAAAACATATTGGCCTAAATTTATGAAGAAATTCATTTGTTTACATTTTTATATTGGGCAGAAAATAAAAAAATATTGTATTTTGTTTTTCAAAAATTTTCATTTTTTTTTTTTTTGTTTATAGCGCAAAAAAATAAAACCCGCAAAGGTGATCAAATACCACCAAAAGAAATCTCTTTGTGCGGAAAAAAAAGGGACATACATTTTTTTTTGGGTACAGCACTGCTCAACCGCGCAATTGTCAGTTAAAGCAACGTAGTGCTGTATTGCAAAAAATGGCCTGGTCAGGAAGGGGGTAAAACCTTCCAGAGCTAAAGTTGTTAAAATCGACGACATGCATATTATTATTTTTTTTTATTTCATGTACTTGTATAGCGCTGTCAGTTTACGCAGCACTTTACATATACATTGCACATTCACATCAGTCCCTGCCCTCAAGGAGCTTACAATCTAAGGTCCCTAACTCACATTCATACATACACATGGTAGGGCCAATTTAGACAGGATCCAATTAACCCACCAGCATGTCTTTGGAGTGTGGGAGGAAACCGGAGTACCCGAAGGAAACCCATGCAGGCACAGGGAGAACATGCAAACTCCAAGCAGGTAGTGTGGTGGTTGGGATACACTAGGACCGCTATTGTGAAGAGTAATGTAATCCAAAAACCATATGCAGGTAATACCTGTAATGTTAGTATTCGATATACAAACAAAATGAATCGGTCTCCTCATTTTTGTGCTGACCAAGCTATCCATTAACCACTTAAGCACCGCATGGTTTTACCCCCTTGATGACCAGAGCATTTCTTTGCTGTTCAGCCCTGCGCTACTTTAACTGCCCATTGTGCGGTCATGCAACACTGTACCCAAATTAAATTTATATACATTTTTTCACACACATAGCTTTATTTTGGTGGTATTTGATCACCACTGTTTTTTATCATTATTATCTCTGGTAGTCTGCTCTGGCTCCTTGAGCCTTTTTCCAGTTTCTTTAGGGAATTCCCTATTCTCATCGATTAGTCAAGGGGATGTCAGTACCTTTATACATAACTAGATACAAACACGATTTTTCTTTTTTATTATATAAAAAAAGATTGAAAATTTTGAAGTAAAAAAAAAATATTTTTTACTTTCTGCTTTAAAACATATCCAATAAAAAAAAAGTCATCATAAATTTAGGAAAAAATAACTTCTACACGTTGATGAAGTTGAGACACAATAACGTAGCCAGGGGAGCTTACAAACAATAAAGCATATCTATAACCAAAAACAAATTTGACTGCATTAGTTTTTCTTTTTTCAGTTTTTCTTTTGTCTTTTTTTTTCTTTTAATTTCACCCGATAATCATACAAGTAGCACACTTCCTGTCCCTCAACTTAAAACATGTTTTCATCTCCATTACGTGAGTAAAGGGGAGAGAAGTATTTTACAGAGATGATGATGTTTTTTGCTTTCAGTGCAGCTCACAGTAAGTGACAAGAACACTGTATTTCTGGCCAGATCAGCACGTAGAGGTCTATTAGTAAAAGCAGCACACATTTATAACCCCTTAATCGCCCTAGATGTTAACTCCTTCCCAGCCAGTGTTCATTAGTACAGTGACAGTGCATAATATTATCACTGAATCAAGGTCACTGGTGGTGTCAGATTGTCCGCCGCGCTATCGCAGCCCCATTATTAATTACTGATCACTGCCATTAGTAGTATAACATTTTCCAGTATATATCCCATAGTTTGTAGGAGCTATGTTCATAAAAACCAATCAATATACACTTATTTTTTTATTTTTTTTTAATCAGACATAGCTGAATACATTTTTGACCAAAATTTCATTAGAAATTTGATTCTTTTTTTACATTTTTTATTAGCTAAAAGTTAAAATAAAATAAAAAAAAAAATAAATATATATATATATATATATATATATATATATTTTTTTTTACAATTTCTTTTGTTTAAATTGCAAAAAGAAAAACCTAGTGGTGATCAAATACCTCCAAAAAAAGGCTTGATTTGTGTGAAAAAAATATGATAAAAATGTTATTTGGGTACAGCGCCACATGACCACACAAATACCTGTTATAGTAGCGGAGTGCCGGAAAGCAAAAAAAAAGCCTGGTCATAAAGGGGATTAAATCTTCCGGAGGTCAAGTGGTTCATGTATAGCTGTTGCTGCATGTGCTTAGGCACCATTTACGTTCATAAAAACCAATCAATATACACTCTTTTTTTTTTATCAGACGTAGCAGAATACATTTTTGACCAAGATTTCTGTAGAAATTTAGATTTTTTTTAAAAATTAGCGGAAAGTACTTTTTTTTTGCTTAAATTGCAAAAAGAAAAACCTAGTGGTGATCAAATACCTCCAAAAAAAAAAACTAAATTTGTGTGAAAAAAAAAAAAATGTATTTGGGTACAGTGCCACATGACCACACAAATACCTGTTAAAGTAGCGCAGTGCCGAAAACCAAAAACTGCCCTGGTCATGAAGGGGTAAAACCTTCCGGAGGTCAAGTGGTTCATGTATAGATGTTGCTGCATGTGCTTAGGCACGGTTGGTATTTTTAGAGAAACCTCTAAATAAAGGCATGTAGAATGAAAGAATTTGAAACCATATATTGTATACAATGCATATTATACTTGATGTACTAATCACACACACTTAGAAAATAGAGTATTTTACTGTAGTGGTCCTTATATTATGGGGAAGAAATTGTCTGATGCTATGTATGCTTTAAAGAAAAATATACAGGGTTTGATGTTGCGTAGATTCCTTTCCCTGGCAATAGAAGATTCTTCAGCAACAAGCTACAAAGCACCAGCAGATAAAGAAATGGTTTGTGTGCTGTAAGGATAGGGAGAGCTGTGAATAGCTCCCAGCAGTCTCATCCACTAGAAACATTACACTGCTCAGGAATGGTAGAATTGTCCTTTATATTTTATTGGCTGTGCTAATGTAATAAGAGCCTGCTAAGCCACTTTGCTTTCAAGCTTATTCAGTTAAGCAGATCTTTCCTTAACACTGTATGGGAGACCGTCTCTTAAGGTGAAACCCGAATGAGAGTAAAGTGTCCAGCTTTGGTTGCCTAAAGTGGACTTCCCATTCCCCCCGTTCCTACTCTATAAACATGTATACCTGAATAGGGAGAAAATAAACAAGCTTGCTTATATCCTTGTGACTTTTTCCTGATGCTTACCTATTTTTTCCTCTTTGTGTTGCCTTGGTCCCTGTTCTTGCACCACTATTTTGAAAATGTCTATGATGCATACGCTTCATCTCCCGCACCCCCCCACCCCTTCATCTCAGGGGTAAAAAACCCTTCTAGATTTTGCAGAATCTTGGGGAGAAGCTTTTTTTCCCCCCAGCAAATGGACCCCATTTTTTTGAATAGGAAAAAGGAGGATAAATGGCACTGCCTAGTGCAGGCATGTCCAACCTGTGGCCCGGGGGCCACATGTGGCCCAGAACCGCAGGCAATGCGGCCCACTGCCCCCTGACAATTTTTTTTTTTTTTTGCTGGGAAGGAAGGAAGTCGGGTCAGGGCCACAGCGGCTTCCAACTAACTGTAGGCAGAGGCTGCCTTGGAAGGGATCATCCTCTAGTTGTGTTAATTTAGTGCTGGGGGGGCAGCAGTGCGGGAAGGGCACGGCAGCATTTTATTACTTATATACCTTAACTATAGTATATATTTTATATGCGGCCCAAGAAAATTTCTCTACACTCAGTGTGGCCAAGAGAAGCCAAAAGGTTGGACACCCATGGCCTAGTGCAAGGGTCTTCAAACTTTGGCCATCCAATTGTTCAGGAACTACAATTCCCATCATGCCTAGTCTTGTCTGTGAAAGTCAGAGTTTTTACAATGCCTCAGGGGACGTGTAGTTCTGCAACAGCTGGAGGGCCGTAGTTTGAGGATCCCTGGCCTAGTGCCAAGAGAATTGTGAGCCAGTAGGAAAGATTGAGTGAGTCTGATGAGTATCACTTATCCAAAAATTGTGTTGAAAAAATGCTATAGTGCAGTAAAGGTTGTGTATAAATATATGTATACAAAAACAACAGTGTCAGTAACAGTGCTATGGCTAATAAAATGACAGATAAATCAGCTAAGTACCCAAAAAAAGGGAAAAAAACATCAATAAAGTGACAAGTGCAAAAAGTCTAAAAAAGTAAGTCCATAAAGAATTTATATAATCGAATGCCAACTAGTTAATAAACACAGATTCACAAAAATGATATTCACCATCCGTGCGCTAATAATACCAGTCCAAGGGTTGCTAGTGTGTCTTCCTTCCAAATAATAGTCTATTTAAAACTAGGTCGCTGCAGCTCCAGTCTACTCCACTGGGTGGCGGATGGGTAAACTGTACTAAAAACAAACAAGACCAGGCGCACATCCGACCTAGTGTAATACAGTTTTTATTGAAGGGTAATAAAATGATTAATAAGATGCACTCGCCCAGTACTTGCTGTACCATGTATGTAATGATTCCTCTCTCCTGTTTAGCCTCTTCAAGTTCTGCACTATACCAGATCAGTGCCCCCTGTGAAACTGATGGTCCCCTTCTGATCTCCTGAGCGAGCGGTCCGCTGTAACTCCAGCGTCTCTGCTTGATGTGCCAGCGCCCGACTCAGCTGTCCCCGCCGTCACTATCGTGCATGCGCACAAGGATCCAGACGGGGAACCAATGACCGCGGGGACAGAGACCTCGGCAGGTGGTGGAGAGAAGGATACTGAGCTCAGCACTAGTTGCTATGACCATAGCATAGCAGCCAGTGCTGGGCTCAGTATCCTTCTCTCCAACACCTGCCGAGGTCTCTGTCCCCGCGGTCATTGGTTCCCCGTCTGGATCCTTGTGCGCATGCGCGATAGTGACGGCAGGGGAAAGCTGAGTAGGGCGCAGTCGGAGACGCCGGATTTACAGCGGACCGCTTGCTCAGGAGATCAGAAGGGGACCATCAGTTTCACAGGGGGCACTGATCAGGTATAGTGCAGAACTTGAAGAGGCTAAACAGGGGAGAGGAATCATTACATGCCCAGTACTTGTTGTACCATGTGAGTGCATCTTATTCATCATTTTGTTACCCTTCAATAAAAACTGTATTCCACTAGGTCGAATGTGCGCCTGGTCTTGTTTGTTTTTTGCCAAATAGTTAATAAATCTTCAATGGTGATTTGTGACTGTGAAGACACACGTGCTCCCCCTCTCTCCCAGGACCACACTCGCCAGAGAGACCAACCCCTACAGGGGTAGCGAGCATCAATCCGTTAGAAATGGCTCTTGTGTATATGCCCAGTGTTGGATATCTTAAGTGTACAGACCACGAATGCCAATATACTTGAAAGTCCGTCTCAGTGACCACAGATCTGTTGGGATGGAAATAACTTCATAGCATGATTTCATAGTTATGTATAGTTTATTTAAATGGTAAAAATATACTCAGAAACAAGCAGTAAAAACAGACAATGTTTCCGGAACGCTATGCGCTCCACTGACCGGAAAGTTTGCAGAGCGGAAGTGACGTAGTGATGCTCTACGCGTTTCGTCGGTATGACATCATCAGGAGCAGCCTGTACAACAATATACAACTTTACCATTTTTTAAGGAAATGTTAGGAGATTTCACATCCGCATGCCTGTGATCCCTCAAACCTGGACACTCTCTGCCCTTGGTTTAGGGCCCCATCATGCTTGTCCATTTGTGTGCAGTAGAGCACATTCTTTCCTGTGTGGCTAGCTCACATCCATGCATGATGACCCTATTGAAATGGAATGGAGAGCTGAGGGCATCGTTGGAGAGATCCCTACTGTCTCTATGTTGGATTGTCATTGTTTTTGCAGGAAAGAATTTCAAGTGTCATTGAATCCCATGGCCTTTTTCACACCAGCTTTAACTTCTATCATAGCAGTAAGTACAACAAGCTTACACAGCATTTAGACCGCTTTCAGCAATTTTTGTGGAACCCTTTTTGGTTATATCCACATCTAAACATCTTGTTTTCAAGCATTTCTTTTCAAGCGTCTTTTGGAGCAGAATTGCACATTTTTGCAGCTTTTGTCAGGTGTTTTTTCATGAGTTTTTCAACAAAGTGTGGAGAGCTGCGAATAAAGGGGCAGAGAGCTGCTCTTTGAGCAGAAAACGTGCAACATAACGCTTGAGAAAACCCTCTATTGAAGTCTATGGGGACCTTACCAGGGAGTGGGAGCGGGTACCTGTCAAAACCAGGTACCCACTCCCCCCAAAAACAATACAGGCATACCCCACTTTTAAGTACACAATGGGACCAGAGCATGTATGTAAAACGAAAATGTACTTAAAGTGAAGCATGTAAATACACTAGCTCCATAGGAAATCTTGGTTAGCTTGACATGGCATTGCTCCCAAACCATAAGTGACAAGGACACCAAGCTTGGGGAGCATGTTAAGGGGATCCAGGACTATGACATGGTAGATAACCTAGGCAAGCTGGCCGGCCACAAATATGATATGTTGTAGTCCTGGGTCCCCTCTCGGTGCTTCCTAAGTTTGGTATCCCTGTCACTTATGGTTTGGGAGCAGTGCCATGTCAAGCTGACCAAGATTTCCCATAGACGCCAATGTTAAAAACCAGGAGTAGTGCCATGCCAAGCTGACCAGGCTGTGTCTGTACTCACAAGTGTATGTAAAGTGAGTGTACTTAAAACGGGGTATGCCTGTATAGTGCCAAATGTGGCAGTGAAGGGGGGGGGGTGCAAAAACAGTGGAGCTTCCCCTTTTAGGAGGCGCTCCGCTTTAAGTGCAGGGTTCAAGTGGTTAAAGCAGGTGGTGAGAAGGCAATACTACACCTCCTCATCACTTGTCATATGCTTTCTGATGAATAAACCAAACACTGATCACTCTTCAGAGACCAAAGCAAGTGTGAACAAGCTCTTAAAGTGACAAATCAAGTACAGCTTACATCTGCTTCTACCAAAGGTAGTTTATTCTGAACAAGAAAACTTTTAATCCTGGAAGCGTCACACTGAGACGACTGTCTTGTATCTGTGTAATGAAAACAATAAGCAGCACGTTATTAAGAATTGATGAAATCTCTGACGAGAATGCAGAATTATGGGATGAAATGCCATACATTATTAATGAATGGCAGATTTACAAGCAGGATAAGCAACTTGCAACAGTGCCAGCTACATCTGCCATCCCCAAGCTTGTACTTTGAACACAAGATGAATCTTGTGTTGTCAGGCTGTTGTAGGACACACAAAAAATGATCAAGGCATTTGAAATCATTTAATGCGTGCACTTTCTTCTCTTGCGACGGAGATGCCCTTCCGTAAATAATTTTCACTGAAGAGGCTGAGATTAAAGCCAGAGTCGACGGTAATTTAGGTTGCCGCTTTCTGCTATTACAGTATGAAAGCTTGGAATTGAGACACAAAAGAGTGACCTGATATTACTGGGAATGCTATTTTTTTTTTCTGGGAACTGGTGACCCCTGTGAATCCATTTTTCATCCTTCAGCGGTATACCGTACATAAAGCAGTGCTTCAAAATCAATTTGTAAGCCATATTCCTGGGAAATTTTTGGTGAAGACAGCAGAGGTTTAAAAAATGCATTTTAGTCCTATTATTGTCAATGCCATTATACTTGGCCATCAGGAACATGGCAGCAGCATCTCTGGCACCAAAGTGCATGAGGGCATATGCAGTCTGTCTAAGTGCTCTATGATGTTTGCTCAATCTTGAATCTATAGCTTAAAGTGTGATTCCAGGCTAGATCTAACTATGCTTAAAGCGCCCCCCCCCCCCCTCCTAAAACCTGTTTTAACTGCCTTGTAGAAGCAATATGCTTATACAACCCTCAATTCCAAAAAGTTAGAATGCTGTGTAAAGTCTATGTAAAATCAGAATGCAATGATCTGCAAATCTTCTAAACCCATATTTATTTTGCAATAGAAAATATATCAAATGCTTAAAGAATATGTAAACCCAACATTTCAAATTCTGATATGTGGCTGCTGTATCATGTACTTGTATGATAAAGTCTCCTTTTCTCTTTGTATTGCTTCCTTTGTGTGAAATCCCTGGTTCCTGACAGTCCCTCCCTCTGCTTTCCTATGGGCTCTTTTTCATGTGGGCAGACCTGCCTGCTCAGCGGGGGATCTGTTTGCTGTTCCCCGCTGAGCAGATCGATGACAAATCCACTCTGCATAAGCCCACTTTCCTGTATGGGCGGTCCGTTGTAGACCGCCTGTCCGTTTACATCCAATGGTCATCTGATCCTCACGGATGGGAATCGGATCCCCCATCTGTTCATTTTGGGGGGTAGACACATATCCGTTGACATCCACCGCTCCATAGAGGAGACTAGAGGGTCCGATCAGGTCCACCTAAAAAACTGACAGTCAGACCCTATTGGTCTGCCCATGTGAAAGGGGCATATTACAAAGTGATCACACTAACACATCGTGGTCAGTTCTCTAGCTGTGCTGGGAACTCCGTCTGCTCTCCTCGATCAGACTCGTCCTGACACTCCCTCCCCTGCACAGCCAATCACTGGGAAGCTCCGTGTACTGTTTTTTTTTTTCCTCCCCCCAGCTCTAATGCTGCAAAGAACAGAGGGAAGGTCACTTATAAAAAAAAAAAAGGGGGGGGGGAAGGTATTTATAATGTTTGTTATATCTATACACAAATGTTTTGCCTTTCTTTTCTATTTTAAACTGAATGGGTTGTTTTAAAAGGTGATAGTTTACAATCACTTACCTGGAAAAATGTACCAATTTGAGAAAAAATAAGGTAAATTTGAAATTAATGGCAGCAATACAGCTCAAAAAAGTTGAGTCAGGGTCATGTTTACAAATATGTATCCCCTCTTCTTTTAACAACATTCTGTAAGAGCCTGTTCACACTACTCCGACTTGGGACGCAACTTCTGTGCCCTCAAGTCGCCCCAAGTCTCTTGTCATTACAAATTTAATGTAAATGAATGAGAGCCGTCTTAATATGCACTACTGAAGTCGCTCCGACTTCAGAAAAGGTTCCTGTACTACTTCAAGGCGACCTCTATCCGACTTGTGCACATAGACTTCAATGGGAGTCGCCTCTAAGTTGGATCCTTATCTATTTTCAAGCGACTGTGATCAGACTTTCCAGGAAGAAGAAAAAGATTACCCAGGCATTCCTCACAGACAAAGTCGCCTATCATTTAAGTCTCTTCAAAGTCTCTTCAAAGTCACGCTAAAGTCGGTGCTAAAAAGTCGCTCCTTCATGGGGCGACCTTGAGTCGGAGTAGTGTGAACCAGCATTAAATGTCTGGGAATGGAGATCAGTTGCTGGAGTTATGGGGTAGAAATGTTCTCCTATTCTTGCCTGATATTGGATTCTAACTGCTCAACATGCGCCAAATGTTTTCAGTTGGTGAAAGGTCTGGACTGCAGGCAGGCCAGTTAAGCACCCGGACTCTTCTACTACGAAGCCATGCTGTTGTCATAGATGCAGTATGTGGTTTAGCATTGTCCTGCTAAAATATGCATCTGGATGGAAGCATCTGCTGCTCTAAAACCTGAATATATCTTTCAACATTGATGGTGCCTTTCCAGATGTGCAAGCCGCCCATTCCATTGGCACTATTGCACCCCCATATCATCAGTGGTGCAGGCTTTTGAGCTGAGCGCTGATAAGGTAGAAAGTCCCTCACTTCTTCAGTCTGGAGGTTGCGGCGCCCATGGTTGCCAAAAACTACTGTAAAAAAACAAAACAAAACATGTTTACATGGCTCGAGAACATTAAGCGACGTCGCTCCAGTCCTCCAAGGACAAAGATAAGAGGTGGCCATCTAGCCATCACTCATCCCTATGCAAAAACACAGCCGACGCTGGATGGTTCCCGGGCTCAGCAAACGGTAATGCCCGAAAATCACTGGGAAACAATGGGAGGGGCACCTCTCCCGCTGCTTAGCTGCTTATAAAAATTATCTTGCTGTGAATCTGCCGCTGGGACCACTTTTATCAGAAAGCTTTCTGCCTTACTATTAAAAAAGATACAGGGGTTATGGCATCTAGCTGCAGCCATAACCCTGATATTTAAAGTCAAAATCATAACCTACATTTATAGTTAGGCAGTGGGAAAGTGGTTAAAAGAACAGTAAGGCTAGGGAGGAAAGGGCTAAGTGATTATTATTATGTAGGATTTATATAGCGCCGACAGTTTACGCATCGCTTTACAGCTTGAGGGTAGACAGTATAAATACAATACACTTTAAGTGCCAGTTCACATTTATGCGATGCAGGAACACTGGGAATATACTGCGTGTTCCCGCATCGCATCCGCAGCACAGGCAGCTCACACTGCCATATGCGATACCCTGGGGGTGTCAATTCAAAGTTAGCGACACCCCCAGATCAGATCGTATATCGCAGTGCGATCTGAGAGTTTGCACAGAATCGGATCGCACTAGTGTGAACCACCATGCGATTCGATTCTGCTGCGGACCAAAAAAAGGGTCCTGTGCGTGTTGAGTGCGATTGCGGTGCGAATTCAGCCATACAAAACATATAATTTTAGGAGCAGTGCGCTCCGAATTACATGCGATCTCTGTGATCGCATAAATGTGAACCGGCACTAATACAGTAGGAATCAGAGGGCCCTGCTTGTTAAGAGGGAGGGTCAAGAGATACAAGCGGAAATAACCGTGGGGGATGGACTGATGGAAAAAATAAAAGTACAGTTGTTAGGTGGTTGCCAGATAGGTTTCTCTGAAGAGATGTGTTTTCAGGGATCGTCTGAAAGTGGACAAAGTAGGAGATAGTCGGACAGATTGGGGTAGAGCATTCCAGAGATGGGAGAGGCTCAGGAGAAGTCCTGTAGGCGAGCATGGGAAGAGGTTACAAGGGAGCTAGAGAGCAGAAGGTCCTGGGAGGAATGAAGAGAACCAGTTGGTTAGTATTTTGAGACCAGGTTAGTGATGTAGCCCGGTGCCAAGTTATGGATGGCTTTGTAAGTCATGGTTAGTAACTTGAATTTAATTTGTTGGTTAAGTAGCAGCCAATGGAGGGATTGGCAAAGAGGGGTAGCAGACACAGAGCGGTTTGAAAGGTGGACGAACCTGGCAGCAGCGTTCACGGTGGACTAAAGTGATGCTAGATATCCCTGATAAAGGAAATTGGACTTTTAATGCACACTGAGAAATCAGAGTCCACAATTTCAATACAGAAGAGGAAACTAAAAGTAAGGCTGTGAGGATCCAGCTTTAAATTATTATTGTACAGGATTTATATTGCGCCAGCAGTTTGCGCAGTGCTTTACAATATAAAGGAAGATAATACAGCGACAATACATTTCAATACAAGCGCGTTAGGAGGGAAAAAAAGGTAATAAGTGTGTTAAATGTGGAATTGGGCAGCAGGGTCCTTGATGAATAGTCTGACTAGGAAAATATTGCTGTTCTGGTAAAAAGCTCTCCTGGACTGGAAGTGTAAGTGTTCAATACATTGTCCGCCTCTTGCAGTCCCTCCTATTCTTTTTGTCTTGATTTGTATTGTAACTGATTGTAAAGAGCCCTGCAAACTGTTGCTGCGCTAAATAAATCCTGTATAATAATAATAATAATAGAATGAAATACAGACAACAAAGTCTCGCCCGCTTACGGCTTCTGCTTTTCTTTTACAGAGAGTTTATTCGATTTTTAGGATTCAAAATGCATTCAGGAATTAAAATAAACACTGTAAGGGTAGAGAGCGATAGTAAGGGAGTTACAGAGGAATGAGATAAGCCACGTAAAAAAAATAAAATAAGGCGTGGGGGAGAGAGATCAAGTGTCACAGAAAACGCGAATGTGTGACAAGGTAAGTATAGGCTGGACGGATTAGGAGGATGACTGGGAACTGTGGTTTGGAATGAAGTCGTACAATATGCTTGGATTATAGGTGCTGGAGGTCATGAAGATGGGGGGGGGGGGGTGTAGTAATCATTAGGTTTCATACAGCTTGGCATTTGTCTCTGTTTTTAGTTGACGGTGAAAATAAAATTGGAAACATTCGTAGAGCAAGAAGAATCCAGCTGAAGGATGGTGAAAGGAAGGAATAGTGGAGGGGAGAAAGGAGAGAGAAGGAAAACAAAATGTAGGGGGGTTGGGGGAGATGGAGGGAAAGAAAGAATGGAGGGAGGAGGGGCAACAGGAACAAGCCTGGGTCCCAAACGGGCACACAGCAACCTCTGTTTTGTAGGGGACTGTTTCAAAGTGAGTGAAGACAATGATCTAGGTTGACATGGGGACACCTTGCTAGTACTGTCACAAGTTAGCCTATAGTTTTGTCTGTATATTCTTACCTCCTTGCTGCAGTGCTTCTGTTTTGCCTCCCTTCACATGTGGTGTTTGGGCTTCTCTGTTTCCTATGGGCGTCGCCTGCTCCACTGTGGGTTATATCCTGTTCCTGTCAATTACTTCCTGGGTCACCTCCCTGTTTGCTTCCCTATATATACACATGCTCAGTGCACTGTTCCTTGCTTGAGCAACTTTGCTGTTCTCTGAGCTCCCATCCGTGTAGTCCTTGGCTATTGTATCTGATCTCCTGTGTACTGACCCGGCTTGTTTCTCCGTCTACGTTTGTCTGCTGCCTGTCGTGACCTCAGCTTGTCTCTTGGATCTCCTATAGTCTCCTGTTTACCCTGCACACGCCAGCGGTCTCCATATTTTCAGCTGGGCCTACCTGGGGGCCGCGACCTGGTTCCAGTCTGCTGCAAGTCCATCCCCACCATCAGGGGCCCTGGTGAAGAAGCAGGCTGGGGCTTAGACTCCCCTCCCTGGGGAATCCTGAGCTGGGGATCTAGAAGGGCTCACTACCACAGACCCGTTGACAAGTACTTAGTTGGACCCCCTTTTGCCTTCAGAACTGCCTTCATTCTTCATGGCATAGATTCAACAAGGTGTTGGAAACATTCCTCAGAGATTTTGGTCCATATTGACATGATGGCATCACGCAGTCAGCTACACATCCATGATGCAAATCTCCCATTCCACTACATACCTAAAGTGGTCTATTGGATTGAGATCTGGTGACTGTGGAGGCCATTGGAGTACGGTGACCTCATTGTCATGTTCAAGAAACCAGCTTGAGATGATTTGAGCTTTGTGACATGGTACACTGTAGTCATAAAGGGATTGACATGGTCAGTAACAATACTCAGGTAGTTGGTGGTATTTAAACAATGCTCAACTGGTACTAAGGGGCCCAAAGTGTGCCACGAAAATATCCCCCACACCATTACACCACCACCTGCCTGAACATATTAATACAAGGCAGGATGGATCCATGCTTTCATGTTGTTTACGCCAAATTCTGACCCTACCACCTGAATGTTGCAGCTGAAATCGAGACTTATCCGACCAGACAACGTTTTTCCAATCTTCTATTGTCTAATTTTGGTAAACCTGTGCGAATTGTAGTCTGTTTCCTGTTCTTAACTGACAGGAGTGGCACCCGGTGTTGTCTTCTGCTGCTGTAGCCCATCTCTGTCAAGGTTCGATGTGTTGTGCATTCAGAGATGGTATTCTACATACCTTGGTTGTAACAAGTGGTTATTTGAGTTACTGTTGCCTTTCTATCATTTAGAACCAGTCTGCCCGTTCTCCTCTGACATCAGCAAGGCATTTCCGTCCACACAACTGCCACTCACTGGATATTTTCTCTTTTTCGGACCATTCTCTGTAAACCCGAGAGATGGTTGTGCGTGAAAATCCCAGTAGATCAGCAGTTTTTAAAATACTCAGACCAGCCCATCTGGCACCAACAACCATGCCACGTTCAAAGTCACCTAAATCCACTTCTTCCCCATTTTAAAGCTCAGTTTGAACTTCAGCAAGATGTCTAGATGCCTAAATGCATGGAGTTGCTGCCATGTGATTGGCTGATTAGCAATTTGTGTTACCAAGCAATTGAACAGGTGTACCTAAAATAGTGGGCAGTGAGTGTGTTCTTTCCATGGGGGGGGGCATTTTTTTATTACAGGTACTTATACTTATACAGCGCCATCAATTTACATTGACATCAGTCTCTGCTCTCAAGGAGCTTACAATTTAAGGTCCCGAACTCACATTTATACATACACATACTAGTGCTAGTTTACCTACCAGCCTGTCTTTGGAGTGTGGGAGTACTCAGAGGAAACTCGCACAGGGAGAACTTGTAAATTCCAGGCAGGTATTGCCGTGGTTGGGATTTGGATTTGAACCAACAATCCTAGTTCTACTTGGCAGATGTGGTAACCACTTAGCCACTTCGCTGCCCCATAGGTATCCTTATGATTTACATTAGGTTTCTTGTGTATCATACTTTCCATTTCCCCTTCATTAAATTTAGAGCCTGTGGGAATGGTGGATCAGGTAAGTAAAACTGTTTACTCTGTCCACTTAGGCATAAACAAGCAGTTAAGCCTTCCAGTGCAGGCACAGCACCACTGCAGGGAGAGGACTTTTACTTTTCCCAGAGTTCAGCTTTCGAATCCATGCACACTGCACTTAAAAAAAAAATGCCAGTTCTCTTGGGAGAAAAATACTGCTCATATAGAGCCTTTTTGTACACATAAAAACAACAACAACAACAAAAGAGAGGGCGAACCGACCTGATGTATTACCAACCTAATCATTTTTTATTGAAAGGTAAAAATGAATCTACTTACAAACTCTTAGCAAGCTTAGGCATGTATAATGGTGTCAACGAGACCACCTCAAGATCACAGCCAAAAGGCTCATATTAAGAGGGCTCGACGTCGAAATGCGTTAGCCTTTGGATGCTACAAGGGCTTCTCACACCACTGGCTGAGGACTGAGGATCTTGAGGTGGTCTCGTTGGCACCATTATACATGCCTGTGCTTGCTAAAAGTTTGTATCTAGAATACTTTTTACTTTCAGTAAAAATGGTTATGTTGGTAATACACTAGTTTAGTGTGCCTTTTATTTAGTTTTTGTGTACAAAAATGTTCTATATGAGCATTTTTTTTTTTTCTCCTAAGAAAACTGGCATTTTTTTGTTGTTGTATTATCTTGTTGTTTTTAGCGCTTTCACGGACACCCACAAGTCCTGTGAGTGCAGCAAGACCTTTGGCCTCACACACATCAGTCGGACAAGAGTAAAGAGAGAGACATGTACATATATGTTGGCATGCACTATTAGGCTCGGTTCACACTGGGGCGGCACGACTCCTTACTACTTCGGGGGGGGACTTGTGCATTCCCATGCACCACGACTTCGGAGCAACTTGCATGGACTTCACATAATGGAAGTCTATGCAAGTCGCTCCGAGGTTGCCCCGAAGTAGTACAGGACCCTTTTTCTAAGTCGGAGTGACTTGTGTCGCTCCTATTAGAACGGGTCCTGTAGCAGTCAATGGACCGAGAGGGAGCGCCACTTGTCAGGCTGACAAGTCGAGCTAGTGTGAATCAAGTCTTACTGAGCGCAGTAGAGATAATTACTGCTTATGTTTGTAAACGTCTAGGTGAGTTTAGGAGCGTTTAGAGTCGGTTCACACCAGAGGGACTCAAAGTCCCCCCGACTTTAAGGCTGCATTCACATGTCAGCGTATGATCGCGGGCAGAACCGCCGCGGTTCCGCCCGCGATGCGGAGATTTATTGCAAATCACGGGACGCCTAGCGTTGCCCGTTGATTTGCAATAGCCCCCCAAACGCCGAGCGATGTTGCCGCGATTTACGCCCGCCACATCGCGCAAACAAAATCGCGGGACGCAATACGCTCCAAAGAAGCTCTTGTACTTTTTTGGAGCGTATTGCGTCCCGCGATTTTGTTTGCGCGATGTTGCCGCGATTCGGCGGGCGTAAATCGCGGCAACATCGCTCGGCGTTTGGGGGGCTATTGCAAATCAACGGGCAACGCTAGGCGTCCCGCGATTTGCAATAAATCTCCGAATCGCGGGCGGAACCGCGGCGGTTCTGCCCGCGATCATACGCTGACATGTGAATGCAGCCTGAAGTCGCCCGTGCAGCACGACTTCATTGCGACTTGCAAACGACTTCTCATAATAGAAGTCAATGCAAGTCACTCCGACTTTGCCCAGAAGTAGTGCAGGAACCTTTTTTCTAAGTCGGAGCGACTTGAGTCGCTCTGATTAGAATGGTTCCATTGCACAGAATGGAGCGCTACTTGGTCGCCTGACAAGTCAGAGTAGTGTGAACCGGGTCTCAGGGTTTTTTTCTGCCAGAAAACTCTAATAAAAAAAAAAAAAAAACGCAAACTAGAAGGTTTTTTTTTTTTTCCTGCCTCTAAACACTAAGCTTAAAATATGCTTGGACGTCCTAATGTGCATGGACACATAGGATAACATTGAGCTGCTTCTACAGGCAAAACACAAAACTGCTGTAGAAGCAGCGTTTTTTAACCACTTGATGACCGGCAAGGTACTGGTACGTTGCTGGACTTCAAGTGGTTCTACCAGGATGGTGCCTGCCGCTAAAGACATCACAATATCGTTTTTTAAGACCCGGCGGTCGGCCTAACTGGCCGCTGGATCGCTTTACCAAGCAGAATCAGGTCTCCATATAAAGGGCCTGTCACATGCCTATTGCTGTCACAGTGGATATTTATATTCCTTGTAATAACAATAAAAGCGAAAAAAATAAAATAAAAATTAAAGTAACAGTGTAAGAATAAAAAATAATGAAAAATTTGTGAATGTACAATATGTTAACCGATAAAATTGTCAAACAGTTGTCAAAAAATGGCTGTAATAAAGTAATTTCATTGTTATTTTTTTAAAAATACGAATAGCCAGTAGAGGTGCGCATCTTCACTGGTCTCACAATTCGATTCGATTAAGATTATCCTGTCAACAATTTAATTTGATTCCTGTCAACAATTTTTAATTTGATAATTTGATTCCGCGATGCATCACGATGCATCGCGGTTACTGTCTGTGTTTTTTTTTTTAAAAATTCAAGCAATCAGACGAACTCCATTTTTTTTTTATCTGCTTTAAAAAAAATTGAAAAAAAAGGGCACTCCTTGCATGTAGCAAGGTCTGAACACAAGAGACAACAGTATTTATTTTGAACAGTAAATACTAAATGGCACCACCCCGTTTACACCCACATTTACATTACTCAGCCCCCCCCCATTTACATGATGCACCCCCATTTACATTACACAGCACCCACATTTACATTACAAAGCCCTTTTACATTGCACAGCCCCACCATTTACATTAAACAGCCCTCCATTTACATTACATAACCCACCATTTACATAATACAGGCTATTTACATTACACAGCCCCCCCATTTACATTACGCAGCTCATTTACATTACACAGCCCCATTTACATTACACAGCCCATTCACATTATATAGCCCCCTCTACAACCCCAAGAGACCCCCTGCCTCTCCCGGGACAGCCCTGCCAGCGCATTCTAAAGTTGAAACAAATCAGTGTCAGTCCCTCTGTTTCATGGATTCCTTACTACAGTGTGTAAGGGCTATGATGTAAACCAATGCCTCTACCTAATTATCGCCGATCTTTCGTCGCCGGTTATGATCACGTGCCCTCTGGCAAGCTGTTCTCCCCCTCCTGTCCGAAGGGCACGTGACCATGACTGGCGATGAAAGATCAGAGATAGTGAGGTAGGGGCATCGGTTTACATATTAACCCTTACACACTGTAGGAAGGAATCCATGAAACAGAGGGACTGACACTTCATTTGTTTTAAATTTAGAGTGCGCTGGCAGGGCTGTCCTGGGAGAATCGGGGGGAGCCGGGATTATGTCATCCATGCAATGCGGCCGTTCTACACATCAATCCTGAATTGTTTAAGGCTGCATCAATTCTATGATTATTTTCAATACCTCGAATAGCCAGTTATCTTTTGGAAATTTCCAAAAACATCTAGTCTTTTTGTGATGCATTCTATGGAGGAGTTGGCTAGCTACTCTGGAAGTCTGTTCCATGTTTTCACAGCTCTTACTGTAAAGAAGCTTTTCCATATGTGTAGCTTTAACCTAATTTCCTCCAGAGACATTTTAAAATGACCTTAAAGTAATTACAGTATCTCACAAAAGTGAGTACACCCCTCACATTTTTGTAAATATTTTATTATATCTTTTCATGTGACAACACTGAAGAAATGACACTTTGCTACAATGTAAAGTAGCGAGTGCACAGCTTGTATAACAGTGTACATTTTCTGTCCCCTCACAACAACTCAACACACAGCCATTTATGTCTAAACCACTGGCAACAAAAGGGAGTACACCCCTAAGTGTTTCCACTTTGTGGAAACACTTGTGCCCAAAGTGTCTATTTTGTGTGGCCACTCTCATTTTCCAGCCCTGCCTTATCCCTCTTGGGCATGGAGTTCACCAGAGCTTCACAGGTTGCCACTGGAGTCCTCTTCCACTCCTTCATGACATCACAGAGCTGGTGGATGTTAGAGACCTCTCACTCCTTCACCTTCCATTTGAGGATGCCCCACAGATGCTCAATAAGGCTTAGGTCTGGAGACATGCTTGGCCAGTCCATCACCTTTACCCTCAGCTTCTTTAGCAAGGCAGTGGTCGTCTTGTTGGTGTGTTTGGAGTCGTTATCATGTTGAAATACTGCCTTGTGGCCCAGTCTCCAAAGGGAGGGGATCATGCTCTGCTTCAGTATGTCAGAGTACATGTTGGCATTCAGGGTTCCCTCAGTGAACTGTAGCTCCCCAGTGCTGGCAGCACTCATGCAGCCCCAGACCATGACACTCCCACCACCATGCTTGACTGTAGGAATGACACGCTTGTCTTTGTACTCCTCATCTGGTTGCTTCCACACATGCTTGACCTCATCTGAACCAAATAAGTTTCTTGGTCTCATCAGACCACAGGACATGGTTCCAGTAATCTATGTCCTTAGTCTGCTTGTCTTCAGCAAACTGTTTGCAGTCTTTCTTGTGCATCATCTTTAGAAGAGGCTTCCTTCTGGGACAACAGCCACGAAGACCAATTTAATGCAGTGTGCTGCTTATGGTCTGAGCACTGAAAGGCTGACCCACACGCCTTCAACCTCTGCAGCAATGCTGGCAGCACTCATACGTCTGTTTCCCAAAGACAACCTTTGGATTTGACGCAAAGCACGTGCACTCAACTTTTTGGCGAGGCCTGTTCTGAGTGGAACCTATCCTGTTAAACCAATGTATAGTCTTGGCCACCGTGCTGCAGCTCAGTTTCAGGGTCTTGGCAATCTTCTTATAACCTAGGCCATCTTTATGTAGAGCATCAATTCTTTTTTTCAGATCCTCAGAGATCTTTGCCATGAGGTGCCATGTTGAACTTCCAGTGACCAGTATGATAGAGTGAGAGCGATAACACCAACTTTATCACACCTGATCCCCATTCACACCTGAGACCTTGTAACACTAACGAGTCACATGACACTGGGGAGGGAAAACAGCTATTTGGGCCCAATTTTGGACATTTCCACTTAGGGTTGTACTCACTTTAGTTGCCAGCGGTTTAGACAATAATGGCTGTGTTGAGTTATTTTTAGAGGGCAGCAAATTTACACTGTTATACAAGCTGTACACTCACTACTTTACATTGTAGCAAAGTGTCATTTCTTCAGTGTTGTCACATGAAAAGATATAATAAAATATTTACATAAATATGAGGGTGTACTTACTTTTGGGAGATACTGTAACCTGAAAACATTGGCAGTTCACAGTTCTCACTTGTTACCTAAATCATCTTCCCCCGCAAACATTTTGCTGCTTAAAAAAAAAAAAAAAATCTTGTTTTCTGTTCATTTCTTTAAAATCAGTTTTGTTTTTTTATTTGAAGATCTTGCTATATTTCTATCATTAAATTTTCGTTTAGCCTCCTGTTAGTTTACAGTCCTGTAAGTGAAAATGTTTTATAGCAGTGCTGTGCAGTCTCAGTCCTTCTGGTTAGCCAGACTGCTTAGCAACAGGGCATATGCCAGCGGAGCGGAGTTCAGATAGATAACATGTATGGAAATGTAGTAATTTCCAGTGCAGATGATTTACTATCACTTTTGGTAGCAATATATCCACCACATGTATTTGCTGCAAGCTAATATTATGCTTTTTCTTATATTTTTGGATACAGCTTGCGTCTCCAGCCAATATTTTCAGTTGTGTTCTACCAGAAGGTCAGGGCCTCGAAAATGTTGTGAATTCATTTTGTGTGCCATTATTTTATTTCATCTGTAGATGAAATCAGATACAAGCTGCTTTTTTTTTTTTAACCAGATATTCTTAGGCAAAAAGCCCAAAAGTAAGGACTTAAAACCGTAACACAAACCTATCCTGTTAGACCCCGTTCACACTGGGGCGACGCTACTTGCCGGGGCGACCTCGGAGCGGCCGGCACGGACTTCATAACATTGAAGTCAATGCAGGTCGCTCCGGGTCGCCCCAAAGAAGCTCCGGACCCTTTTTCTAAGTCGGAGCGACTTGTGTCGCTCCTATTAGAACGGGTCCACAGCTTCTCTATGGCAGGCGACCTGTCAGGCGACAAGGTCGCCTGACAGGTCGCCCCAGTGTGAACGGGGTCTAGTGATAGTAAAGTCTTGTGTTTTTTTTTCTTCTTTTTTTTAAATAACAAAGGTGGTATACTTACCTCCTCTGTGCAGTTGGTTTTGCACAGGGCAGCCCGGATCCTCCTCTTCTCTGGTCCCTCTTCTGTGCTCCTGGCCCCTCCCTCCTGTCGAGTGCCCCCAAAGAAAGCAGCTTGCTATTGGGACACCCGAGTCGAGCTGCAGCTCCATGTGTGCATTCAGACATGGAGCTGCCATATGGCCCCTCCCCCCTCTCTCTCCTGATTGGCTAACTGACTTTAACAGCAGAGGGAGCCAGTGGCGCTGCCGTGTCTCAGCCAATCAGGAGGGAAAGTCGGGGACGGCCGAGGGACTCGTGGACAACGCTGGGTGCTGGGGAGGCTGCTGCACACAGAAGGTTTTTTATCTTAATGCATTAGGATAAAAAAAAACCTTCTTCCTTTACAACCCCTTTAATGATACATAGGGATTCATTTAATAAAACTGGAAAGTGCAAAATTGCTTAGCTGTGCATGGTAGCCAATCAGCTTCTAACTTCAGCATGTTCAATCAAGCTTTGAAAAAAATAAAAAAAAAACTGAAAGCGGATTGGTTTCTATGCAGAGCTGCACCAGATTTACACTCTCCATTTTTATTAAATCAACCCAATGGTCTACCTGTACATGAGGATAAGAATATCTATCCCATAAACTGTGAAATCATTATGGAAATTCCCATTAGACATCTGTGATATATAGGGATGATGTATACATTGTACCAGGAAATGGGGGAGGCAATGGCCTCACAACTTGAAGCTTTAACCGCCTTCCTTACATTGTCTTTTTGTATGGATCAAACAATAATCCATAGAAACCAAGAGCGTCCTCACCAAGAATGAAAATATGTATTCCATACTACATGCTACCTTGAAATAAAGAGTCATAAGTAAAAATCCTTATAGTATGTGTATTCATCTATTAAAGGAGAAGTATGGATAAAGCTATTTTGGCCCTACCTCTCCTATGGATCACAGGAATGCAGTTTGTTCGCTTAAAGTTCTCTGCCGGCTGATGTCACACAGCCGGTCCATGCTCTGGATAGATCCTGACTTTACAGTTGGAATCCATCCAGATGACTGGACTGGCAGCTGGCTCAGCCTCTCCGCATGCTGCTGGGTGGCTAAGCCTGCCCTTCCCGCCCCCTCCACAGCCCAGCGCTCCTGTGAGCGATAGATGGGCAGAGCAGAGAGTCGGTGACTGACAGCCACCGCTCTCTGCTCAGAGCAAAGGGAAGAACTGAGTGATCTGCAGTGTTTGATCACTCAGGTCTTAGTGTAGAGGTGGCGGGAGACAGATACAGCATCGGATCAACGGATTCATTGTAAAATAGTTGCGATTAGCATGTTAAAAAAATTATATAGAAAATCATTCTGACATTTAATCCAGTGAAGAAAGGGTGGGCTTGTTACTCCTCTGCTTTACATGTAATAACCCTCATTTTAAAGCTGCCAGCAAAATCCTGTGTTACAGCACTGATATGCTTACTGTGTAAATGGCCTCTATTCTTCACCACCACTGCTCTGGTATATGCTACGGGACAGGTGACTAATGCTGCTTCCATCCTGCCACCGAACAGGCAGTCAGATTCCCATCTAGTCTGCTCTCCCTGCCAGTGTAGGAGCCATTTCTGCCTGTGTAGGATTTGATTGGCTTGATAGTCCAAATTCTACATAGGCATAAACAGCTCCTCCTACTGGCCATCAGATCAGACCTGATTGGCTATGTTGGAAGGCAGAGCCAGAATAGTTTTACAGTGTTGCAGTTCCGCTCTTGACAGCTGGTGGGAGGAGCCAATTCTGTATGTGTAGAATATGATTGGCCAAACTGTTAGGCAGGCTTAAAGGCCAAGTTCACCTTTAAGGAAAAAATAATAAATGTATATATTTTTGCAGGGAAAAAAATGTGCATGTATTATTTTTTGGATTGCAAGTAAAATGTTAGGCTCCTGCAGACACACCTTGCAGCTCTCAGGCCACACCCCTGAATGGGCATTCAATTAGAAAGCTGTAGGAAGTGTCGATGGACTAGGAGTTAGAGTCAGTTCACACTGGGGCGACACGACTCTGCACGACTTGGGGACGCGACTTGTCAGTCCCGTGCACCACGACTTCGGAGCGACTTGCAGGGACTTCACATAATGGAAGTCTATGCAAGTCGCCCCGAGGTCGCCCCAAAGTAGTACAGGACCCTTTTTCTAAGTCGGAGCGACTTGTGTCGCTCCTATTAGAACGGGTCCTGTACTACTCAATGGACCGCGACCGAGCGCGACTTGTCAGGCTGACAAGTCGCGCTAGTCTGAATGGGCTCTTAAAATAAAGTGTAGCGCTAAACCAAATCTAATAACAAATATCACATGGGTAAGTTGTGCAAATATATCAATGTAAAAACAAATAAAATCACAAAAATACACAGTAAAGATAATAAAGACAATGCAGTCTGATTATTAGTGGTAAAGTCCACAGACTGAAAACTTGAGCCTCAGTGCAGAAAATATTGTAGAAATAAACCATGCCACTTTCTGTGCTTCAATCCTCAATGTGACTGCTTAACAGAACACATAGACTCAGTTACCCATACAGGTACTGGGTCAGCCATGTTTAGAATATGTTCAGAGGATGACTCCAAAATGTTTCCAAACAGGATAGTGCGATGCATCTGCTCCTCGCAGTGTGGTGTCAAATGGTATGTAGAACCATAGAATGAAGAAAAAGGCTCCACATAGTGTAAAACTGTATCACCCAAAACGTAATAAGAAAAGGTAGAAAACTTACATCAAATCTGAATAACAAGCGCTTGTAACATCATCCAACATTCAAGATTAGAGTGCAATGGCCTGAATAATAAGAAACCCAACGTGTTTCGTCTTCAAAGACATCATCTGGCATACAAAACGATATGCAGTACACATAAGAATTAAGCGTTTTGTACATGCATGTAATGAAACCTGTAGTCTGTGTTTGCAGGGAAGGAGCCGAAAAGACATGGCTCTGTAAGGCAAGCCAAACATAGATAGAATTTCTCTGGAACACTCGTACAGAAATTCTGAAAAACTGTTCATCTAAACATGTGATAGTACCATCACTGACACAACAAATGTTGTTAGAATCCCCTAAAAATGTTATTTGATTGCCATGTGATGGTTTGAATTTTAAAGTTAGGTTTTGGTTTGCACGGAAGTGATAATATTTATGTCTGAGACCCTACCACATTCTTTGTACACCTTATATAAAATAAGTGTTTGTGATTGACAACGAACGTTCTACATCTGGCCCAAACTTTACCTAGCACATGTGCATGATTTTGCCACACTAAAAAACACATTCAGTTTTGTTGCTGAACTTTGTTCAGATAAGAAACGAGAAGATTTTTCTATTCTTCACCTTCCATTTTTCTTGTCCTGATGGTCAAAATCAAGTGTGGCATTGTCTCCAATAACCTTTAGAAAAATTAAATGAATGTTTGGAAAATTATTATTTTAAACCCAAATTCTAACTGTGTACTGGTTAGCCTAATACCAGCAGACCTCTAAATGGCAAGTGATAAGGAGCAATGAGAATTCATCATGTAGGGCAGGGGTAGGCAATCTTTCGGGGATTGAGATACATGTGGACAACATGAAGGAAAGCAAAAATTCCTGGGTGGGGATGTTATCAAGCTCCCAATAAAAACACATTGACATTGTGTTCTGTAACCCCCAACACAGTGTCCTCTGCCCCCTTTACATCGCCCCCCCTTTACTGTAGTGGTCTCTGCCCCCTCCCCCCAAAGCAGTGTCTTTTGCCCCCCCATTACATCACCCCCACTGTAGTGTCCTCTACCCCCCACAAAGTGTCCCCTGTCCAATACTCATTACAATCCCCCCCCCCCCTCACAGTAGTGAGTAGTGCACAGCAGAGTGGAGATCAGGAGACTGCATCGTGCTGGGTGGAAGGTGGGTACGGGAGCTGCAGGAGTTAACCTTTTATAACAAGCTGTTGATCGGTTACTAGGACCGCTTAGCAACCAGTCACTGAGGCAGCTTCCGCTCTCCATCCAGCACAATGCTGCCTACCACTCTCCACTCTGCAGTGAACGAGAGTGGCGGAGGCTGGGGGGAGGCAGAGCCGCTCTGCAGTGAACGAGAGTGGCGGAGGCTGGTGGGAGGCAGAGCCGCTCTGCAGTGAATGAGAGTGGCGGAGGCAGAGCCGCTTTGCAGTGAACGAGAGTGGCGGAGGCTGGGGGAGGCAGAGCCGCTTTGTAGTTAACGAGAGTGGCGGAGGCTGGGGGGAGGCAGAGCCGATCTGCAGTGAACGAGAGTGGCGGAGGCTGGGGGGAGGCAGAGCCGCTCTGCAGTGAACGAGAGTGGCGGAGGCTGGGGGAGGCAGAGCCGCTTTGCAGTGAACGAGAGTGGCGGAGGCTGGGGGAGGCAGAGCCGCTTTGCAGTTAACGAGAGTGGCGGAGGCTGGGGGGAGGCAGAGCCGCTCTGCAGTGAACGAGAGTGGCGGAGGCTGGGGGGAGGCAGAGCCGCTCTGCAGTGAACGAGAGTGGCGGAGGCTGGGGGGAGGCAGAGCCGCTCTGCAGTGAACGAGAGTGGCGGAGGCTGGGGGGAGGCAGAGCCGCTCTGCAGTGAACGAGAGTGGCGGAGGCTGGGGGGAGGCAGAGCCGCTCTGCAGTGAACGAGAGTGGCGGAGGCTGGGGGGAGGCAGAGCCGCTCTGCGGTGAACGAGAGTGGCGGAGGCTGGGGGAGGCAGAGCCGCTCTGCAGTGAACGAGAGTGGCGGAGGCTGGGGGGAGGCAGAGCCGCTCTGCAGTGAACGAGAGTGGCGGAGGCTGGGGGAGGCAGAGCCGCTTTGCAGTTAACGAGAATGGCGGAGGCTGGGGGGAGGCAGAGCCGCTCTGCAGTGAACGAGAGTGGGGGAGGCAGAGCCGCTTTGCAGTGAACGAGAGTGGCGGAGGCTCGGGGGAGGCAGAGCCTTGGTCACGATCAACCTCTCGGCTCCCCATGATCTACGGCTTGCTGACCTCTGCTGTAGGGTAAACAATTATTGATCCTTTTCATTGTTGCAATCCTTATGTAAAAGAAAATAGTTTTGTGCCTACTGAAGTGGGCTTTTTTGTTTTTCTATGGAGAACCTGTTGATGGACACAGATGGTGCTGTACAGGTCTCCTCTTGTGGAGTCGTCTTAGGCCTGAATCCTGGATAAAATGCTAAGCTCTGCTAGTTGTGGATCTCTCCACCAAGCTGGGAAGGAATTTACTCTACTTTATTCCACCCAACAGAAAAAATAAATGTAGTTTTTGTTTCTCCTGTAAAACAACTCCTATAGCCCCTGGCAATAATCGCTGGTACAATCAGCCTGCCCATAGATGGTTGGAATTTCGGCCGGTCCCTGCTGAACTGGCTGAGATTCGAACCATCTATGGCTTAAACGTTCTTCCTTCCTAGATAACCTTTTGGCCAGGCCTTTCATAGGAGACAAATGACTAATGTCTTAGTGTTGGCTTTGTGACCAGCAATTAAATTGATTCTGGATCATCACAGAAATACGCACATGTTTCGTAAACATTTTGAAATGTTGAACTTTGAACTGAATTGATTGCTTGTGGCCACTTGGATCCTGGAGTTTAGTATCTGTTGATGTGCTACTTCACAATTTCTCTTGCCAGGTATTCACCGGAGTCTGGTGGCTGGCTTCATCCTCAGACATGTAAAATATGGACAGGCTTAGCCTGGCACTTTCTCAGGATATCCTCCATGTCTACAACATTTCCAGTCAGTGCCTGCCAAAAGAATTGCTAATCTGCTCTTACAGACGGCTTATGTATCAAAGCCATCCATCTAACATCTTGTATGTGTTTGTGTTCTCTGTGTACAGTGATCTCTGGAGCGTTCTGCTATGATGTGGTGTTGGACCCAAAGTTAGACGATTGGAAGCCGACAAAGGTGAGTGAGATGAACTCTCCGCTCCAGGATTCTGTCTTTATAGATGAGTCTGTGATCACAGCTGCAATAGGGGCTCTGTGTTGGTGCCTGGAATGTCTTAATCTGGACTATTATTCTGTATTGCTCTGACTGTAATCCAAGATGGCACTTCACAGGACAGTTTAAAGCCCAGCTTAACTTTCATTTTAAAGCAGCTAAATACATTGTTACTAAACCCACAGCAGTGAACTCAGTCTGTATATGCAGTAAAGCATGTTTGTTCTAATTGGAACCTAAGGGGTTAATCCTCTGCATTGTGTAAAAAAAAAAAAAAAAAAAAGCTGTTTGATCCTTCTCTTCTCTGATCCTCCCCTTCTTTCACTGTCCCCCAATCCATCTCTTGATAAGACAGAGCCTTTGGAGTCACGCTGCACATGCTCAGTTTGGTGTGTGTTGCTTGATAGCGTTTTCTTTCTTGTGAAGGTGCATGTGAACAGCACAGGGCCAATCCGCACTGTCCAGACACAGGGTCAGGGGTCCTGCAGCCTCATAGGACAGTCAAAGTAGAATGAAAACTCTTCCTACAAGCTTTAAACAGACACTGATAGAAGTCACAGACTATTATATACTTCTGCTGAGAAAGGGTTTTTACTAAAATAATTGCATATCCATGTACTGTTGAAGACCAGATATAGTGAATGCAGGTCCTAGGTGTAGTAGCACTTTAACCACTTGCTGACCGGCTGCCGCATATATACAGCGGCAAAGTGGCGCTATTGCGTGAAGCAACGTACCTGTACATCGTTTTGTTCAATAGCCACTAGATGGCGCCATTGCGCCGTGATTGGCTAGCAGGGATGTCAATCAACGGGTCCAGTGGAACTGATGTCCACCGGCGACCCTCCCCGGGAGAGGCAGAACGGAGCTCTGCCTATGTAAACAAGGCAGATTGCCATTCTGCAAGGGGACAAGATGGAGATTTTGTGTTCCTGTGTTCTGTCTTTCCCCAGTCGGTGTAACCCATCCCTCCCTTCCCCCCCCCCCCGCAGTTATTAAGCACCCCCTATGGACACACTTAACCCTTTGATCACCCCTGATGTGAACCCCCTTCCCTGCCAGTGTAATTAGTGCAGTGGCAGTTCATTTTTTTTTTTTTTTTTTTTCTTTAGCACTGATCACTATATTAGTGTCACTGGTCCCCAAAAAGTGTCAAGTGTCAGATGTCCGTTTTGTCCGCCGCAGTGTCGCAGTCCTGCTAAAAATCGCTGATCGCCACCATGACTAGTAAAAAAATAAATAAAAAATCCATAAAAATATCCCAACGTTTGTAGATGCTATAACGTTTCCGCAAACCAATCAATATACTATATATATATATATATAATCAATATATTGGGATTTTTTTTTTACCAAAAATATGTAGCAGAGTACAAATTGGCATAAATTGATGAAATAATTTGATTTTTTTTAAAAAATTTTTATTGGCTGTGTTTTATAGCAGAAAGTAACAAATCTAATATATATTTTTTTTTTTTTTAAATTGACGCTTTTTTTTGTTTTTTTTGTTTTATAGCGCAAAAAAAAAAAAAATCAGAGTTGATCTAATGCCACCAAAAGGAAGCTCTATTTATGGGAAAAAAGGACATACATTTTATTTGGCTTTTGTGTCACACGACTGCACAATTGTCAGTTAAAGTAACGCAATGCCATATCGCAAAAAAATGGCCTGGCCATTAAGGGGGTAAAACCTTCCAGTCCAAAAGTGGTTAAAGATGTATGAAAACAAGAGCTATGCAAAGTCTTCTAGAGCGAGCATATGCAAATGCCTTTTTTCACTTGCGGCTTGCAATGGGGGCAGTCAGCAGTGGGGCTGGCGGGTGGGACCCCGAGAAGAGGAGGATCGAGCTGCTCTGTGCAAAACCATTACACAGAGCAGGTAAGTATTCCTTTATTATCTAAATACACTAACAAATTGACGCCAGACTCCAGCTCACACTGCAGCTACAGCAACAGGTTTTTTTATTCTTTTGGGTTAAAGGTTTTACATGAATAAAAGCAGATCATTGTAAGCGCCCCTGTCATTATTAAATGGTTTTGTCCCAACGCTTTTAACTGATACAGTACATTTGCAGGATTGATTGTTCTGTTGAGAAACAACGGACGTACTGGCCAGATCACCAGATGGAAATAAAGTTAAAGAAAGCCTAAAAAACGATATAATAAACCTGGTGCTGCACTATACACTTACAAAAGTATAAATAGTGTCAGTTACACTTTAACCTTCATTTCTAGTGCAAATCATTAATTAATATTTAGATGTGAAAACAGTATGTGAATAAATAATAAGATAAATGAATAAATTGATTTCTCTATAAATAAATAAAACGCTTGAAATCTGAGTGCTGAACATCCAATAAGCAGTTACTATTATTATGTGCAGTGATTAGATGATGGGTCAAATATACAACTACTATTGAGGATGCCACTTTTCAAATTGCCTTTCTCTAGTTCGTTATGTTCACGGTTCAAAAGTGCATTTCATCACATGCTCCACACTTAAAGCGGAGTTAGGCCTTCCCCTCCAAAAATGAAGGCTGCATTCACATGTCAGTGTATTGATTGCGGGCAGAATCACCGCGATTCCACCCGCGATCCGGAAATCATTGCAAATCGTGGGACGCATGTGCGTTGCCCGTGATTTGCAATAGCACCCCAAATGCTGTGCGATGTTGCCGCGATTTCCGCCTGCCGAATCGCGGTAACATCGCGCAAAAAAAAATCGCGGGACGCATTACGCTCCAAAGAGGCTCTTGTACTTTTTTGGGCGTAATGTGTCCCGTGATTTATTTTGCGCGATGTTACTGCGTTTCGGCAGGCGGAAATCGCGGCAACATGGCACAGCGTTTGGGGTGCTATTGCAAATCACGGGCAACGCACAGGCGTCCCGCGATTTGCAATGATTTCCGGATCGCGGGCGGAATCGTGGTGAATTCTGCCCTCGATCAATACGTTGACATGTGAATGCAGCCTAAAAGTCAGCAGCTACATATACTGTAGCTGCTGACTTTTAATATTAGGACACTTACCTGTCCTGGAGTCCAGCGATGTGGGCACCGCAGCTGATGTTTCCATCAGCTGTCGGGTGCTGCCGCTGCCATTGCCGGTAAGGGAACCCGGCCGTGAAGCCGCAAAGGGTCGCTACTGCGCATGCATGAATTGCGCTGCGCATTTCTATTGGCTCGGCAACGGGGGAAGGAGGAGGGGGCCGAACCTTCGGGATGGACGGCCGTGTCCCGGAAGTGGGGAAGGGTACCTGTCAAAAACAGGTACCCATTCCCCCCTCCCCCCTGAAAGGTGCCAAATATGGCACCGGAGGGGAGGAAGCAAAAGAGAGGAGGTTCCGCTTTTGGGTGGAAATCCGCTTTAATGTAAAGTGCATCCAGTGAATATAATGTGCTTGCTGTTAATCTCTCTTTTTCAAATGCACCACAGCCTGTGATCACCTCCACCTTCTACCCTCTGTGTGCACCGCTCCTTATATCATACGAAGGTCAATCTGCACTTTTTGATGCTGTATGTTCTTACTTATTTCAGTTTGGTTCTCTTAGGCACCACCATCATGAAAGGAAAGGGCTCACAATAGTGTAATCCGGTTTAAAACTTTTATTTCCAACCAGTAGGAATAGTCTTTTTACATAGTTGACAGAAATCCAACCAACAAAATGGCCGCTCCGAATTGTCTCTTCTGGAAGGGACGCACCTTCCAACGTGTTTCGTCGGTCATAACCACTAGAAATTAGGGTTAACTGACACTATTTATAGATACTATTTATACTTTTGTAAGTGTATAGCACAGCACCAGGTTTATTAGATTTGTTGTACACTACTGCCCAAGTTGCGATGGGAGATGCTCAGCAGCTGTACCATATAATAGAAAACATCATCTATTATGAAGGAGTGCTGAGATTATGGATTATTAAAAAAGAAAACTACTGCAACTATCACATCTAAGAATTGGTAAGCTGCAATATATACAGTTTGCTTTTTGTTTTAATACCAATTTAACCTCAGTCAAACATCTTCATATACAACTGAAATGCATTGGTAGGAGCGGTTTTACCTGCCAGTGGATTTTCTTTTCAGCTCATTGGACAGTGAAGGAACCGTATCAGACTAAGGAGGTCATCTCTCTGCTCTCTCCATCTGTCAGTACATTTGCTTTCCCTTCCCTCTCCCAGTCTAAGCACTGCTACACAACTGAGTTACAATAAATGATGTATTAATATATACTTAAATGCATTTATTGTGTCTCTCGAATCTTCCTGGAGTTTAGCTTTAAGAAAATAACAGAATCGCAAACTGGCTGCAGAGCAGAAAACATTGGCACACAGTCGCCGTCCTAACTGAATTTTTTTTTTTTGATTGGAGCCGCCACTTAATGTTGGATGAAAACATTTGAAAGGTTCTTAAAAGTGAAGTGTTTAGTGGTTTCGCAACAAACCTAGAGATAGAGGTTTTGTATTATCTGTGAAGGGTTTCGTTCTGTTATTCTGTAGCCAGCGGGTGGCTGTATTGCTCTTCCATTTCACATACCGGAAAAATATTCTCTGTAAATGGATATTTCACCAGGAAAACTGATGCATTTTTACAATATTTATCTTGAAAGAATGGATGATAGAAAATATATGTTTCTTCAATACATATCAGCGTTATTTTTTTATTTTTTTTACATTGCCTTTAGGCCATAGGTTAAAGTAGGTTTTAAAAATGTTAGACTTTATGCAGAAGCCTTTTTAAGTTGTGCATGGTACATTTTATCAAATCAAATCTCCATCTGGTTCCTCTGGTTCACTCTCTCCCAGTTGTTCACATTACTGAAATGCATTAAACCTGTATCCCCTGGTTCCTCTAGTCCAACTTCACCCTCTTGTCTGCATTGCTGAAATCTAGAAAAATCTCCAGCTCTTAAAATCCTGTAGTTCAGCCTCTCCCTGTCTGTATTACTGAAATGCAGTGGTTCTAAAGCTTTGAGTTTTTTTTATCTTAATGCAATCTATGAATTAGATTTACTAAACCCACAACAGTAAAATCAGTCTGTATATGCAGTAAAGCATGCTTGTTATACTCACTATGGAATCTAAGATCATCTCCTTCCACTGTCTCCAAAAAATAACCGAATATCTTCAGAGCCAGGGGAGAGGCTGAACATGCTCAGTTTGGTGTGTATTGCTAGAGTTTTTTTTTTTTTTCTTGGAGAAGTGCATGTGATTAGCACAGGGCCAATCGGCACTGTCCAGGCAGGTCCTGCATTCTCTGTGGACAATTGTGGCAGAATGAAAAACCCTCCTACAAGCTTTAACCAGAGACTTATAGAAGTCACAAGACTGCTATATACTGCTGATGAGAAAAGGTATTTAGGAGCTTTTATTTACTAAAATAATTGCATTTCCATGTTCTGTCTACTGTGGGAGACCAGATATAGTGAATGCAGGGTCCTGGGTTTAGTAACACTTTAAGGTAAGAAAAACTTGTGCTACAGGATCCCCCCTCACTCCCCTTATACTTGCCCAAGGCCAATTTTGATCCAGTGCTGTACCTGAGAGCAGTGGCTCTCTCTGCTCTCTCCTTCCTCACAGGACAGATTGACAACTGCAGGATCCATTGTCTCCCACTGCTCGCAATCAAATTCTGTGATGAAGGAGCAGGGTTGCGCCGCACTACCTGTGTCTACAGATGCAGACAGGGTGGCTTGAGATCAAGCCTGCACAGGTGCCCCAATAGAAAGTGACATAAAGGAGGAGCCAGGAGCACTGGTGGGGGACCCCAGAAGACAAGGATGGAGGCTTCTCTGTGCTAATCCATTGCACAGAGCAGGTAAGTATAACGTTTATTATTTGAATTTAAAAAAATAGAGCTTTACTTTTCTACCTTCATCTTCTACTCCAGCTTCACCCTGGTGCAATGTTAGTTTCGGCGACTAAAACATTTTCGTCTACTAAATTAATACTATTTTAGTCTACTAAAATACGACTAAAACTAAAAGAATTGAGATGACTAAAATATGACTAAAATGACATTTTTAGTCAGAAGACTATGACTAAAACTAAATTGAGATTTGACTTCAAAATTAACACTGCACTACCTTATAAGAATAAGTAGGGGACATCTCCTAAGCTGCTAAAAGAAAAGAAAATTAAGAAAAAGGCTTTTAATATATTCAGGTAATATGTGAAATGGCATTACAGCCAATAGAGTTTATAGCAGTGGCTCTCAACTCCGGTCCTCAGGACCCACTAACAGGCCAGGCTTGCAAGATAACTGAAATACATCCCAGGTGATATCATTTACTGCTCAGTGATTGCAGTACTCTAGTCTGCATCTCCCCAAGGTAATACTTAAAATCTGACCTGTTAGTGGGTCCTGAGGACAGGAGTTTAGAACCACTGGTTTACTGTTTTTTGGGGGTTTTTATATTTTCAAGTTGTACTTCTGCTTGTCAAAAGGCAATATATTTGTTTTTGAAACTTGGTTTTATTTATAAATCGGTGTCTGTAGTGCGTGTTCAATCCTTAATACCATAAATAATATGTTATTAGATTTTGACTTTAGAGTTTGGCAATTCTAAAGAAATGCTTAAATAATGCATTCAAATTAGACTAAAACCATTTAATTTTAGACAACTGAAATGTACGGGAGATTTCAGTCAACTAAAATGTACGGGAAATTTTAGTCAACTAAAATACGACTTAAACTAAAATAACATTTTACTCAAAAGACTAAATAACTAAAAGGAAATTAAAATTTGATGTCAAAATGAACACTGCCCTGGTGTCTGCAGCACTGAAATGCATAAGGGCTCTTTCACATGGGCGATCCGATCAGATCCGCCTGTCAGTTTTTTAGGCGGATCTGATCGGATCCTCCATGCAGCTCTATGGGGCAACGGGTGTCAGCGGAGGTGTCGCTGCCATCCGTATCCGATCCTGTCCGTGAAATCTGGATGGATGGAAACCCTATTTTTCCATCCGTTCAGTAATCGGATCAGATGAGAGTGGACAGGCGGTCCGCTCTCATCTGATCCCCCATAGAGGGCAGCGGGGGCTGAGACACCTCCCTCTCCACTCTGCAAGCGGAGACAGAGCTGTCATCCGCCGGCTCAGCGGGCATCGCGGATCGATCCCCGCTGAGCAACACGGATCCGCCTACGGAGGCGGACCGCGTGAAAGAGGCCTAAGAGTATTCATGTCCTGGTGACTGCACTTCTAAAATGCATGTCCTGGTTCTCCAGGTCCTGTCTCCCCCTAGTGTTTACCCTGCTAAAATGCAATATAGACATTTTGCATTATACGTAATACAGCAGAGAGGAATTGTAAGGTTGCTAATAATTACGAGTAGAGCAGCAGTAATGTATTCTCTCAGGCACTATGAATTTTATAATGATGCATATATAGTACAGCACCCAGTAGCTGTTTCTGTTTTGGTGTTCATGTGTTTTTATTTAGAAAAATTAACTTCTCCTTTAAGTGCTTGTCCCAGAAAACTTAGTGGATACATACATATAACAGTGCCTGGGGATTTGGTGGCCCTGGAACACTGCATCAGAGAAGATACATAATGTTTCCTGCACACACTTGTTACCAGATTAGGGCAATAATTTAGTGTAGGTGGGCATGTGTACCAATGTGGCCGAATTCATATGGTGGGAATGAGTCCTTCAGCATAAGTTTGTTTTAAGGGAATACATCACACAGCAGAATAACAGAATAAGAATGCTCAGGTAGAAGCTACTATACTTTGGCTTTGGTCTCTCTATAGGAGTGAACAGAAGGATGAAAATGAGCATTTTATGTGTTAGGAGTGTTTGTTGTGACCCACAGAGAGTTTCTAACATGTTGGAAAATCTTTGTATGTAGGCTGGGCTGTTTTCAGTGTAGGAAAGGAAAATAAGTAGTTGCTGTCATTGTGCATCATCCCTGCGTGACTCGTGATGGGTAGAACATTGTGGGACAGCCCCTTGTTCTGATGATTTAAATGACTGGAAGAAGTTTTCACTCTCAATAAGTTTTTATTGAGATTTTTTTCCAAACTACAAAGCATAACCAATACAAGTATATAAATACATCCAATGTATTAGAAAAATTCTAGGAGGGTATCAAGCAAACATCCAGGAAGGAGGCGATAACTGCAATTAAGAGTAATAAGCATTTAAATTTGCATACAAACATAACCGTGAAGGTCATTGTAGCACTAATACGTTTTTTTGGAGACCTCTGCCTTTCCATCTGTATGACCTATTCTCCTTGTGTCATAAATGACAACAGTGGGGTAGGTACAATATGCCGGACACTCTCTTAAATGAGACTCAGCACCGACCTTAAAATATTCCAAGTGTCTGATTTAGAACATCTGCCAGTTTGCATATTAGCAGCCTACCCAGTTCATCTATACCCCTAGGGCCCCTGCAGACATTGGTCTGTTTAATGCCTATTCAAATCAGTAAAGGAAAAAAAAATCTTTAGAGCAGCTTCTAGAAATTAAAGCTGAATTCTAGGAATTCAGTAAAAACTGAAGGCACACTAGGAGTTGAGTCCAAGGATCTGCATGACATATGGGATAATCTCAATTATTTACATTTGGCAGGTTTATTACTCTGCCAAGAGACACTCCAGGGATTTGCGAGAGAAACACACAGAGCAGCTATGCCTTCCCCTCCCCTCTGCTGCCCATTCACAGAAGCCTTTGTATTTTATGAATGTGTTCACAGAAAACCAAGGCTTCTGTGAATGGGCAGGAGGAGAAGGGGCTGACATAGCAGCTGTGGCGACTCCCCTGTCCAAGATGCACAGCTCATAAGGATCAACGCCGCTCTCCCAGAACTACAGCAATAGCAGCCTTCCAGTAGTACTATAAAGCTATCAGATATAAATAATCAAACTAAGCCCAGGAAGTGTCATGCACCTCACAGGAACTAACTCAGAATGTGCATTTTTTCCCCCTGGAATTCTACTTTAATGGTCCAGTGTATTTATTTCACAATACCTTGCTTTTTTCTGTGCTGTCCACCTTTTTTTCTCTTTTAATGCTTTTTTACTTTTCTTTTTTTTTTTTTACCTTTTTTTAACTGATCGTTTATACTGGATATAAAATGTGACACAAGCTATTTTTTGAGGGTTGTGGGGTGCACAGATGTAGAGGTGTTGACTTGTGTATGGGCAACAATAGCAATAGGGCAGCCCCATGTGATATGTCTCCAGGCAATGACTGTCTCCTGAAGCTTGTTCTTAATCGCCAACAACTCTTATAGCATGCTCACAGTCTGACCATCTCTTGTTGGGTGACTGCAGTCTTTTGGCCGCTTACAGTAAGTGTCCATTCACACTAGTGCGACTTGGTCAGCCTGACAAGTCACACGACGTCGCGTCCCATAGTGTAGTACAGGAACGGTTCTAATAGGAGCGACACAAGTCTCTCCGACTTAGAAAAAGGGTCCTGTACTACTTCGGGGAAACCTGGAGCAACTTGCATAGACATTCATTATATGAAGTCAGTGCAAGTCGTGCCGAAGTCGCGGTGCACGCGACTTCACAGGTCGCCCCAAAAAGTCGTGCCGCTTCAGTGTGAACCGGCACTAACCGTATAATCAGTAAATATTATGTGGACCCTTTGGTGATGTCAAAGGTTGCACTTGAGGTTCCAATATCAAAATTGTTGACCACCGCCATATTTAATTAGCAGCTCCAGTTTTTTTTTTTTTTTTTTGTTTACTGTGGAGAGGTTAGAACTTCTGTCAGTTGATGCCAGTGTAACATATGATGGGAATTTGAGTTTCTGGGGCATGAAGATGCAGACAACGATAAACATTTACAGGCACATCAAACCTTTCCTCACTTTATAAAAAAAAAAGCTTTGGACATCCTTAGCTTTCCAATATTTTGTCAGACCATGATCCTCTATATCTAGAACTTAAAAAAAAGTTTGGGGTTTGACAAAAAGTCTGTTGGATGCTTAACCCCCCCCCCCATACTTCTTTAACTGTTGAGCAGAAAAGTTGTTAACTTTTATTTTCTTTGAAGAAAAGTATTTTTGCTCTATAACATTTGTCTATCCGCTGTTCTCTTCCTCTTTCTTCACTGTAAATTGTAACAGTACATTTCATAAGTGCAGCAATACTGTCTGTCATTGATCTGTTTTCCTCTGCAGGAGAATCTGCATTCTTTCACAAGGGACGCACTTAAACTGATCAGCAAAGATCTGCCTTTCGAGTGCCTGGAAGTAGAAGAAAAAGTCGCCAGAGACATATTTCAGCACAATCCGTAAGTTCCTTCATCAGTTCATTAGGACTCTATTGAAGCATAGAATCTGATGGTCCACTGAAGTGTGATGAACGCAATAACGTAAAAACACTTGTAAGAAGATATTCTTTTATGATGTTTTAAAGTGGTGATTATGTGTTTCTGCTAAAGTCTCTGTGGGTCAGTAAGTACAGTGCTTGTTCGCTATGCAGGCAAGGCCAGGTTCTGTAAAGCTGATCTTAAGAACACAAGTTAATGAAAAGTCCTTCAGGTACAGCATTGTCTGCTTGGCGATGGATACTAACATGAAGGTGCTGCAACCTTCTCCGGAATTTACTATTGCTTGACATGTGGTAGATGTATGTTGAGATGGAAGAGAGCAGCTTGGGATATTCTGGTGGTCATTGTTTAGACCTATTGGGTATTGTTTTCCACTCTGCCTAAACTCTTGGGTGAAATCCAGGAAAACTTGCATATTATTACACAACGTTCTTTTTCTATTAATTCTTAACTTTATGAAACTTATGTGCCCCCCTTTTTAAAAGCCGATATTTATCAAATGGTTCCTGACGTGGTTGAGCTCATCTCAAATGCTCCTTTCATGGGTGCATTGATTGCCTCTAGCTTTTGAAAAATGTTTACGTGGTCACAAAACAATCCTTCCTAGGTAAAGCTAGTAAGCATGTACAGTTACCTTTTTTTTTCTAATATAGAGTATAGATATAGAATATAGAAAAATATAGAAAAATAAGTCGCACTGCGTGATATGGGTAAACAAATAAATGTCCAAACAAATGAGTGTCCCAAATATCAAGTTGAACGACGTTGGAAACAATGAGTAACTCCACAGTCTCTTTAGGAAATGCGCTTACCAAATAGCCACTAAAAATCAGCAAGATTCATGAGCCAAGGTGTAGTCACAGATCTGGGAGATTGGAGTGATCAGAGTCCTCAACGAATAGTGTTAGTGGTATACATAAAAAAGAAAAACTTGCATAGTGTGATACCGTACAAATAATGATCAAATCATAAGTTCCACCACCAAGGGAAATCCCTTAACAATTGTGCAGCAGCTCACCAAATGGAAGAAATAGTGATCAGTGAAACCGAGTATCAGGGAGCGAAATAGAAGAAGGGACCTCCACCAATTGCAAAGCCTCTTACCAGAGTTAAAATAAATTTGTGCAGACAAGGTCAATCCAAAAGAGAACCAAGAAGCCAAAAGAGTCACTCAGATGGCACTGCAAGCCTCTTACCAGAAGAAAAAACAATCTGTGCAGTATGATCTCTTAACGCATTCCCTTCACAGGTGTAGCTTCATGACCAACGGCATCAATAATATTTGCTGTAAACTCAGTGCCAGAGTATAATGCACCAGCCACTGACAGCAGCTCTACACTTCTTTTTTCTCCCCACGTTTTTGAAGGCACATGTAATGCAGGTTCACAGATTCCTATTAACTTTAGTGGAGTGGTGTAGATGACTGCAAAGGCTGTGGTTGACCTGTTTTGGGTTGTGTTTCCTCAAATGCACAATGCCCTATATAAATGCCTTTGAAATGCAGACAAGGCAGGTCAAATGCTGCATTTTGCATGTAAGTGCATGCTTGTGAGCACAGTTGGGTTTGAATAGAAAAGGCTGCTTTTGACAAGAACACCGTCTACATGCATTTGATCTGCCACCAATTTAAATTGGTGAATTTATTTCCTTTTAAGGACAAGTAGGGCCAAAGCTTTCTTGGCCCCACTTCTAAGGATCAGAGGAGTGCACTTGATTCTGCACTCCGGTGACCACATACTCAGAAGGCCAGGCTCTGGAGAGATCCCTACTTTAATGCTGGGATCCTCCCAGAAACCTGCCCATCAGCTAGCTAAGCCTCTGTGTGCCGCTGATAACCTAGCTAGCCGCTCCCTTCCCCTGCACAGATTAGCATTCCAGTGAGCACTGGAGGGGCAGAGCTGAGAGCCAGTGACTGAGAACGGAGCGATCGGCAGTCTTTGATCGCTCAGTTCTTGGTCTTAGAACCGACAGGGGACAAATGCGATATTGCTTCCACCTAGGTGAGTATGAATGTTTGTTTTTTTCATATCCCACACTTCTCTCTGAACAAACAGAAATACACCTTCAGTCTATCATCAGTAACTCTAAGAGGTTTTTGTGCCACTGGTTGGTAGTTTGGGTTTTGTTGAAGCATTATTGTTTGGTTGTACTGGAATCCACTAAGCACTGCCAAAAGTATGGGATTTGCAGATTGCAACCCTTTAGATTTACCAACTGCTGTGTAGTCCGATCATTTCCCCGACAGGCCACCCCAGAAGACAAGGATGGGGGGGGGGGGGGTGCTCTGTGCAAAACCATTGGTAAGTATGACGTTTATTATTTTAATAAAAAATAAAACTTTACTTTGCTACCCTTTTCTTCTACTACAGCTTCACCCTGGTGTCTTCATCACTGAAAAGCATAACAATATTAATCTCCCTGGTAACTGCACTAATAAAATAGAATAAACTCTGCATGTCCTGGTTCCCCTGATCCGGTCTCTCCCTATTGTTAACCCTGCCCAAATGCAATACAAGATATTATGCATTATATGTAATTCAGCAGAAAGAAATTGTATGGTTATTCATAATTGTGAGTAGAGCAGGCACTGGTCTTAGGCACTATGTTTTTTTTTTTTTTAATGATGCATATATAGTACTGCACCCAGTAGTTGTGTTTCTGCTTTGTTATTCATGTGTTTTTGTTTAGAAAAATTAAATTTTTAATCCTTAAATTTTAGTAATAGCCCAGCCCTACTCCTTTTTTGCTCACCTTTGCATGCTCCCCCGTCAGAGTTGCTGCAAATACCTGATGCTGCCAGGTATGGGAGAGCATGTGATCTCCCCCCAGTATGCAGTGCTTGGGCTTGAGGGACAACACCGCTTGAGATAAAGAATATACCAGTTAAGCAAAAACGGAGCAGCAAGAAAATTTCCCTAGTGGGCAAAATTACAGTATTTTTTTATTGAGTCTATCATAAGTAACCCTACGAGGGTTTTGTGCCACTGGTTGGTAGTTTGGGTCTTATTCAAGCATTATTGTTTGGTTGTACTGGAATCCACTAAGCCCTGCCAAAAGTATGGGATTTTCAGATTGTAACCCTTTAGATTTACCAACTGCTGTGTAGTCCGATCATTTACCTAATTGGATATACAGTAATTTCAATGGCTTGTTCATGTAGGTCCTCACACTGTATAAACAATGTAGTCAAAGTATGAGGACACCCCTATAGTATTGAGTTCATTGGCAAAAAGCCAACCCAAAAAAGATATGGTTTGATAAATTTGGTGGGAAGGAACTTGAAAAGCCGGCACAGAGACCTGACCTCAATCTTTGGTATAGATTAAAACACCAGTTGTGAGGCTGGTCTTCTCATTCATCGTCTGTAACTGACTTCACAAATGCTCTTTTGGTTGAATTTGAACAAATTCCCACAGACACGCTTTACAATGTTATTGAAATACTTCTCAGAAGATAAAAGGCTGGTATAGATGTATAAAGGTGGGTTGGGGATCCATGTTTTGCCATATATTGTAGCTGTTCCTACAAATCTAAAGGAAATTCCACAGACATTGGGTAATCAAACTGACACTCACCTTCCATATCCACTAATACCTTTCCCACCCAGTGAAGCTCAAAATCCCCACCCATTTATGTCTACTTTTGTTGTGCTCCCCCACAGCTCATTTTATCTGCCGAAGTACCGTTATTTCTAGTTGGGGTGAGCTAATGACTTTCTTCTCAAGGTAAATTGCTATGGACTAAGCATCCAATTGGCAGACCCCAACACAGTCATATGAAGGAGTGAAGAAGGGAACCCTGGTAAGGGGTGGGGGACTATCAAGAGAAACTGGATAAAGTGAAAGGTTATCTGTTTTAAATATTACCATTGGATACTGTTGTACACCTAAGCATTGAACCTAAATTATATCCAACAGTACAAAATTACTTCTCAATGTATCCTGTTAAGTTGTAAAGCCCTGGAATTGTGGGAAAGACAGACCCTTTGTGTTACTACACAATTGGATTGAATACAAAAGTAAAATTTTCATTTGTACAGGAAATCTTCAAAATAGTTTGACAGATATAAAGCTTTTTTTTTTTTTTTTTCATGAACACAGTTGAAAATAATTTCATTGTTTCTAAACTCTTCAGGCACTCAAGTGAATGTGTGGGCACAGCAGCCCCGTCAATAGATATAAGTATATTTTTACGTTTCACATAAAATATTTATTTTCCTATTTGGCTGCACGCTCAGTATCCTGGTTCAGATTTGCTTGGATTTTCCTGCGTGCCACCCTTTGTTAGGATAAAACGGTAGTGACACCGCGGCTCGTTAGGCGGCAGCTGTCGGAAGCCACAAATGCTGTAGGCAGATACACCGGCTTTGTCTCTGAAAATAAACCATTGGAGAGCAAGCTTGTATTGCTGTACAGCTTGTCACAAGTTATGAATCATTGGGATAATCTAGATGAAATCTATCCACTCCGCTTTCTGCCTTTACAACGATCACCTTAACTGCAGGGATATTTTGCTTTTCTGGCTGGGGCTGATCTACAAATGCTGAGACAAAACTGAAGTGGTTACCTCCTAACCATCAAATTCCTTGCTGCATCTTTAACGTCCACAAATACTAACGCACAACAGAAGTGGTTACCTCCTTTTCCAGAGCTTGTAAATCAGAGACTCGGAAGTATTTTTTTGCTCAGCTGCTGGTCAAACTGTTCCTTTTTACAATAAAGAATGAGAAACGTAAGCTGGCCTTCTATCTGTAGAATTTTCTTATATAATTGAACAAACGTTCTGAAAATGACAATTTCTCTATCGTTCATTGACAGACACAGCTCCATATTCTTCTTGACCATTGCTGCCCCCTACAGAAGTTGGGCACTAGGCAGTAAAAATCTTTACTACGCCTATTGGGCAGTCCCTGCAGGCATACACCCACTCACTCTGCTATAGGATTCAGTTTGTTTCTGCCTAGTTTAGTAGTATGACCTAGTTCCTGGCTGGGACTTCGGTCTTAACTTGTCTTTTTTATTTTAAATGGAACCTTTGTTAAAAAAATTTATTTTTTAGCTAGTTATGTTCCTGAGAGAACTGCAATCCACAGCCGGAATGGGTTTCGGACTGGATAACCTAGATCCTTAAGGTCGCCCGGCCAGCGAGCGTGTGCAGGTTATAGTCCAGTGCTAGGGCTCGCCACGACAGAGCCCCAATGGATGGGGGCTGGCCTGCGACTAAAACACCTTGCCGGGACGCACATAACCTGTTTCGGCCTGAGTCTCAGCGTACCCTTTGGCCGCCAGCAGCCCCACCCCGAGTGGAGAGGTAGTCTGTCTGGAGTGGCGCCCACCCGATGTCGTTGGTATGGTGAGGAGTGTCCCCCCATGAGGACGTGGGCCCCTCCCTGGGAAGATCGGACCCTTGGGTACCCCTCATTCCCCCTGGCCTCTCGGTATGTACCAGGCTCCCCCAGGGCTTCCCTCCCCACCATCCTAGAGGTCCATACTTCATTCAGCGACGGGGGTCCTGGGGGGGGGGGTGCACGCGCCGATACTGCTATAGCGGACCAGCGGGGGGTTTAATCCTGGTGGGGTTCCCTGCGAGGGACCCCCCCCGATGCCACTAATTGTTTGGACCTCTTAGGGGGTCCTGGAGACCTCATGGCACGCCGAGGGGGCTGCCATTTTACTTTAGAATCGTTCAGCCTCATTTTGCAAAACTCGGAACGATAAAGCTTTGCCTGAGTCACTGGACAAATCGTCTGCAGGGTTGTCCTGTTTGGAAATGAATCCGACAATGCCACGGCTGTGGCTTACGTCAATCAAGGGGGCACCAAGTTTGTCTTGGCGGCCTGGGAGGAGGCCGAGGTCCTGAAATGGGCAGAACATTTCGTTTCAGCCCTTTCCGCCGTGCATATCCCAGGAGTGGTAAACTGGCAGGCGGATTACCTGAGTCCTCAGGTGTTGGATCAGGGGGAATGTTCCCTGCACACAGAGATGTTTCACCTGCTTTGTGTCTGGTGGGGGTTACCTGACGTCGACTTGTTAGCCTCTCGACTCAACAAGAAGGTACAGAGGTTTGTAGCCAGGTCTCGGGATCCTCTGGCCGACGCCACAGACGCACTGGTGGCTCCTTGGGGTCAGTATCGGCTGATCTATGTGTTCCCTCCGCTGAAACTCCTGCCGAGGCTTCTGCGCAGAATAGAGGTGGAAGGGATTGCGGTCATTCTGGTGCCCCAGACTGGCCTCGCCGGTCTTGGTACGCAGATCTGGTAAGGTTGGTCGCCGATGCTCCTTGGAGACTTCCTCTCAGGAAAGATCTGCTGTCTCAAGGGCCGATCTTCCATCCTGCTTTACAGTGGCTGGCTTGTTGAAATCCAGGTATTAAAGGACATGGGTCTTTCTGACTCAGTGATTCCTACACTTTTGAAGGCTAGAAAATCTACCTCCAGGAAGATCTATCATCGTACGTGGAAATCGTATATCTCATGGTGTGAATCGCTGAAGGTGCATCCTTGCCTTTTTGTTGGGGGGCTAGGATTTTGACCTTTCTCCAAAGAGGAGTTGAACACCGGTTGGCTTTGGGTACTATTAAAGGTCAAGTGTCAGCTTTGGCTGTGTTTTTCCAATGCCCTTTAGCTACGCATGCTTTGATTCTCACTTTTATTCAAGGGGTCTGCTATATGGCTCCTCCGATCCGATCCCCGTTTCCTCCGTGGGATCTTAACTTGGTACTGTCTGTTCTTCAAAAACCTCCCTTTGAGAACATTATGGAGATTCCTCTGCTTACGCTGTCACAGAAAGTAGCCTTTTTGGTGGCTATTATCTCTGCTCACAGAGTATTTGAATTGGCGGCGCTATCCCTCCGTTCACCTTATCTGGTGGTCCACAGAGATAAGGTGGTTCTTCGACCTAATCAGTCGTTTCTTCCTAGGGTGGTTTCTGATTTCCATTTGAATGAAGACCTTGTGCTGCCTTCACTCTGTCCTAAGCCCAAGCATCCCAAGGAAATTGCCTTGCATTCTTTGAATGTGGTTCAGACAATTAGGGTTTACCTGGCGGCTACTGAATCTTTCAGGAAATCAGACTCTCTTTTTGTCCTCACGGAAGGACCTTGAAAGGGATTGGCTGCTTCTACCATGACTATATCCAGATGGATCAGACAGACTGTGGTACAGGCTTATTCACTGAAGGGTCAGGTTCCACCTTTCCCTGTGTAGGCGCATTCTACTAGGGCGCTGAGTGCCTCTTAGGCTTTTAGCCATCACGCGTCAGTAATGCAAGTGTGCAAGGCGGCAACTTGGTCCTCTGTGCACACGTTCACAAAATTCTACAAAGTAGATGTGTTGGCATCCTCGGATGCTTCTTTTGGCTACAAGGTTTTGCTGTTTAAAAGAGAAAATATTCTCTGAGGGTGTATGTTTTCTAGGTGAGCTCCAGTTCTTCCTGGTTTAGCTCCATGTTCACTGGTTGGCTAAGTTTAGCTTTTGGCGAATTTATGTTCTTTTCTGCATTGTTTTCCCACCCCTCATGCAAATATTGCTTTGGAACGTCCCAGTCGTCAAGAAGAATATCTGTCTATGAACGATAGAGAAAACTGTATTTTTGACTTGCCGTAAAATCCTTTTCTCTGAAGTTCATTGACAGACGCAGCACTCGCCCCTCTATTTCTGAGTGGGATGGGGTTTTTTCTTCTAAACACTGCTTGCAACAAAACGGAATCCGATAGCAGAGTGGGTGGGTGTATGCCTGCAGGGACTGCCCTGTAGGCGTGGTAAAGATTTTTCCTGCCTAGTGTCCTACTCCTGTAGGGGGAAGCATAACCCAATGGTCAAGAAGAATATGGAGCTGCGTCTGTCAATGAACTTCAGAGTAAAGAATTTTACGGTAAGTCAAAACTCCAGTTTCTCTTACGTCCTCCGACAGTCGCCGCCCACTTCATATTCATCACCAATGGGGTTATGTCCTCTATTCCGTAGGAGTAGCTAGGCAATAGAATATGTTAGTACAAAGACTTTTAACATATCCCACCCCCAGGGGGTGGTCCCCTCAGTACATAACCCTCCACTTCCTGTATCCAACTCAGTTTCATTTGTCTAGCTGTCAGGAGTAGCTGGAAGTTTCTGTGCTGGGGCACCTTGTCTCAGCTCTCTTTCCTTTCTTTGGATTTTATTTGAGTTTTTTCTCTCTTTCTTGTTAGCTGTTATTTTACCAGCGTTAGTTCTTCGGAAGAAGAGGATCATGCGGGCTGCGTCTCGGGCTGACCCCCCTGGTAGCAGGCTGTGGGTCAGTGGTTTCTCAGCCCGCCATCGAGCGTTCAGTCAGGTATCGCTCCTGAGTTATCTGAACGACCCATCCCTGTTCCGTGCAGGGATGCTAGGTGAGGTGGCTACCTCACCGGACGCTGTGCGGTTTCTCAACCCACCTTCTGATGCGTCCTGGATGCGACTCTCCCTGCCTCATGTGCAGCGGTTTGTTCGCCTGTGCGGGTCCCCCACGCCATGTAAGAGGTAAGTGCATTTATGTGGGGACCTGTCTGTCTGGGGGGTGTCAGTCTGGGACTGTGTACCTTGCCCTGTGTTCACACTATTACGTTTTCCCTATCTCTCACATTGCATGCTGTGGGCTGCAGGAGGGGGGGCTGGCTGCACTCTGTGTCAGTTTTCTGTCTGTGTGAACGGCTGTGTGCTGTGGGGCTTGAGTTTCTCATGCTTGGGGCACATTACAGCGCCGCTGCGGCGGTTTACCATGTTCCTTTTTTTGGGCAGATGGTGTGTTTTACTTCACCCTCATGGGGTGTGGGAGCGGCGGTTTCGGCGCCAAAACGGCGCCATTTTGGCTGCGATCGCTCCGGCCGCATGTTTTACATGCATGGCGGCCATTTTCTTGTAGCCTCCATAGGCTTTAATAGAGCGCCCTGTATGCCAGCACTTCCTTCCTTCAGGAGCACCGCAGGCAGCAGCAGCAGCACCGATCTCTCCAGGTTCATTTCTCTCTATTCCCTGTATCCTGCCTTGGTATACTTGTCCCTGTGGGGGTCCCTTGTGTGGGGTGCTTAGTGTGAGTGGGCTACGATCGCAGCGCTCTCTTAAAGGGGCGGTCACCCATTTATTTTTGCTACTACAGGGGCATGGATTCTCAGGAATGCTAGTTTCCTGCCAATTTAGTGGGAAGCCAGGGGACTGCGGTTTCCCCCCCCGGGGGGGATTTGGCTGCGATTGTGGCTAGCCTTGCGACTCAGGTGCAAATGCTGGTGGCTGCTCAATCCTCTAAAAGGCCCAGAGTTTCAATTTCCTCTGATTCAGAGGGTGATGGTACTGGGGCTGCTGTGGCAGAGATCTCCTTATCGGGGTCTCGTTCCTCCCTGGACCTTATAGGGTCAGAAATGGAGGCTGAGATAGAGGGGGTTGATAATTCTCCCCCTGGCTCGTCTGAAGAGCTTGCACTCATGGATGAATTGGTTGCTTCTATCAAGCAAACTCTGCGTTTGGAGGAGGAAACATGTCCTCCAACTGCCTTGGCGGCTTATGGGACGCAGAAAAGGCGCAAATCATCGCAGATGTTTCCATGCACTGATGATTTTCAGCGCGCTGTGAAAGAACGATGGCGTAATATACGCAAACCTTTTGCTGTACCAAGTAGGTTTAAGCTGCGCTATCCTTTTACGCCCGCTACTGATGGGCGTTGGTGTGTCCCACCTCCGGTGGACCATGCGTTAGCAGTTTTGAACAAGTCCACTGCGATTCCTGCTGAAGACACCCCGGTGTTCCGGGATGCCACGGACAAGAGGATGGAGTCCCTTGCCCGTCGTACCTATTCTATTATGGGTTCTATGTTGAAAGCTTTATTTGCTTCACTTATGGCGGCCCAGGCGGTCGCGAGCTGGACGCAGGTGCTTAGGCGTGTCCTGGTGGCTGATTCTGCCCCCCAGGCGACTTTGGATACAAATCCACCAGGGTGTCATGTATTTGTGTGATGCGGACCTGGATATGGTTCCGTTGGCTGCACGTGTACACAGTGTGGCGGTGTTATCTCGCCGCCTGGTTTGGTTGAAGTGTTGGTCTGTGGATCAATCTTCACGTAAGACCTTGGCCAATCTGCCTTTTGATGGTTCTCGCCTTTTTGGCGAATCCCTGGATGCCCTAATTAAAGGGGTCACGGGGGGTAAGAGCACGCTCTTACCTCAATCCCACAAGACTAAGACGGCTCCTGGAAAAAAGAATGCTTTCTTTCGGCCCCCTCAGGGGTCCTTTCGTGCCTTTCGGTCACACTTTGGGGCAAGCCGTCCAAGGGTCAAGGCTCCCGCAAGAAGCCGTGGGCAGGTAAGCAAAAGTCCGGCCAATCCGGTTCTGCGGCCCACAACAGTGTGGCCTGAAGGGGCGCCCTCACCCAATTCACAGGAAATCGTTCGATCTGGCTACTAGATCGAGTTTCTCTCTCGGCCGGAGAGCAGATTTTTTCCCTCAAGTCTTCTGTTATCCCCGGAGCGTTTGCGGGACCTGCATCTAGCGGTGCAGGACCTGAGGGCTCAGGGAGTGGTGGTCCCGGTGCCTCATCGGGACAGATTTCGAGGGTTCGATTCCAATCTGCTCACCGTGCCCAGGAAGGAGGGCAAGGTGCGTCCGATTCTGGACTTGAAGGCGCTGAACCGCTTTGTGCGGGTGCGCAAGTTCCGCATGGAATCCCTGCGGTCGGTGGTGGCTGCCCTGGTTCCGGGGGAGTTCATGGCTTCCATCGACTTGAAGGATGCGTATCTTCACATCCCGATTTTCGAGGGTCACCAGAGGTACCTTCGATTCGCCATAGCGGAAGATCATTACCAATTTGTGGCGTTGCCTTTTGGTCTCGCCTCGGCTCCGAGGGTGTTCACCAAAGTGCTGGCACCGGTTCTGGCTTTGTTGAGGGCCCAGGGCATTTCGGTTCTGGGGTATCTGGACGATATTCTGGTTCGGTCTGCGACCAGCCAGAGTCTGGAGAAGGATCTGTCCGTCACGTTGCAGACTCTGCAGGAGTTTGGTTGGACGATCAATTTTCCAAAGTCGACATTGTGCCCATCGGTTCGGATTTCTTACCTGGGTATGATTCTGGACTCTGTTCAGGCGAAGGTCTTCCTGCCGGAAGAAAAAACTCGCAGCTCTTCAGGAGGCAGTCAGGTCCCTCAGGGACGTTCCATCTTCGTCCATTCGGACGCGCATGCGGTGTCTGGGATTGGTGGTCTCGGCTTTCGAGGCGATTCCCTTCGCCCAGTTTCACACACGGGATCTCCAAGCGGAGATATTGTCCAAGTGGGACGGGCGTCCGCAGTCTCTGGATCTCCAGATGTCATTGAGTTCTCAGACCAGAAGGGATCTTCTGTGGTGGCTTCAATCCCCCTCAGTATCGGGGGGCAAGTCTTTTCGTCCCCTTTCGTGGACGGTGATCACCACGGACGCCAGCCTGTCGGGCTGGGGTGGTGTTCTGGGCGTTCTCTCCGCCCAGGGTGTTTGGTCGACGGAGGAATCCTCCCTTCCGATCAACGTTCTGGAACTGCGAGCGATACTCCTCTGTCTTCGTCGTTGGACGGACAATCTTCACGGCTACCCGGTTCGGGTGCAGACGGACAATGCCACGGCGGTGGCTTACATCAATCACCAAGGGGGCACCAGGAGTGCCCGGGCGGCTCGAGAAGTGGCCGCGATTCTGTCTTGGGCCGAGACGCATGTCCCGGCAATGTCGGCAGTTCACATTCCGGGGGTGGAAATTTGGCAGGCGGATTATCTGAGCCGCCAGACCCTGGACCGGGGGAATGGTCCCTTCACCCGGCTGTCTTCCAGATGTTGTGCGCGAGGTGGGGTCTTCCGGAGGTAGACCTGTTCGCGTCTCGTCTGAACAACAAAGTACCACGGTTCGTGGCAAGGACGCGCGATCCTCGGGCAGACGCGTCGGACGCGTTGGTTGCCCCGTGGCATCAGTACCAACTGATGTATGCGTTCCCACCGATTCAATTGCTGTCCAGGTTCCTTCGCGGAACCGACCACGGTGATTTTTGTGGCACCGGACTGGCCTCGCCGGTCCTGGTACGCAGACCTCGTAAATCTGGCAATCGACGCCCCGTGGCGTCTGCCTCTTCGAGAAGATCTTCTGTCGCAAGGACCGATCTTCCATCCTGCTTTACAGTCGCTGGCTTTGACGGCCTGGCTGTTGAAACCGAGGTCCTGAAGAACAGGGGTCTTTCCCCTGAGGTCATTCACACCTTAATAAATGCGAGGAAGTCTTCCTCGAGGAAGGTTTATTACCGTACTTGGAAGGCGTATTTTGCCTGGTGCGAATCCAGGGGTTTCTCTCCTGACACTTATTCGGTGTCTAGGGTGTTGCCCTTCCTTCAGACGGGTGTTGACCAGTGTCTGGCGCTGGCCACGATCAAGGGTCAGGTGTCTGCTTTGGCCGTTCTTTTTCAACGGCCTGTGGCATCTGATTCTTTGGTTAGCACTTTTGTGCAGGGGGTACGTCATCTGATCCCTCCTAGGAGGGACCCTCTTCCCCCTTGGGACTTGAATCTAGTTCTATCAGTATTGCAGCGTGCTCCTTTTGAAAGGATCAGGGAGATCTCGCTGTCTTTGTTGTCCAAGAAGGTCGCCTTTTTGGTGGCTATCACCTCGGCTCGTCGAGTGTCGGGGCTGGCAGCCTTGTCCTGCAAGTCTCCGTATCTGGTTGTGCATTTGGACAAGGTGGTCTTGCGACCTAACCCTTCTTTTCTTCCAAAAAGGGTTTCGGACTTTCATCTCAATGAGGACATTGTCCTACCTTCGCTTTGCGCGAAGCCGAAGCATCCGACGGAGGTGTTGCTTCACTCCTTGGATGTTGTCCGGGCGATTAGAGTCTATCTCAAATCGACTGAGTCTTTTCGCAAGTCGGATGCCTTGTTTGTCCTTCCGGAAGGTCCTCGGAAGGGCATGGCGGCGTCGGCTTCTACGATCGCCAAATGGATCAGACAGACCATTGATCAGGCCTATGCTTTGAAGGGGAAAGTTCCCCCTGTACCTGTGAAGGCGCACTCTACCAGATCTCTGAGTACGTCTTGGGCCTGTCGTCATGGGGCCTCTGTGGCCCAGGTGTGTAAGGCGGCGACTTGGTCGACCGTACACACTTTCACGATATTCTACAGAGTAGGTGTTCAGGCATCGGCTGATGCTTCCTTTGGCTGCAAGGTTCTAGTGCGGCAGTTCCCTAGAGCCCTTGTTACGGTTTCTTTGGCTTTTTGGGATATTTGTTTTTTCCCTGGGTTTTCTTGCTCCTGTTGAGCGAGTGTTTTGTTCTTATGCCCAACTGGTTTCCTTCCTTTGGTAAGGTTCCTTTCTCTGATGGGGAGACGGCGTTGCCTTGGGCGCGGCTGCGTTCTTCCCACCCCTCATGTTTACACTGCTTTGGGACATCCCCATTGGTGATGAATATGAAGTGGGCGGCGACTGTCGGAGGACGTAAGAGAAAACGGAATTTTTGTAAAATCTTACCTGTAAAATTCCTTTCTCTGAGTCCTCCGACAGTCGCCGCCCCGCCCCTCTTTTGGGATTTTGATGTACTCTCTACTGCTATTCCACTGAAACTGAGTTGGATACAGGAAGTGGAGGGTTATGTACTGAGGGGACCACCCCCTGGGGGTGGGATATGTTAAAAGTCTTTGTACTAACATATTCTATTGCCTAGCTACTCCTACGGAATAGAGGACATAACCCCATTGGTGATGAATATGAAGTGGGCGGCGACTGTCGGAGGACTCAGAGAAAGGAATTTTACAGGTAAGATTTTACAAAAATTCCGTTTTTTCTAAGAGTTAGTGTTACTAAACCCAAGACCCTGCATTCACTATATATGGTCTCCCACCGTACACAGAACATGGAAATGCAATTATTTTAGTAAATGTAAACTGCTAAGCACTGGTTAAAGCTTGTAGGAGGAGTTTTCATTCTCCCCTGACTTTCCTATGAGGCTCTGCATGACCCCTGACCCTCTGTGTGGACAGTGCTAATCACATGCACTGTCCCAAAAAACAAACTCCTCACCAGCAATACACACCAAACTGAGCATGTGCAAAGTGCCCCCAAGGCTCTGTATTATCCAGAGATGGAATGGGGACAGTGGAAGGAGGGGAGGATCAGAGAAGACAGGATCAAATTTTATACAATGCAGAGGATTAACCCCTTAGGTTCCTCAGTGAGTATAACGAGCATTCTTTACTGCATACAGTGGGTACGGAAAGTATTCAGACCCCCTTAAATTTTTCACTCTTTGTTATATTGCAGCCATTTGCTAAAATCGTTTAAGTTCATTCTTCTTCCTCATGAATGTACACATAGCACCCCATACTGACAGAAAAACACAGAATTGTTGACATTGTTGCAGATTTATTAAAAAAGAAAACCTGAAATATCACATGGTCCTAAGTATTCAGACCCTTTGCTGTGACACTCATATATTTAACTCAGGTGCTTTCCATTTCTTCTGATCATCCTTGAGATGGTTCTACACCTTCATTTGAGTCCAGCTGTGTTTGATTATACTGATTGGACTTGATTAGGAAAGCCACACACCTGTCTATATAAGACCTTCCAGCTCACAATGCATGTCAGAGCAAATGAGAATCATGAGGTCAAAGGAACTGCCTGAAGAGCTCAGAGACAGAATTGTGGCAAGGCACAGATCTGGCCAAGGTTACAAAAAGATTTCTGCTGCACTTAAGGTTCCTAAGAGCACAGTGGCCTCCATAATCCTCAAATGGAAGACGTTTGGGACGACCAGAACCCTTCCTAGAGCTGGCCGTCCGGCAAAACTGAGCTATCGGGGGAGAAGAGCCTTGGTGAGAGAGGTAAAGAAGAACCCAAAGATCACTGTGGCTGAGCTCCAGAGATGCAGTCAGGAGATGGGAGAAAGTTGTAGAAAGTCAACCATCACTGCAGCCCTCCACCAGTCGGGGCTTTATGGCAGAGTGGCCCGACGGAAGCCTCTCCTCAGTGTAAGACACATGACAGCCTGCATGGAGTTTGCTAAAAAAACACCTGAAGGACTTCAAGATGGTGAGAAATAAGATTCTCTGGTCTGATGAGACCAAAATAGAACTTTTTGGCCTTAATTCTAAGCGGTGTGTGTGGAGAAAACCAGGCACTGCTCATCACCTGTCCAATACAGTCCCAACAGTGAAGCATGGTGGTGGCAGCATCATGCTGTGGGGGTGTTTCTCTATCGCTCATTGACAGACGTAGTCTTCTTGATTCTCAAGAGCTGGGTTATGTTGTCTCCGCAGGAGTAGGACTAGGCAGAATGACAAAACGTTCTGGCTCCACCCTAGGGGGCAGTCCCTGAGGGTATATCCTCCCTCTCTCTGCTACAGGGAATCAGTTTTTTTCTGTCTAGTCAGGAGTAAGGACCTAAGTTCCTTGCTGGGATCTTTTGGTCCTGGCAAGACTTTTTTTCTTTAAGAAAAAGACATTTTTTAGGTAGTTTTCTCCAGTGTTTTTTTCCTGTGAGATCTTCAAGCAAAAATGCCGGACTGGGCGACACTTGTGGTCACCCCAGCCGGCCTACGAGCGCGTGCAGACCAGGCATTGCGCTTGGTCGGCCGCGACATATTCAAGTAAGTATGCGGGGCCGGGCGACGGGCTGGATGTGAGATCCAGTGGTCACCCCGGTCTCTGCCTAAAAGCGCGTGCAGACCAGTGCGCTGAGTCGGCCGCGACGGAGTCCCAGTAAAAGGACTGACTTTGCGAGTTAAAAGCTCGCTTGGACGCCAGGACCAGAGAGTCGAGGCGTCCACAAACCCCCACCTCGGTGGAGAGGGTATTATGAAGAGAGGGTGCCTGTCGGTTCGGTATGGTGAGTAAAAACGTTCCCTTTTTTCCTCATTTATGAGGCAGTATATATTATGGGCCCCTCCATATATGGTCAGTATATATCTGACACTTACAAGTCCCCCTTGTAATACAGCATGTGTTTGTGGGAAGTGGACTTGGTTCAAGAGCTAACACTCTACCCAGCAGACTGTAACATTACAGCAAACATAGGAGGTATAATCCTACCTTATGTGCAGTGTATCTCTGTAGATCCAGATGTCACCTCTCAGCAGAGTGCAGGTGGATGTGCTGGGAAGACGATATCGGCGGTCCGCCGCCATTTTGCCGTAGACCGAATGCATGTATGTCCTCAGGTCACGCCGGCCGCCATGTTTTTGGAGTCTTATGTCTCTTCTATGGGGGCGGCCATGTTTTGTGAGCCCAGCTTCCTCGTGGAGGGCTGGGAACGCCGGAAGGCGTACACAGGGGGCGGAGCCACGCCTTCTGCCCGGGAAAAAGCAAACAGCTCCTTCCAGTCTGTGTAAGACAGACGCTGGCTGCAGTTTGTTGGAAACTGCACTGCATCGGTTGGTGAGCCTTGGGGGTCCCTCTCTCTCTCTCTCTGGGATCGAGAAGCAGGTACTCTGAGGGGCGCTATTGCGCTAGGGGGAGACACACAAAAAAAAAAAAAAAAAAAGAGTTTTTTTGTTTATTGCTGGCAAAAGTGTCCTGTATTAACATGGACCCTGCCACTCATGTATCTCCTCCGGATCCCCTCGAGGGGTCTGCGGGATCCTCCAGCACCCCATTGACAATTGAATCTTTGTCAGCCATTATGGAAACTTTTGTGTCCCGGGTGGAAGTGGCTTGTCAGGGACAGGGCGCAAGAAAGCGACCCCCGCCTAACCCCTTATTATCTGAAACCTCGGATTCAGACTCTGAGCCTATATCTGCAGTTGCAGGTACTTCATCTGGTATTGGTGTCTCGGGTCCTGTCTCTTCAGACAGTGAGGAGGATGTTTCGGCATCTGCCATAGCCCAAGAGGAAGCGTTGGTAAACGCACTCATTGTATCTGTTCAAGAGACTTTAAGGTTACAGGGTATTCCATCAGAAATAGCTGAAACTGAGATCCCTTTTGGGACTAAAAAGCGCATCAAAGTGGCAAAGGTTTTTCCATTGCCCAAATGTTTTGGCAATCCAATCGATGAAGAATGGCGTCTGCCAAAACGCACTTTTAATATTTCCAAACGTATTGACAGGCGTTATCCGTTTGAGGAAACCCTTATTAAGAAATGGACAGAACCACCTGTGGTGGATTCACCAATTGCTAGATTGAATAAAGCCACGGTTATTCCTTTAGAAGACGCTCCGTCTTTTAAAGATCCAGTGGATCGCAAGATAGAAACTATGTCTCGCACCATGTTTTCCTTGATTGGATCAGCTTTCAGGCCAATAATTGCTATTGGTCTGGTTTCGCAGGCTGTAACTGAATGGACCAAGTGGTTACGCCGGGAAGTCCCTCAGGCGGTATCAGATTTGTTGGAACAAATGATACAGGGGTTACAGTTTGTATGTGATGCGGCGTTGGACGCCACTCCATTAATGGCGCGAGCATCAGTCTCAGCAGTGGTTCTCAGGCGTACACTGTGGCTAAAAGGTTGGATAGCCGACCAAGGTTCCAAAAAAGCATTGGCTAATACCCCCTTTTCAGGAGAACGTCTATTTGGAGCCAACTTAGATGAGATCATTAAGGATCTCACCGGTGGAAAAAGCACCTTTTTACCGCAAAATTTTAAAGGTAGAGGAACTCGTCAAAGACGAGGGCCTTCTTTTTCTGCTCACAAGAGGTTTTTTCGTCCAGCGGGTGAAAAAACTAAGTCCTCCAAGGTTCCTACAGGAGGCGTCAGGGGTCGTTGGTCGGGCAAGCAAAAGCCCGCCCCCTCCAGACCTGAAGATAAACCATCCAAAGCCTGAAGGTGCGCCCCCACCCATAACTGGGGTGGGGGGACGTCTTCGCCGGTTCCCGGATCCATGGCTTTCCAGAATCCCGGACAAATGGGTTTGCGAAGTCATAAAGTCAGGGTACAAGATCGAGTTTCGATCTCTCCCACCGGCGCGATTCTTCCCTTCCAATATCCGACTATCTCCGGATCGTCTAGAAGATCTGCGGAGAGCAGTCACAGATCTACTACAACAAGGAGTGGTAGTCCACGTTCCTTGGACAGAACGGTTTCAAGGGTTTTATTCAAACCTGTTTACAATACCCAGGAAAGAGGGCAAAGTGCGTCCAATTCTGGACTTAAGAGCACTCAATTCTTTCGTCAACATAAGAAGATTCAGAATGGAGTCCATTCGCACGGTAGCAGCCTTCCTGCATCCAGGGGATGTCCTAGCGTCCATAGATATCAAGGACGCCTATCTTCACATTCCCATTTTCGCAGGACATCAGCGTTTTCTACGCTTTTCCGTAGAGGAGAACCACTATCAGTTTGTGGCGTTACCTTTCGGTCTCGCCACGGCTCCGCGGGTCTTCACAAAGGTGTTGGCCCCAATGTTGGCACTTCTGCGCCAAAGAGGTATATCGATTCTAGGTTACCTAGACGATCTTCTGCTTCATGCAGAGTCTCCTCAGACCTTGCTACAAAACATAGAAATTACTATGATTTCTTTACAGGAATTCGGGTGGCTGGTGAACCAGCAAAAGTCTTTTCTGGTTCCCACCCAGAGGCTCGAATATCTGGGTCTAATTCTAGACACAGTCAGGACAAGAGTGTTTCTTCCGGTAGGGAAACTTCGAAAGATTCAATCAGCAGTCCAGTTGTTACTGTCCAACAGCTGGTCTTCCCTTCGGACTTGCATGAGGGTTCTGGGGTTGATGGTGGCTTCATTCGAAGCAGTCCCATTTGCCCAGTCCCATACCCGAATTCTTCAGCAAGAGATTCTCCTCAGATGGAATCGGAATCCGGAATCCCTGGACAATCAGATACGATTGAGCAAACAGACCAGAGAGTCTCTGGTTTGGTGGCTTCGGTCTCCAATGCTCAGCCAGGGAAAGTCATTTCTGCCAATATATTGGACGATAGTGACCACGGATGCCAGTCTATCCGGATGGGGAGGAATTCTCGGTCAATTATCTGCCCAGGGACTTTGGTCCCCGGAAGAATCCAGATTACCGATAAATGTATTGGAACTGAGAGCGATCAGACTTTGTCTGATTCACTGGACCGAGCAGCTCCAGGGCAGCCCGGTTCGGATTCAGTCGGACAATGCCACGGCCGTGGCTTATGTCAATCACCAGGGGGGCACCAAGAGTGTCCGAGCGGCCAAAGAAGTGGCTTGCATTCTTCGCTGGGCGGAACGATTTGTTCCAGCAATCTCTGCGGTGTTCATTCCGGGGGTGGAGAATTGGCAGGCAGATTATCTCAGCCGTCAGACCCTGGATCAGGGGGAATGGTCCCTCCATCCAGACGTTTTCCACCAGTTGTGCCTACGGTGGGGCACCCCGGATGTGGATCTGTTGGCATCACGATTCAACAGGAAAGTTCAGAGATTCGTGGCTCGCTCCCGCGATCCTCTAGCAGAAACCGCAGACGCACTGATCGCCCCGTGGGGGCAATACCAGCTAATATATGCCTTCCCTCCTCTCGCGTTACTGCCAAGACTTCTTCGCAGGGTAGAGGAGGAAGGAATCCCAGTAATCCTGGTAGCCCGGACTGGCCTCGTCGAGCTTGGTACGCCGACATGGTCAGACTGGTGGCGGACGTCCCGTGGAGACTTCCTCTCAGAGAGGATCTACTGTCTCAGGGACCGATCCTCCATCCTGCTTTACGATCGCTGGCTTTAACGGCCTGGCTATTGAGACCCAGGTGCTGAAGGACAAAGGTTTGTCAGCTTCAGTTATTCCTACTCTAGTTGAAGCAAGAAAAGCGACTTCCAGAAAGATTTATCATCGCACATGGAAGTCCTACATTGCATGGTGTGAACCTTTGGGGTTCCGTCCTCGGTCTTATTCGATTAGTCGAATATTGGCTTTTCTGCAACAAGGGGTTGAGCAGAAACTGGCCTTGAGTACTATCAAGGGTCAGGTCTCAGCATTAGCCATCTTCTTTCAGAAGCCTTTGGCTATTCATTCCTTGGTGCGGAATTTCATCCAGGGGGTGCGACATCTGGCTCCGCCAGTGCACGCGCCGTTACCCCCCTGGGATCTTAATTTAGTGTTGTCGGTTCTTCAGAAACCTCCCTTTGAAGATATTAGGGAGATTCCTCTACCCACGTTGTCCCAGAAGGTGGCCTTCTTGGTGGCTATTACTTCTGCACGCAGGGTGTCAGAACTGGCCGCATTATCTTGTCGTTCACCATATCTGGTGGTTCATAGAGATAAGGTGGTTCTTCGTCCGAATCCATCCTTCCTACCAAAAGTAGTTTCAGAATTTCATCTGAATGAAGAAATTGTATTACCTTCCCTGTGTCCTAAGCCCAGTCATCCTCGGGAATTTGCTTTGCACTCCTTGGATGTGGTCCGGGCGATCAGGGTATACTTGAAAACGACAGACTCGTTTCGCAAGACGGATTCACTTTTTGTGATCCCAGATGGACCCAAAAAGGGGTTGCCTGCACCTGCCGCGACCATTTCCAGATGGATCAGACAGACGGTAGTGCAGGCTTATTCTATTAAGGGTCGGGAGCCCCCGTTCCCTGTTAAGGCGCACTCCACTCGGGCACTTAGTGCGTCATGGGCCTTTCGCCATCAGGCGTCAGTGGTCCAGGTGTGCAAGGCGGCTACCTGGTCGTCGGTGCATACCTTCTCTAAACATTATAAAGTTGATGTAATGGCATCGTCTGATGCCTCATTTGGCCGCAAGGTTTTGCAGGCCGCAATTTGAGGAGACCAGTGGTCTACCTCAAGGGTTTTTTTCCGTTGGAAAATTTTTTCTTTAGTCTCATTCTTTGTTTATAATGAGCCTTTAAAACTTCTAGTTTGGCACCGGTTGGGCCTACTAGATTGGATTTGATTTTGTCAATCCCACCCCTCATTTGTGGCACTGCTTCTGGATGTCCCAGCTCTTGAGAATCAAGAAGACTACGTCTGTCAATGAGCGATAGAGAAAAATGGATTTTTGTAAGAACTTACCGTAAAATCCTTTTCTCTTAAGCTCATTGACAGACGTAGTACCCGCCCCTCTATCATTGAGTTGGGTTGGGTTAATTTCTCTGTACTGCTTTAAACAGAACTGATTCCCTGTAGCAGAGAGAGGGAGGATATACCCTCAGGGACTGCCCCCTAGGGTGGAGCCAGAACGTTTTGTCATTCTGCCTAGTCCTACTCCTGCGGAGACAACATAACCCAGCTCTTGAGAATCAAGAAGACTACGTCTGTCAATGAGCTGGGAGGATTAGATAAGGGGGATGAAGGAGCAGGGAGCGTCAGATAGGGGATGAAGGAGCGGGGAGCGTCAGATAAGGGGGTTGAAGGATCAGATGGTGTCAGATAAGGGGGTTGAAGGATCAGGGAGTGTCAGATAAGGGGGTTGAAGGATCAGGGAGTGTCAGATAAGGGGGATGAAGGAGCTGGGAGTGTCAGATAAGGGGGATGAAGGAGCTGGGAGTGTCAGATAAGGGGGATGAAGGAGCTGGGAGTGTCAGATAAGGGGGATGAAGGAGCTGGGAGTGTCAGATAAGGGGGGTGAATGATTAGGGAGTGTCAGATAAGGGGGATGAAGGAGCGAGGAGGGGTCAGATAAGGGGAATGAAGGAGCGGGGAGCGTCAGGGGGATGAAGAAGCTGGGAGTGTTAGATAAGTGGGATGAATGTGCAGGGAGTGTTAGATATGGAGGATGAATGCGCAGGGAGTGTTCGATAAGGGGTATGAAGGAGCTGGGAGTGTCAGATAAGGGGGATGGAGGGAGGAGTGTTCGATCAGGGGGATGAAGGAGCGAGGAGTGTCATAGTGGGGATGAAGGAACGAGGAGTGTCAGATAAGGGGAATGAGGGAGCTGGGAGTATCAGATAAAGGGGATGAAGGAGCAGGGAGCGTCAGATAGGGGGATGAAGGAGCGGGGAGCGTCAGATAAGGGGGTTGAAGGATCAGGGAGTATCAGATAAAGGGGATGAAGGAGCAGGGAGTGTCCGATAAGGGGGATGAAGGAGCAAGGAGTGTCAGATAGGGGTTGGCTTTATGGGAGGTAACAGGAAAGGGTGGGAGAGCCTGGTAAGGCTCACAGGAAGAGGGCATCCTGCCAGCTCCTCCTGCTGTCTGCTACGGACTGGACCTTAACTAGAGCCCTTGTGATGAAGTAATAGGGCAGAAAAAAAGAAAATCTCCATAAAGGAGAAAAGCCAGGTACACACATTAGAAGGTGTTGAAAGTTTTTGTTTTCTTGTGTTCAGAGTCCAGCTTTAAGCAATCTGCCCTGTAGTTAGTTTATATAAATTGGAACAAAGCATGGATTCTTTGTAGGCCCACATACATTTATACATATAAATTGACAACCTGAGAGAACACCTGTTCCTTGGTGCAAGTAACACTCAAACATCCTTTAACATATGTTCAGAGGTGCTAATTAGCAACTAACTATCAGAGCAATTTTTTTGCATTTTTCACTGGCAAACCAACAATGAATTCCCCCAAAACACGGCTGATTAGGCGCGAGTTAAAGTGCAGATGGATACTGAAGATGGTAAATAAAAGAGAAATATTCCCACAAACAACTTTTTTTTTTTTTTTCATCATACTGACCATGTGGGCAGTGAATCTCCACACTTCTCCGGAATCCGGCAGATGTAAACAGCTGCTAAGATTATTTCTGCTTCAAATCTTTAATCTTGTAAGCACAAAACATTATAGCGGGGGCCAGCTGGAAAAATAGGAGCATCTGAGCAGATGTTATATTTTATATTAGCTTACGGCATGTGTTCTACCTTTTATCCGCTAATGTGTCTTTATACGCAAGCGTAGCTGTATAGTTCATAATCAAAGAGAAACACATTAACAAGGTTGTACAGGCAAAATATGAAAACACTCTCAGCTGATTACTAAAGTTAAAAGGGTAAGCGCAATTTTATTAAAAAACAAAAAACATCCAATTCACCCTCCTGTTAATATTTGGAGTCAACAGCTTAGCACAGTGTTTAAAGCTGAACTCCAGGCAAACTGAAATGTACACAGATAAAGTACATACATAGGAGCTTTGTGCTGCCAAATGATTTTTAAATCTGTAATATTCCTGATATTTCCACCTCTTTGCCACAAACCACCACCAAGTTGATGGTACTACTTACAGTTAAGGAATACAGTTGTGCCATCTTTCCACCCCCAGCCTTCTGATTGGAGCAGCAGTAGACTGATGAAGTGCTCCCTCTGCTCTGTCCTTTGATCAGCATGTTCATTGTTGGCACACCTGGTTGGCTTCCACTCCTTCTCTAAGGTCCGGTTCACACTTATGCGATGCGGGAAGGCTGTGAATCCGCAGCCTGTTCCCGCATCGCACACGCACCCCCGGCAGTTCACACTGCCATATGCGATACGCTGGGGGTGTCAATGTAATCTTAACGACACCCCCAGTTTGATCGCATATCGCAGTGCGATCGTGCAGTTAGCACAGGATCGGATCGCACAAGTGTGAACCGCTGTGCGATCCGATCCTGATGCGGCTTCCAAAAAGGGTCCTGTGTGTGTTGGCTGCGGTGCAAATTTAGCCATACAAAGTGTATGGCTAAACTCGCACCGCACAGCCGATCGCATGTAATGAAGGAGCAGTGCGCTCCGACATTACATGCGAACCCCGGACTCGCATAAGTGTGAACCGGGGCTTAGTCTGTCAAAAACCGTACCGCGCTACTGTATACAAAAATGATCTCCTTTTAAATATACAGTGGGGAAAAATAATTATTTGATACCCTGCAAATTTTGCAAGTTTGCCCACTTACAAAGAAACAAAGGGTCTATATTTTTTATCATAGGTGTATTTTAAATGATAGAAACAGAATATCAACCAAAAACCCAGAGAAAACACAATACAAATGTTATGAATTGAGTTGCAGTTCAGTGAGTAAAATAAGTATTTGATCCCCAAGCAAAACATGACTTAGTACTTAGTGGGGAAACCCTTGTTGGCAAGTACAGAGGTAAGATGTTTCTTGTAGTTGGTTACCAGGTTTGCACACATCTCAGGAGAGATTTTGGTCCACTCTTCTTGACGACAGATCTTCTCTAAATCCTTGCCCCTGACAATTATTTTTTTTTGCTGGGGAGGAAGGAAGTCGAGTCGGGGGCACGGCCACAGCGGCTTCCAACTAACTGTACACAGAGGCTGCCTCGGAGCCCCTGTCAATGGTAGACAGCACATTGGTGATGTCTATCATAGGAGCCGGTCCAGGAGGCAGGACATTGTATGACATCGGTCGACGGGTAAGCGGGAGATCCCTGCTCTGTGTAATCCAGCAACTCTCCTCTCTTCATTGCAGACTGCATTGGATGGGCACGCACTGGTGAGGCTACATTGGAGGGGCACTGATCAGGCTGCATTGGATGGACATGCACTTGTGAGGCTGCATTGGATGGGCATGCACTGGTGAAGCTGCATTGGATGGGCACGCACTGGTGAGGCTACATTGGAGGGGCACTGATCAGGCTGCATTGGATGGACATGCACTGGTGAAGCTGCATCGGATGAGCACGCACTGGTGAAGCTGCATTGGATGGGCACGCACTGGTGAGGCTGCAGTGGATGGTAACGCACTGGATGGACACGCACTGGTGAAGCTGCACTGGATGGGCATGCACTGGTGAAGCTGCACTGGATGGGCACGCACTGGTGAGGCTGCATTGGATGGGCACTGGTGAGGCTGCTTTGGAATGGCACTGGTGAGGCTGCATTGGATGGGCATGCACTGGTGGGGCTGCATTTGATGGGTACTGATCAGGCTGCATTGGATGGGCATGCACTGGTGAGGCTGCACTGGATGGGCACTGGTGGGGCTGCATTGGATGGGTACTGATCAGGCTGCATTGGATGGGCATGCACTGGTGAGGCTGCACTGGATGGGCACTGGTGGGGCTGCATTGGATGGGTACTGATCAGGCTGCATTGGATGGGCATGCACTGGTGAGGCTACACTGGATGGGCTCTGATCAGGAGCTGCATTGGATGGGCACGCACTGGTGAAGCTGCATTGGATGGGCACTGTGTAGGCTGCATTGGATAGGCATGCACTAGGCTGCAAGTGCTGTGTGATCTCCCGTCTGCCGCGGGAGACTTAGGATGTCTGCAGTCAGTGACAGAGCCGCTGCTTCCTGTACAGTTCCAGCTCTGTCACAGGCGGAGTGATATGAAATGCACTCCGCCTGTGACAAGAGCCATACAGGAAGCAGTGGATCTACTCTCTACTGCAGCCGCTGCTTCCTCCAGCAGTACCCAATGTCATGACCAACAGTAACCGCACGACCAGCAGTAACCGCCAGCAGTAACCACACCAGCAGTAACCGCCAGCAGTCTGCAAAATAAGTAGAAAAGGTATGTGCATTAGCGCGTGTAAATTGTTGCAATATGTTTTTTAATAACTAGTTGTGTTTTGTCATAATATGTGATGTCCTTGTTCATATATGTATGAAGCACATGACATTTTCTGGCTGCTTAAGTCATATGTGCTAGGGGTGCAACTCGCCCCCAGCACATAACTGTAAATATCCCAGCATGTGCAGTGTTTCTGACTCCTACCACCATGACCACTTTAAATCACTGGTTAGAGTGTTCCTTTAATATCTCTCAGAAGAAGTAAACCTCTGTATACTGATTCCATTTCATCATCCTCTAGTTGTGTTAAATTAGTGGGTGGGGGGACGCGCGGGAAGGGTGTGGCGGCGTTTTATTACTTAATTTTAGTATGTATTTTATATGCGGCCCCAGAAAATTTCTCTACACTCAATGTGGCCCAGAGAAGCTAAAGGGTTGGACACCCATGCTTTAGATGTTCGTTGGCAAACTTCAGACGTGCCTTTACATGTGCTTTCTTGAGGAGGGGGACCTTGCGGGCGCTGCAGGATTTCAATCCATGGCGGCGTATTGCATTACCAATGGTTTGTTCGGTGACTGTGGTCGCAACTGTCTGGAAATCATTTACAAGCTCCTCCTGTGTAGTTCTGGTCTGATCCCTCACTTTTCTCATGATCATCCTTACCCCTTGGGGAGAAATATGGAGCTCCAGACCGAGGGCGAATGATGGTTATTTTGTATTTCTTCCATTTGCAACTAATCGCTCCAACAATTGTCTCCTCACCAAGCTTCTTGCTGATGGTCTTATAGGCCATTCCAGTGTTGTGCAGGTCTACAACCTTGTCCTTGACATCCTTTGTTAGCTCTTTGGTCTTGCCCATGATGGTGAGGTTTGAATGGAAGAAAGAGATTCTGTGGACAGGTGTCTCTTATACACATATTGAGTTGTCGTTAGAAGCACCTTCTTAATTTGACAGGACTAATCTGTATACCACATGAGCACATACTGTAGCCAGTCTGTGGGAGCCAGAATTATTGCTGGTTGGTTGGAGATCAAATACCGTACTTATTTTACTCACTGAACTGCAACTCAATTTGTAACATTTGTATTGTGTTTTTTTCTGTATTTTTGGTTGATTTTCTGTGTCTATCATTTAAAATACACCTATGATAAAAATAATAAACCCTTTATTTCTTTGTAAGTGGGAAAACTTACAAAATCTGTAGGGGATCAAATAATTGTTTTCCCCACTGTATATAAACCTATGTAGGTCCACTAACAGAAGTGTAAAAAAAATTATGAAATACATTCACATGAAAATGTCCCTATAATAAAGCAAAAAAATAAACTAAAAGTAATCTGCAGTTTCCTTTTAAATGCAGCATATTCCTAGGTATTTTAGGCAAATCCCATAAGTGTACTCTGCGCTCAAACCTCCATCAGGTGTGCTCTGACCTCAATGCTTTGATCTCACATATTACTGCTCAGTCAAAACATGCTTGTGTCCCTTAGGTAAGGACTATGATTAATCATCCTCGAGGAAAACGCCCATTAAACACATCAACTCCGTACTCTCCTTCTCATTTAAGAGGTGCTCAATTGCACCAAATATATCCAGCCTTTTTGTGAGTATAACGATGCTGTGCAGATACTCCCTGATGAAGTCCCGTACGCTGTGACAAAACACGTAGGGGCAGGGCTTGGATGACCTCACAACTCTTGACATTGTACGGCAAGTGCGGTAACTCGGTTTATTGATATTTGCACAGCATCTCTATACTCTCAAAAAGGCTGGATATATTTGGTGCAAGTGAGCACCTATAAAATTTGGCAGTGTACATTAGTGTTGAACTGCAATGCACATCTGTCCACAGGGCTGAAATCCAGAATGAATGCCACTGCAGCGCACCAAACCAGCTAATGTGCACTGCCAAAAATGGTGCATGTACCATTTTTAGTGTCTTGCTTCACCAACTAATTTTCTTTGAATGGACTGTCTTAATGCAATTCACAGCGTAGCGTACGTTACCACACTGCAAGGGTTTTGAATGGGTCCTAAATGTATTACAAATACAAAATGCTTAATGATTTATTAACACCTAGCTGCATTTATTTGTTTGTTTTATAGCTGCCTATTGACAGAAAAGAAAAAAAAAGGTGGGGGGCAGACTTGATGGACCACTTGGCCTTTGTGCCATCCTCCTTCTATGTTTCTATTACAGCTGTCATAGAAAGTCCAGTCATTCCTAACCTTAGTTCAGGTTGTTAAATTTTCAGGTGATCTGTTGAGCAGCCCCAATCCTCATCTGGGGTCCCCCACCTGCAATCCTGGCTCCTCCCCTGCCGAGTGCCCTCCATAGCAGTATTCTTGCTATGGGGGGAACTTGTGCAGGCTTGATCCCTAGCTTTGTGTGTCCATAGATGCACACCGCGTGGCTCGGACCCTCCCTCTGCTTTTTCCTCACAGCCTGTTATTGACAACAGCAGGAGCCAGTGGCTCCCGCTGCTGCCTCCATGTTCCGAAAGGCAAGAGACAGTAGAGAGGGTAGCTGTTCCTGGGCACAGCACTGAATCAAGATTGGGCTCAGGTAAGTATTTTGGTGGGGCTGAGGGGATCTGGATCAGAAAAGGGATGCCTGAATACCCAAATAGTGACTGCATAACATATGATGCAGTCATTCTTTGCCTGTTAATTTTCCACCAATCTAAGTCAACTTTTAAGACGACTTTTATCAAGCATAGTGGTGCTTTAGGGCCACCCAGCACTATAATTTTGGCCAGTTTAGTAGGAATTGACTGAAATTTGAACTGTCTATGGGGACCCTATTATGGCAGCTTCAGAGTATTGCTTTGTGCTATGACAATGTGGGAGACTGATGCCTATTCTTGTCATGCTTCATGTAGAAGTGCTGTCAAGGTGTTTTAAACAGCGCTAAATAGATTGCAAAAGATCTGATTTGGCATAAAAGTGACAGCATAGGACTAGGATGCTTATTTTTTTCATACAGACTGTGTAACAATCATGTTTTAAATGATATACCTAGGTAACGATGTATATTGAGATTAGTTTGAATCTGTTTTTTATTATTTTGATATTAGTTTTTCCTATTGGATCCTATAAATATCACTAATGGCCCAAAAATTTTAATGAGACATTTGATTTTCCAGGTACAAAGTGATGTGTCTGGAGGAGAAAGCAGCTGAGCATCCTGAGGGAAAGGTAACAATACACAGGTCAGTGGTCATTTAATTTATAGAAACTTTGCTGCATTTGTGGATCGGGCAAAAGGAATCATGTCATACTGTAATTGGGAGATGGGGTATTATGAGCATCATTATTGGCGGATTAGCAAAAACCTCTTTTCAACCCCTAATGCCCACAGTCTGTAGATTAATATTCCTCAACACCGATATCCTTCTTTTCACATCTAACAGATGACACTATGCATGGCTTTTACCTGTCACTCTGAACTGCCACTGACAGCTGCCATCCCCACTTACAATTAACTATGATAAAGATTTAACATGCAGACTGGAATCTTCCTGTGCATATTAACCCTTTAGCCTAAAGATGGCAGTGTGTTAGTCTGTTTAGTACTAAATTGCCAGATACAGTTACAGTAATAAAAATATTTAATATCTAAACAGATCATGGTTGCTTTCAAAATGTTTTTTTTTTTTTAATCATAGAGTTCTAATCAAGTTAACATATGCATACTATAATTGCTAAATTTGGCCTCATCTAGCTTTCAAAAACCTCAGTTCTCCTAGACCAGTGATGGTGAACCTTGGCACCCCAGATGTTTTGGAACTACATTTTCCATGATGCGCACGCACTCTGCAGTGTAGTTGAGTATCATGGGAAATGTAGTTCCAAAACATCTGGTGTACCAATGTTCGCCATCGATGCCCTAGATCGACATCCTCCTTTTCACAGCTAGCAGCTAACACTATCCATGGCTGCTACTTTTCACCATTAACAACTTATTTTTTATATAGTTATGACATGCAGGCTGGAAGCTTCCTGCGCATAATATCACTTCAGCCTGACAGTCTGATTAGTACTATACTTGTCAGATACAATTACAGTAATAAAAATATTTAAAATAATTTATAAATAGATTGTGGTTTTTACTCTTTTTTTTTTTTTAAGTTAATTATGTTATGAATTACTCCCCCCCACTCCAGAACACTCCGGTCAGCGCTGATTAGGAGCCGGTCGGCTGCTGGTTTTCCAGCATGCTCGTCCAACAGAAGCTGACAACATTTTTTGGCTGGCTTTTGTCGGACTGGCTGGCATACACACTGGTTGAATGTCGACCGTTTTTTATTTATACAGTCGATGTCTCCTGACATTCGGCCTTGTGTACTAGGCATTAGGTAGATCATAGATGAGTCAGCCCCCTCCTGCTGAGCTATTGTATTCTGAGAGCAGGGAGACTCCCCTACCATCAGAATAAACTGAGCAGCATGGCCGACTATAGCTAACACTTTTGGTGTTGTAAAAGTGGATTTTATATTATTTAATATTAACTTTTTTGTCATATATAGATATACTTACTGTATATGGACACTATTTGGGTGATTGCACAATATATGGGACTCACATTTGATTTCTGCAGTTTTTAGAATGTATTATGTTTACATTATTGAATCCTATTAAGTTTTTTTTTTTTTTTTTTTTTTTTTTTTTTTTAGCGCTGCACAGTATAGATTACAAAGAATATTTCCTACCCTTTAGCCTTCCCCGGCAGGTACACTGACAGTAGATTTATTTGTCACTGAAGGGAAAAAAAGATAGTTCTTGATCTGTTTTTAAACCTTATATGCTTTTTTTGCTGAACCAAGCTTACCGCTGTGTTGATTTTGCTATTTCCACTGTTACAATAGAATTTTACAGTGGATTAAAAACCAAAAAAAAAATTTGTGTTGCATTTTCAATGATTTTCGTTTTCTCTTTTGTTCATTGATGGACACACCAGCTCTTCATCTTCTTGACCGTAGGGTTATACTGCCCCCTACAGGAGTAGGACACTAGGCAGAGAAAAAGCTTAAGTGCCGGTTCACACTTATGCGATGCGGGAAGGCTGCGAATTCGCAGCCTGTTCCCGCATCGCAAACGCACCCTTGGGCAATTCACACTGCCATATGCGATACGCTGGGGGTGTCAATGAAATGTTGACACCCCCAGTTTGATCGCATATCGCAGTGCGATCTTTACAGTTCGCACAGGATGGATCGCACAAGTGTGAACCACTGTGCAATCCGATCCTGATGCGGCTAAAAAAAAAGGGTCATGTGCGACTTTGCTGCGGGTGCAGTGCGAATTTAGCCATACAAATTGTATGGCTGAATTCGCACCGCACAGCCGATCCCATGTAATGAAGGTGCAGTGCGCTCCGATATTACGTGCAATCGCCGCAGCCGCACATATGTGAACCGGCACTAAAGCTTGAACACACCAATGGGGCAGTCCCTGGGGACACACTCCCACTTCCTGCTATAGGTATTCAGTTTTTTCTACCTAGTCAGCAGTAAGGCCCTAGTTCCTTGCTGGGATCTCTGATCCTGACAATTTTTTTCTTTTTACATTTAATTTTTTCCTCTTTTTATTATTTTGTTCCTGTGAGAGCTACAATCGAGTGCTTGAACTGGATAATGTAGATCCCTAGGGTCCCCCCAGTCCCCGCGGGTTGGCAGCACGGACAGGTTGATCTCTTCCCCCCTGTACTGACCTGTATTAGAGTCCCCAGGAGGGTCTCTTTACATGCTTTTACTTACGCACAGATGTGAGTGCATACTTTTATTCAATAAATGTGTTTTATAGTCTACACTTAGAGGCGCCTCTCTCTCTTTTTGTCTTCCGCTTGGTGGAACCCCTGGATTATTGGTTTCTAGATGGCTGCCCTGTATGTTGGACTCCCTCCCCCCCCTTCATCTAAGACTTTCATGGACCCTTATGGACCTTGTTTAACTGTGTGGCTCAAGTGCCTGTTGCATGTTTTTATCCTGTTCCAACATGACTGTGCACCAGTGCACAAAGCAAGGAACTGGTGGAACTGCTCCCGCACTGCAAGAGTATGCTCATTTAGGTATAGGGGGCTGCAAAAAACAGATTCACTTACCCGAACCTCTGTTCTCTTCTGGTTAGACTGTAGGACTAGTCCTTGCAGGCTCTTCTCCCAGATGACATTGCATATCCTCTGATGTCATCATGACCAAAGCAGAGCCCATAGGTCTGCACTGGGCATGAGGACTCCAAGGGGAAGAAGTGCACTTTCAGAGCATAGGGGAGTAGAGTAGAGTGCCGGCTGCTGGGTGGACTGGAGGATTATGTAAGTAAAACTGCTGTTCCCAGTTCCCTACATCTAAACAAGTATTTAACCCTTGCATTAGGGGGGCAGCCCCACTGCAAACTGAGGTTTTTTTTACCTTTCCCTGGAGTACGGCTTTAAAACCACCACTGTATCTTATGTGCCACTTATTTCTATTCATTTTGTGATATGTCTGTCTTCAAGCTTCTCCATGTCCATAGTACAACACTTTTACGTCATTGTTTCTGTAGAGAAATGTCACCTGTGAAAAGTAACTGGATGTTGGTTTGTCCACATCACTAAAGTATTGTTTTGCTAAAAAGAAAAGTTCTATACTGATCAGAAATGAAAGTTTCATGTGTTGTATTCATAATTTTTCATTCTTTTCCCAGATTTGGTGAATTTGTTGATCTCACTGAAGGTCCTCACATACCCAGAACAAGTTTCTGTATGCAGTATGAGGTCACTGCGGCACACTCAATTGTCAATATTTCTACAGAACATGTTAGACGGTTTCAGGGTCTCTCTTTACCATGGCACTTGAAGGTAAGGCAAAGTACCGTCCTTATTAGCACTCCTAATGGGCCTCTACAAGCTGGTGCTGGAAATACTGAACACGTTTGATTGCCAGTTTGTCACTGCAGCGAATTTGATAGTGTCGTGACTTAGATAATCCGCTGTATGGACAATAAGATCCTACTTTTGTTCTTTTAAATTTGTGAAGTCACTTGGTAAATTGGGTATGCAAGGCTTGACATAAAGCTTGAAGAAATATACATGGTACAATGAAGGTGGTGTTTTTTTTTCTTCAGGTTTTCCTTTAGTTCTGAGGGTAGTAACACACTTCACTGCCTCTCTCACATTAACCACTTGATTCTTCGAGTCTTTTTCTCCCTGGAGTCTCTTGAGTCCCAGACATTTTCTAAGCGATGTCTCAGGTTCACACATTATACCTTTTAGTGTTTATATAATTATATGGCGGTTCTTCATAGTTTCCACACATTTTTAAACTCTTTCAAATATAATAAAGTGCGGAAACCTTTTGAAAACCCCTCAAACATTGTATGTATTATACTTTTTTTTTTTTTTTTTTTTGAGACCGATAGAGATTTAATTTGGTAGCACATTTGGATGCAAATTTTTGTATTTCATTGGCTATTATTGGTAATGAATAGTGCAAAATTAGAAAAATGACATAACGCAGTGGTTACATAATTTGTGCACTTCCGCAGATTGGCTGCAAAATATAACCAGCAAAGTCTGCTGATTAAGATATCACATTGGTGCTGCTTTTACTGAATGTTGTAGAATGGTACAGATCAAAGTGAATATATGCATTTTACTAGGCGAGCTTTATTATCCTTTCAACATTGTCATGCAGAGGGGAAAAATGTTTTGGTGAAATGTTAGCATTAGAGTAAGATACGATTTATTTAACATGGCAGCAACATTTTTAAAGGCGTGCAATCGCTAAAAAATTTGAACGACATTACGTTAGCTTATGTGAGCATTTACAATAAATGCAACTGTTATCCAGATCATCCAACATCACTGTTGCAACCTTGGGAATAATTTTTGGAGAGAATATTTATATATCGTAAAACAAATGGTGCCTCGCTTCATGCAAACAATTATATACAAGCAGTAGATTTTAAATTGAATACATTTCTTAACCACTTAAGCCCCGGAAGATTTTACCCCCTTCCTGACCAGGGCCTATTTTGCGATTCGGCACTGCGTGACTTTAACGGACAATTGTGCGGTCGTGCGACGATGTACCTAAACGAATTTGACGTCCTTTTTTTCCCACAAACAGAGCTTTCTTTTGGTGGTATTTGATCACCTGTGCGATTTTTTTTTTTTTTTTTTGATCATGCGCTATAAACAAAAAAAGAGCGACAATTTTGCAAAAATAACAATATTTTTCAAAATTTTTTTTATATGAAATTACCCCCAAAAAGTTAAAAAATTAAAATTTTTTTAACATTTTTGGCCAATTTGTTTTCTGCTACATATGCTTGGTAAAAAAAATCACAATAAGCGTATTTTGATTGGTTTGCACAAAAGTTAATGCGTTTACTAACTAAGGGAAAGATTTTTGTCATTTTTGTTGTTTTTTTTTTTTTTTAAGGAGTAATGGCGGCGATCTGCGATTTTTTTTTTTTTTTTTTTTTTTTTTTTTTTTTTTTGCGGGACTGCGACATTGCGGCGGACAGAACGGACCCTTGACTGACATTTTTGACACTTTTGGGGGTACCAGTGACATTACTACAGTAATCAGTGCTATACATATGCACTGTTACTGTAAAAATGACACTGGCAGGGAAGAGGTTAACTTTATTGGGGAAGAAGGGGTTAAGTATGTCCCTAGGGGCGTGTTTCTAACTATAATTGGACATGGCTACTGGTGTAAGAACAGAGATCAACGGTCCTACATAGTAGAACCGTATGATCTCCATTTTTACACAGGGAAGAATGACAGGCGGCTTTGTTTACATTAGCCGCCTGCCTTTCTCCCTTCACGGCGGACTTGTTAGGTAACGAGCCGGGGCAGGGGTGCGCGCTCGCCCGCAATTGGCTCACAGGCCAGTGACGTACTGATACGTCCCTTTGCCTGGCCGGGGCTGACCGCCGCAGTATATGTACTTGCGGCGGTCGGCAAGCGGTTTAAAACAGTGATTGTAACTCATCTCTGTGCACACAAAAAACATATACCAATAAAGCAGTCAAAATTCCAGTCTGTGATCTTTCCCTAATAGTACTTAAGTATCTTCCACCCTAATGAAGTGACTGTACTCTGTATTTGTATTCTACAAATAGAACCATTGGTGGCACTACTCTTCGACTAATATGAAGTCACCAAACTATAAGCTGCGAGTAAACACAGCAGAGAAAGCATGTGATACAAGTCGCTGCACACTCTCTATGGCATTCACCAGCAGTTTTAGCTTCTCACCACCAGGGGGGCGACCATCTGGGTGGAAGGCTGTATAAGAAATAGCTCAGCACACAGAGCAGCAAAGATGTTGTGTATAGTGTAGTATTAAATAAAAGATTATAGAAGTCAGATGACTCACAAAAATGCCACAGAAATGAATCCAGCAGTTGATAAACAGGCAGAAAATTAGCCAAACTCCCTGGTATGCTCACCATCCTAAAAGTCTGAAGTGGCAGCGTGATGATGACAGCACGTAGGCTTTACCCCGGGGTAGAGCCTATGTGCTGATGTCACGCTGATTGTTAATGACAGCCAGGAACCAAACTGGTTCCAGTGCTAGTGCCAACGGGGACCACAGAAGCCACTGAGTCTTGGTGCCATTTTAAAATTGTGCCTGGATCAAGTGATTATTATATCTAAAATCAACATTTTTTTTAATAGAGTAAAGAATAGGTAAAATCTTTAACTGGGGCGATTCTCTTCAATTCCTGTCTGGGAGACTCAACAGGAAGAAAAATTAGGTGAAAGCTTTCCAAAATGAGGAAAATTTCCCGATTAGATCTCCTCTTTGTTAATTTTACAATAATAACTAACTTTTTCCATCACTTTCTGTCCCAGTGAAAGTGGTCACCAAGGCAAGTAGAAAGGGCGAATCTCTCCAATATAAACCACTGGAAAATAGCTAGCACGCCACATAAAAACCTCAATCTTTTACTGAGGTCATAAATTTAAAAGTTCCAAGTACAGAAAGAATAATTCGACCAAACTTGTTGAAGTTATTTTTTTTGTACTTGAAATAATGGAATAATGTTTTTGTACATGAATTAATGGACCTATGTATTTTTGTACTTGATCTAATGGACCTATATATTTTTGTACTTGAACTGGTGAAATTAAACTTTTCTTACAGAATTAATGGAGATATTTGTTGTACTTGAATTGGTAGAATTATGCTTTTTGGTAGAATTATGCTTTTTGTACTTGAACTTTTGTATTTGTGACATCCGTAAAAGATTTTGGTTTTATGTATGGTGAGCTGGCTATTTTTCTGTGTGTAATAAGCGGCATCGCCATGGACCAGGCACACCACTGGAAGGTGCTAAAGGTGTGCTGGATGGATTGTTTACCAGAAATATAAACCTGGTGGGAGGCCATTTTGGATCTGGTATTCACAAATGGGGATTCGGTATATGATGTCATTGTAGGCGAAACCTTGGGATCTAGTGATCACCAGTCAGTGTGGTTTAATATAAGAACTGTGAAAGAGTCACACCACACAAAAACAAAAGTTTTAGATTTTAGAAAAACAGACTTTTCAAAAATGAAATTAGTCATAAATGAGTCCTTATCAGACTGGAACGGATTACATGGAGTCCAGGAGAAATGGGACTACTTAAAAGGTGCATTATTGAAGGCAACAGAAAATTGCATTAGACTTGTCAGTAAAAGCAAAAAAAGGAAGAGACCACTGTGGTACTCAGCAGAAGTGGCCCAAATCATTAAAAATAAAAAGCTAGCATTTTGTAATTATAAAAAAACCCAGAGCAATGAAGATAAGGAAATCTACAAGATTAGGCAGAAAGAGGCCAAGCAAGTTATAAGAACTTCTAAAGCGCAAGCAGAAGAAAAACTAGCTCAGTCTATGAAAAAGGGGGATAAGACATTCTTCAGATATATAAATGAAAAAAGGAAATTAAAACAAGGAATAACTAAATTAAAAACAAAGGACGGAAGGTATGTAGAAGAAAATAAAGGGCTAGCTGACTGCCTTAATGAATACTTCTGTTCAGTTTTTACAGAAGAAAAAGAAGGAGAAGGACCTCCACTTGAAAGGATGACTAATGAATCATTTGATGCATGTGTCTTTACAGAGGAAGACATTCTAAGATTGCTGTCTAAAGTGAAGACAAATAAGTCACAGGGTCCTGATGGGATACACCCAAGATTATTAAAAGAGCTTAGTGGTGAGCTGGCAAAACCATTAACAGATCTATTTAACCAATCATTAGTAACAGGAGTCGTCCCGGAAGACTGGAAATTGGCAAATGTCGTGCCCATTCACAAGAAAGGTAGTAGGGAGGAATCGAGCAACTATAGACCAGTGAGTCTGACATCAATAGTAGGCAAATTAATGGAAACCCTATTAAAGGATAGGATTGTGGAACATCTTAAATCCCATGGATTGCAAGATGAAAAACAACATGGGTTTACTTCAGGGAGATCATGTCAAACAAATCTTATAGATTTTTTTGACTGGGTGACTAAAATAATAGACGGTGGAGGTGCAGTAGACATTGCATATCTAGATTTTAGTAAGGCTTTTGACACTGTCCCACATAGAAGACTTATCAATAAACTGCAGTCATTGAGCATGGACTCCCATATTGTTGAGTGGATTAGGCAGTGGCTGAGTGACAGACAACAGAGGGTTGTAGTCAATGGAGAACATTCAGAACAAGGTCATGTTACCAGTGGGGTACCTCAGGGATCTGTACTGGGACCAATTTTTTGTTTAATATCTTCATAAGTGATATTGCAAAAGGCCTCGATGGTAAGGTTTGTCTTTTTGCTGATGACACAAAGATATGTAACAGGGTTGATGTTCCTGGAGGGAAACGCCAAATGGAAAAGGATTTAGGAAAACTAGAAGAATGGTCAGAACTCTGGCAACTGAAATTTAATGTGGATAAGTGCAAGATAATGCACCTGGGGCGTAAAAACCCAAGGGCAGAATATAGAATATTTGACACAGTCCTGACCTCAGTATCTGAGGAAAGGGATTTAGGAGTAATTATTTCAGAAGACTTAAAGGTGGGAAGACAATGTAATAGAGCAGCACGAAATGCCAGCAGAATGCTTGGATGTATAGGGAGAGGTATAAGCAGTAGAAAGAGAGAAGTGCTTATGCCGCTGTACAGAACACTGGTGAGACCTCACTTGGAGTATTGTGCGCAGTACTGGAGGCCATATCTCCAGAAGGATATAGATACTCTAGAGAGAGTTCAAAGAAGAGCTACTAAACTAGTACATGGATTGCAGGAAAAAACTTACCAGGAAAGGATAAAGGACCTTAACATGTATAGCTTGGAAGAAAGAAGAGACAGAGGGGATATGATAGAAACATTTAAATACATAAAGGGAATCAACTCGGTAAAGGAGGAGAGCATATTTAAAAGAAGAAAAACTACCACAAGAGGACACAGTTTTAAATTAGAGGGGCAAAGGTTTAAAAGTAATATGAGGAAGTATTACTTTACTGAGAGAGTAGTGGATGCATGGAATAACCTTCCTGCAGAAGTGGTAGCTGCAAATACAGTGAAGGAGTTTAAGCATGCATGGGATAGGCATAAGGCTATCCTTCATACAAGATAGGGCCAGGGACTATTCATAGGATTCAGATATATTGGGCAGACTAGATGGGCCAAATGGTTCTTATCTGCCGACACATTCTATGTTTCTATGTTTCTATCCTACCCTATCCAAAACTATGATTAATAGTTTTTGACTTTAGTTGCACAATACTTTAAAGCAAGCTGTATGTTATTATAACGAAGAAACAAAAAAAAAAGCTGCGCTTGGATTTGATAATTCCCTCAAACACTCAGGGTAAGTTGCTGGCACATATATTGGATAAAACATAAATAGCAATATTAAAAAGAAAGTGCAGCGCTAAATCTGATCAAAAAGTCCACAGAACTCTTGAAAGGATGGATATGCTTCCAATCAGATCATAATAAATGGATGTACTCTTAATCCGATCAGTCAGGCAAAAGTGCAGATGAAACCACCACCAACACCAAACACACTGCCTCTTACCCTATAGCTACATAAAAATGGCATAGAAGGTTCCACAGAATGGATATCCACAGGGATGTAAAGACAACAAGCCCAGCTCCTTAATGGTGGTAATCCCCCAAATGTACAGGGTATGCAGATCCCATGGGTACAAAGAAGGAACACTCATAGGGCAGTATGTTCAGAATAGGCAAAATATATATTTTAAAATCAATAGATTCACTCACATAATCTAGGATATGAAAAGCGCGTGTGATTCCATAAGGACTAGGTTGTTTCCAACCACAAAGATGGCCGCTGCGTCCCAGTGCGCGATGGCATCACACGACCAGATCCCACCCAATGCGTTCATCAGCGATGATGTCATCAGAGCTGTGTATGTTACCATACTAAAGCAAAATATTAACAGCAGGAAACTAGGAAGCAACAGCTTTGACAGATCTAGTTCTATATAAATGTGCACCTGTATAAAGATTTCAATATATTATATTATAGTGAGCTCAATCACTAAAGCAAAAGTACAGGCAGATATCAAAAAACCTCAATTCAGTCATGTATATATTTTCAAATTATTAAATGCAGCAAGCACTTGTCATAGCCTTCAAAGCAGAACTAGGTGGTGTAATACTCTGTTGTGCTCTGTTGTTTGCAGTGTTGCACGAAAATGCTTAAAGGGTTAGAGAGAGCAGAGGGATTACATCAGCAGCGTGCTGCTGTCCTTTCCTGTTCTAGCTGCAAAGGGTGGGCCAACTCAATATTGAACCCTACGGAATAAGACTGGGATGCAATCAAAGTTCATGTGTGTGTGTGTAAAGGCAGGCGTTGCAATACTTTTGACTATAAGGATATAGATATCTATAAATATATATTAAGCTTTATAATATTAGGCGATCTTGCATACCTATACTGTACCTTTTTGTACAAGTTGTCCTTTAAAGCATACCCCCGGAGTACAGCCTACCTGGTCCAATGCTCACACTTGTTCCCCTTCTAATGAATTCCACTGTCCAGGCCCTGCCCAAAGCCACACAGGTTTTCTTTCTGAAAGCATCTTTTTCATCCTGTGCATTCTTTCCTATTGGGACCCGTGCTGATAGTGGCAAGCGGTCCTGTGGTGTGTGGATGTTCCCATAGGAATGAATAGGTTTGCCACACATGTTTAGGGTGAAGAGGATTCCATAGGTACACTATGTACCTATTCAAGAAGAAAGGCTGTGCAGCTCCAGGCAAGATGGACAGGGAAGACCACTGGAACAGGGATGACAGTAAGTATTGGACCAGGTAGACTGCACTAAGGGGATTCGGTATGACTTAAAGGACCACTTGCACCTAAGGCCTTGAAAGGTTTCCTCCTCCAAAAAGTGATATTTCACTATTTGGGTTGTACTGGTCAGTTGAATTGCCCACCAGCTTTCTCCTGTGTCGTAGAGTCTCTGATAACTGGTATTTTGTTTTTGGTCCCTCCTACAAGGCTATATTGATAATGCCATTGCTTTTTAGCTGGCGATCATATAATGCCATTGCCTTTTATAAATTTTGTTATTCTACATTATGAATAACTCATCCAGGGGGAGATGCCATCATCTAGCTTTATAATAGCCATGGTAATAAAAAAGAAATATTGGATATCACCACTTGAATCTTCAACAGATGTAAGAAGCCATCTTTTAATTAAAGTGTGTTTCCACGTTGCAGTCATGTTTGAGAAAACCCCACTAGATGTTTGATTTCCTATTCACAAAGCATAACTTAAAAAAAAAAACAAAGATGCTTCTTCGGAGCAGGTGTCATAGCTGACTGCAAGCAATTCTGAACAAGTTCAGAGCGAGCCTGTCCTAAAAGAAAGTCTTAGGACAGGGGTGTGACGGTGGCGGGTATCAGACCCCTGGCCTTCTCATCCAACTAATGACCAAGGACCAGGCAATCTCACACCCTGCCGTCACTTGCGTAACAATGCCACTCTCAGCTGCACCTGGCACAAAGATTTTCCAGCTTGCGGGAAAACAATCTAGATGCCAGCAGGCTGAGAGCGATTGTCACCGGGCTAATTAAGCAATTAACCCTTTCTCTGCCACCACCTCTACGTTATGATGAGCCCAGAGGACGCTCGTAATTTTAGAAATACCAATATGACTTTAGAATAATCATCTGTAACACGCGCTGTCACCGCAGACAGGAATGTCCAGAGGATTTATCTAGACAGTAGCGTTCTTCAAGAGACAGGTTCTTTGGTAGCTTTGCATTAAGAGCCTAGTGACAAGATTAACACTTTTCAAAATAAGGTTTAATAAAAAGGTTAAAATTGGTGCAAAATAAAAATATTTACAGAAAAATGGGTTTCAAAGAAATAGAGACACAATTCAGCAATTTAGAAAATTAAGATAAAGAATTAGAAATAAGAATACTTGCAGTCAATGTCCTTTTTATTATCAGAGTTTCTGAAGCTGAGCATGTGTGATCGGTCCTCAAACTTGAGAGATGTTTCTTCTTCGATGTTACATGAGAACTGAAAAAAACATCTGCTTCTTTCCTTTTCTCTGAGACCCCAGGGGGTGTCACCAGAGGTCCTTGACCAATAAACACAGTGGCCCTGGGTGGCCCTAGGCTCAGACAATGGCAAGGAACCTCCCGTTTAGACAGATTTATAACAATTCATATCTTCCAATATCTACCAGCTGTCTTCTTGAAACTGATATATTATTGTGCCGCATTGAATTTTACACCCATAGACACCAAACACAGGTTATCTCTAAGTAACCTCTGACCCGTAAGGAACTGTCATGGCAGCTGGAGTAACACAAAATGGTTGCTTGACAAAATGGTGTCCCAGTGCAGGATACCATTACAAGGCATGCTAAAACTTTTGAAGAGTGAAGGCCGCTTAAGTGATCTGGCAACCGGTCGCGGGCCACAATTAAACGGTACAGAATGTAGAATTTTTTAATTTGAATAGCATAATGAACATTTTCCTCCTGCAGCCTCTGAATGCTTGTTGGAGGGAGAGGAGGAGAAGCCAGCTTTCAGCCATTGCAGGAGGAAAATAGTTCCTGTATATGCCACCCCTCCTGCCCAAGTGTAAAACAGAATGTGACATTGAGGCAGAACAGGTCCCCTGGAGCATGGGGCATGGCCCCAACCAACCAAAGGTTAGAGATGTGGTAAAAACACATCTCAACTATGGGATTTTACTGCCCCTAAACCACAAAAGTAAACAAATCCTTACTGTCCTGAGCCCCCTATAAGGCTGCTTTCACACTGATGCACTGTGTTTTACCCGGATGTGGTGCATATTCTGAAAGCGCACCAAGACTCCTGAATGCAGGAGTTTTGGTGCGCTTTCAGAAAGTGTACTACACCCGCAAAATATACTAGAAGTATATGGCAATGCGCAGCTAACGTGCAGGAAAGCCACGGATGTACTCCTTTGCACCCACAGACCAGTGTACAAGCAGCCTAATAGTTGTTAACCCTTTTATAGGTGCTAATATGCCCTTTGCAAAAGCAAAGTGTATGTAATGTTTAATACACTGACCTTTTTTCCCTCTTCCAGCTCCTGCATTTCAGGCTGCCAGAAAAGACCCAGGTGAAGTGCGCCTGGTATCTCTCCACCTAGGACAGGAGCCGGTGCTGCAGAGGAGGCTCAATGCACTCTTATGTTCTGGGATGGTGGGTCGGCAAGTCCAGATCACAATCAATGGGTTGCTGATCCCAGGCAAGTTCTCCCCTAGTTTGAGGTTGGGGCCACATCGGATGGCTCTGAGGTCACAGGCTGAGCAAACCTGGCTTAGGACATGCTAAGCTTCCTCTCAATTAAATATAATGCCTCAATTTTAACCCTTTATTGGAACAGATTGTGTTCAAATCTAGTTTACAACTGATGATGAGATCTGCCAGTACAATGCAGACAGGGTTAATTATGTCACACGGCTTACCAACCTCCTTTTAAAAAAATAAAAACTTATTGGGAATATTCAATGCTGGGGTTAATAGAAAGGAGCATCTAAAATGGTAAGCAGCAATTTTTTAAGCCTAAAATTAAAAACAATTCTGCACAGAAAATATAACTTGCAGTCAGTAGGATGTGTCCCTTATCTTGATTCCTCTGCTGTTAGAAAAAATCCACTGCTATTATAGCTGCAAGTCTTTCTGGGCATGTCTCTACCAGCTTTGCACATCCAGAATGCAACATTTTTGCCCATTCTTTGCAAAATAGCTCAAGGTCTGTCAGATTGGATGGAGAGCGTCTGTGAACAGCAATATTTTCATATCTTGCCACAGATTCTCTATTGGGTTTAGGTCTGGACTTTGGACTGAACACATGAATATGCTTTGATCTAAACCATTCAATTGTAGCTCTGTCTGTATGTTTGGAGTTGTCCTGCTGGAAGGTGAACCTCAGCCCTAGTCTAAGGTCTTTTGCAGACTCTAACATGTTTTCTTCTATGATTGCCCTGTATTTGGCTCCATCAATCTTCCCATCAACTCTGACCAGCTTCCCTGTCTCTGCTGAAGAAAAGCATCCCCACTAGGGATGCACCGAAATGAAAATTCTGGGCCGAAACCGAAAATGCAGGATGCCCTTGGCCGAAAACCGAAAATGACTTTTTCCCCCAAATAATTTTAAAATAGATAGAACAGGGGCATACACCAAAAACAGGCAGCGACGTACACCTGTCGCTGCCACCCTGTCACAGTATATGTACTGTAAAGGGTTGGCAAGTGGTTAATTTAATTACCAATGGTTGTACTGATACTGGTTGCACTAATGCAGCACAAAGGGGTTAATTAACTGCCACTGGTCGGTCACTAATACATCAGTGACCAGCAGTGGCAATACATTAACCCCCTCATGCTGCATAATACTAGATACCATTGGTAAACTCGCCTCAGCTCCCCCCCCTCGCCTCAGCGTCCTTCTCGGCAGTACACCACCCCCCCCCCCCCTGCCTGAGCGTCCCTCTCGGCAGTACACCCCCCCCCCCGCTTCAGCGTCCCTCTCGGCAGTACAGCGTCCCTCCCCATCCCAAGGATGCAATCTCCTTACTCTGCTCCTCTGGTGTCCTTCCTTTCAAAAGACGTGCCTCTGGCCGTCGGCCCGCCTCCCGGTGATGTCACTACTACTACGATGTGAGCGCTTCACTTCCCTGTCAGAGGAGATACACACCTGACAGGGAAGTGAAGCGCTCACATAGTTTTAGCTATTAGCGGCCGGCCGCCCGCCCGCCCGCCCGGTGTTAGTTCATTCATGCACAGATCGTAGTAGTAGTGACATCACCGGGAGGCCGGCCGCCGGCTAGAGGCGGGTCTTTTGAAACCTGTGCTGCGCCCGCGGCGGCCATCTTTAATATCAGCATCTTTAACCCATTTTCGGCCGAAAATGGGCTTATTCCATTTGGTTGCCGAAATTTCGGTGCATCCCTAATCCCCACAACATGATGCTGCCACCACCATGTTTCACAGTGGGGATGGTGTGTTCAGAATGATGTGCAGTGTTAATTTCTCTATCGTCCATTGACAGGCGCAGCCTCCATCTTCATTAGCTGAATGGGTTATGCTGCCCCCTGCAGGAGTAGTCTATTCTTTACTCATTCTTTACTAATTTTGCTAGCTAGTGTTCAGGGTATCCTCCTGGTGATCTGCAAGCAATGCCGACTGGGGTTTCACACTGGATAATCTAGATCTTTATGGTCCCCCCAGGATGGCCTACGAGCATGAGCAGGTTATAGTCCCAAACTAGGCCTCGCCATGACGGTGCCCCTTTCCAGATGGGGACGAGCCTGCGAGCAGATGCCTCAGCGGGAAACGATGGCCTGGAACACCCTGAGTCACAGCATACCCCTCGGCTGGCAGCACCCCCACTTCGGGTGGGAGGAGGTCTGCCCGGAGCGGAGCCCACCCGGTCCATGGTATGGTGAGTAAATGTGACCCCCTTGCCTCTGGTGGCCTTGGGGGGGGGGGGGATGTACGCGCTCTCCTGGGGATAATAGGACCTGTACCTCCTAAAATATCCCCCTGCCCTGTCAGGTACCCGGCCTCTGTGCCCTGTCTCCCACCCCCGCAGGGGGCTATGTAACTGGGGCGCCTGGCGTCCTGAGGGGGGTGGCAATAGTACCTTGTTGCTTGCTTGATCTTGTTGTAGATCCTTGAGGCCTTCATTCTGAGGGTCCCTGGCAGCATGGCACGCCATGGGCGCCACTATCTTAAGTGTGGGCAATGTGTATATTTTTTCCCATTGGCTTGTATGGGGCAGCCATTTTCCCTGAGCTTCCTATTAAAATGCATTGGCAACCATTTTTGTGTAGTCCCATTGAACTGCACTAGCAGCGTGACCTTTTACATCCAGGCCGAGGTCACTTCTGTGATCCTTCTTCCTGCTGCAGGCTGTTAATGAGGGTTCTCTCTGGAGGTGGTACAGTACTGGGGTCCTTGCTGGCATATCCCAGCACACTCTGCTGTTAGTGTATATTTCAGGGGGAATCTGCAGTCTGCTGCGATCGGCGCTTCTTAAAGTGACAGTACTCAGTTTTTCTGTAACTTTGAATATGGAGCCGTAGCCGGCTTTGTCCTTACGGACCGTCCTCACAAATGTTTGGCTGCGTCTGCTTTGACGATTTCGAGGTGGATTAGGCAGACGGTTGTTCAGGCTTATTCATTCAAGGGTCAGGTTCCCCCTTTCCCTGTGAAGGTGCATTCTACTAGAGCGCTGAGTGCCTCTTGGGCTTTTCGCCATCATGCCTCTGTTGTACAAGTTTGTAAGGCAGCGACTTGGTTGTCTGTGCGCACCTTTAAAAAATTCTACAAGGTGGGTTTGTTGGCATCTTCGGATGTCTCTTTTGGCCGCAAGGTTTTGCAGGCTGCTGTTTCGTAAGAGAATGTTTTTTGTTTCTCTTAGGGGTCTTTAACCTGGGTGAGCTTCTGTTGTTTGGTTGAGCTGCATGTTACCCAGTGGGCTAAGTTAGTCTTGGAGTTTACGTTACTTTCTGGTTGCGTTCTTCCCACCCCTCATGCCTACACTGCTTTAGGACGTTCCAATCAGCTAATGAAGATGGAGGCTGCGTCTGTCAATGAACGATAAAGAAAACAAGATTTTTGTAAGATCTTACCGTAAAATCTTTTTCTCTGAAGTCCATTGACAGATGCAGCACCCGCCCCTCTGATATGGGGATGTTTTTTTCTTCACTGCTTACAACTAAACTGGTTTGCTGAGCAGAGGGTGTGTGGGTTATGCCTGTGGGGATGGCCCCGTGGGCGTGTACATTTAAATTTTTCCTGCCTAGACTACTCCTGCAGGGGGCAGCATAACCCATTCAGCTAATGAAGATGTAGGCAGTGTCTGCCAATGGACTTCAGAGAAAAAGATTTTACTGTAAGATCTTACAAAAATCTTGTTTTTCCACCACTCCTAGCGTTTTGCTTTTAGGTCAAAAAGTTCAATTTTGGTCTCACCTAACCAGAGCACCCTCTTCCACATGTTTTCTGCCTCCCCTACATGGCTTCTCACAATCTGTAAACGGGACTTCTTATGGCTTTCTTTTAACCACTTAAGCCCCGGAGGATTTGGCTGCTGAAAGACCAGGGGGTATTTTGCAATTCGGCACCGCGTGACTTTAACGTACAATTGCGCGGTCGTGCGACGCTGTACCTAAACTAATTTGACGTCCTTTTTTTCCCACAAACAGCTTTCTTTTGGTGGTATTTAATCACCTGTGCGATTTTTTTGATCATGCGCTATAAACAAAAAAAAGCGTCAATTTTGCAAAAATAACAATATTTTTCACATTTTTTTTATATGAAATTCCCCCCCCCCCCCAAAAAATGTAAAAATCCAAATTTTTTAACATTTTCGGCCAATTTGTTTTATGCTACATATGTTTGGTAAAAAAAAATCGCAAAAAGCGTATTTTGATTGGTTTGCGCAAAAGTTATCGCGTTTACTAACAAAGGGAAAGATTTTTGTCATTTTTGTTGTTTTTTTTTTAAACGCGTAATGGCGGCGATCTGCGATTTTTTTTTTTTTTTTTTTTTTTTTTTTTTTTTTTTTTTGCGGTACTGCGACATTGGGGCGGACAGATCGGACCCTTGACTGACATTTTTGACACTTTTGGGGTTACCAGTTGAATTTCTACAGTAATCAGTGCTATACATATGCACTGTTACTGTAAAATTACACTGGCAGTGAAGGGGTTAACTTTATGTGAGAGGGAGGGGCTGTGTGTGTCCCTAGGGTGTGATTCTAACTGTGATTGGCTGTGGCTTGAGCTGTAGGAGCAATGATCAACGGTCCTACATAGTAGAACCGTATGATCATTGTTTCTACACAGGGGAGAATGACAGGCGGCTTGTTTACACTAGCCGCCTGCCTTTCTCCCTTTTCCCCGACGATCGCTGAGTGACCGTCCGCCGGTCACACACGCGGGAGAGTCCGTGACCGCGCGGGAGCGCGCGCGCTCTCTCCCCAGAGCCTCACAGGCTAATGACGTATATATACACGTCACTCTGCCTGTGAGGGGCTGACCGCTGCAGTATATGTACTTGCGGCGGTCAGCAAGTGGTTAACAATGGCTTTTTTCTTGCCACTCTTCCATAAAGGCCAGATTTGTGGTGCACGACTAATAGTTTTCCTCTGGACAGATTTTCCCACCTGAGCTCTGGATCTCTGCAGCTCCTCTATAGTTACCATGGGTTGTACCGTACGCTTTCCATTTTCGGATGATGGATTGAACAGTGCTCTGTGAGATGTCTAAAGCTTGGGATATTTTTTTTTTAACCGAACCCAACTTTAACCCTATCTACAATTTTATCCCTGACCTGTCTGTGTTCCTTGGCCTTCATGATGCTGTTTGTTCACTAAGGTTCTCTAACAAACCTCTGAGGACCTCACTGAACAGCTGTATTTATACTGAGATGAAATTACACACAGGCGGACTCTATTTACTAATAGGTGACTTCTGAAGGCAATTGTTTCCACTAGATTTTAGTTAGGGGTATCGGAGTAAAGGAGGCTGAATACAAATGCAAGCCATGTTTCTCTGATATTTATTTGTAAAAAATTTTGAAAAACATTTATTTTTCTTCCACTTCACAATTATATGAACTTTGTGTTGGTCTATCACATAAAATCCCAATAAAATACATTTACGTTTTTGCTAAATGTACATGACAAAATGTGGAAAATTTCAAGGGATACAAATACTTTTTCAAGGCACTGTAATAGGGCCAATTTAGACAGGATCCAATTAACTTACCAGCATATCTTTGGAGTGTGGAAGTACACCAGAGTACCTGGAGGAAACCCATGCAGGCACAGGGAGAACATGCAGGTAGTGTCGAGGTTGGGATTCAAACCAAGGACCTTAGTGCTGCTAGACAGAAGTGCTATGTACTTAGCCACTGTGCTGCCCATCTAATGACTTGTGATCCAAGTTCAGTTCAGCAGTACTGCAATCCTAATCCCACACCGACATGAGGACACACCCCCAGCTCACAGCAAATGGCTCAATTGGTGCTGGCCATCAATCAGCCTGGAAGAAGAGCTCCATCTAGTGGCAGGAAGGAGTTTCAGTGGGACTGGGGTCAGACTGAAGGTGAGCATTACAGCTACATTTTTTTCTTTTTTTTTGTTATGTGTGTTGAGCCATTTCTTTTTAAATTAAAATGGAGAAAGGAAGTTCTGCCTGTAAAGCTCTCTTGCTCTTTTACTAGACTGGGTCTCTTTTCATCAGTGCGTCCACCCCTTTATTATTTTCATATCATTTTTTTTTATTTTTATTCAGGGAAATATTTTCATTTACTCTATGAAAGTATTGCTGTATTTTATTTTTATTTTTTTAAATCGTTTCCCTATTCTGTTTTATCCTTATTTTTTATTTTTTTTTTCATGTCTCTAAAATTCTGCTGTAAAGTACTATTACAATCAAGGCTTTATTGTGTGAATAGTGCCGCTTATAAGCCTTCCCTTCATATTAGCATAATTACAAAGGTTGATTGTTTACGAACACTTCAGATAACCCCAAGTGGTCGCTGTTTTTCTCCTTCATTCTTGCTGAGTCTTAAGTAAAAACTGCAGTTTTATGCTGAAGTATAATAGCGTGCTTTTTTTTCTGTCTTTAATAAGATACTAGATTTTCTGAATTATTAAACTATATATAGGCTGTGAAAGGCGATTCTGCTTGCCTTCCCTTTCATGGGATCACGCTGAGCAAGGCAGTTTGTTGCTGGGAGAGTGTGGAGGGGGGGTGGATTGTTGTATAGAGAGTACAGATGAAAAGTTTTTGTTTTCCCAGTGCACCGTGAGAGCCTGAGTTTGGTATTGATTGTTTTTATCCTCTTTGCGATTTTACCCCTCACCGAGGCTTCGCTTAGAATGGTGGCTGCTTCAATTTGCAAAGAAACCTTGGAAAGATTAAATCTTTTGACCCAAAGTTGTTTCGTATATTTTTGTAAAGTGCCGCAGTTGCTAAAGGAAACCTGTCCAGAGAGAAATACAAAGGCGGCACTGGTGGTGCTATTTTTTTTTTCCAAAAGTGCGGTTTACCTGGCTGTCATGCGAGCCTTCTGGCATCAATTCCTAAAGTGTAATCCCTATTTTGTTGAGAGAAAAAAAACGTTCTGTCTGATCTATGTACATTGCAGGAATTTAAACAGATTTTGTAGGCAATTTCTACCTATTTTTGCTGAAAATAAATAGCTCTTTGTTTCACCAGAGTGATCACATATTATTTCTGAATAGGAGGAGCTGATTTCCTATTAATTAGCTGATGCACTTTCTGTTCTCTGAGGCAAATCTAAGGCAATTTTCCTTTCTTTTTTTTTTTATAATAACAAACCTGCTATACTTCCATGCTCTGTGCAGGGGTTTTGCACAGAGCAGCTTTGATTCTTCTCTTCTGGGGTCCTCCGTTGGTGCTCCTGGCCCCTCCTTCCTGCCAAGTGCCCCCAGAGTAAACAGCTTGCGGGGCACCCAAGCAGGCACCTTCCCAAGCCATTGCTCTGCATGTCCATTCACACACAGCTGTGGATCCGCGGTTCGGCCCTATCCCCTCTCTCTTTCCATTGGTTTACCATCTGTAATTGACATTGGCTCAGCCAGTGAGGAGGGAGAGTCCCTGGAGAGCCAAGGCTCTCGTGCACATCGCTGGATCGCCATGCGGCTCTGGTAATTATTAGTGGGGGCTGCTGCACAGAAAAGGTTTCTTACCTTCAAACAAAGAATGCATGAAGGTAAACCACTTTAATCTTTGGGGAGTATCTCTCACTAGAATTTTAAATTCTGTTGCCTAAAATCTGACTTTTCGTTTAGGCTACATTCACACCTGAGCGTAGCGTTTTCGCACGTTTTTTACAGCGATTTTACCGCGATTTACAGGCGTTTTTTGTGCAGGCGTTTTTTAGATTGAATACAGACCAATGGAAAACGCCTTTAATCTGCCCAAAAAGAAGCTCATGTACTTTTTTGAGCATTGGGCGTTTTGCTCACAGCGTCAAAACGCTTAGATGTGAACAGGGGCCATTGAAATGAATAGGATTTGTCTTGTTGGGCGTTTTGAGAGCTGATCCTAGAGCAGAAAAACTCCCAAAAACGCCCCAAAACGCCTACATGTGTTACGACGGAGCCTTAGTGCAGACTTCTGTTTGTAAATTAACTTAGGCTTCTAAGTGGATCTTCACTGCATCTGAGCACTACAAATCCAAAAAGGCTATTTAATTAATTTTTAATTTTTGAAGCAAACTCCCTCATCCATCAATGTCTCCATGATTTATTTGGGTGAGAAATCACTTTGAAAAACACCCTCCTAGCATTTCCGGCCATGGCCATCTTCAGTAAGGGCAAATGATTCATGTAGCATTTACTTCCTGCCCTTAGCTCAAGTATAAGAACAGAAAGAGGAAATAGGCGCCTCTGAGTAAGGACTATAAAATGTATTTGGCAAGGTTCTTTAAAAACTTACATAGGAGTAAGTAAAGGCAGATGTATAGATCGTCTGGTGTCTGGGATCGGCTTGAGTGTGCTTAGCTGAGAAAACCCCTTCTCCTCCTCCTCCTCCTCCTCCTCCTCCTCCTCCTGAAGACTCCTGGTATTTGACATCATTTGCCTAGGCAAGAAACCAGAAAGTAACTGAAGAAATGTAAAAACAAAAGTTTAAAACAAGTAAATATGATGTACTTGCCTATCTGTTTAGTGATGCTAGCAGCATGAGGATTAAAAAAAATCCATGTTGATTGGGAGAGTGAAGTTCCACTTTAAGCAGCCCAGCCTAAAACCAACTGCTAACAGAGAGTTCTCTTAAGCAACAATTTGGTTAAAAAAAAACAGCATATTTTGTACTCAATCTAGTATCCATTACCTCTCGCTTCAAGCCCTGATGAAGAGGGTGTCCTCTAACTCCTGAAACGTGTTGAGTTTGTGATCATGTCTTGTATTTTAGCTTGGAATAAATCTATATCTGGAACATTCATTTTCCGTGTGACGCTTCAATCTCAGTAAAATTACATCTTATGTTGTCGTAATTATTCTTTTGAAATTAAATAAAATGCAACATGCACTGTCCTTGGGAGCGACTAGATTTTTATTCTTGACCCTTCTTCTTGGCTTCATGCTCACCCCCCTTGTTATCCCAAACCATTATATGACATATGTAAAAAAAAAAAACAGTCTAATATAAAAAGTGGAAAGCAAGTCTCACCCAGCCCCAAAACACTTGATGAATAGCCCAGCACTTGTGATGAAATTGCAGGTTCAAGACCACATGGTTTAGAACACTTGAAGACTCCCTGGAAATGGCTGCTGGTGTCCCGTGGGGAAGACGCCCTTCAATGCAGTGTGTAACCAGGCTGGAGCCCACCATTGAAAAATGGCCACTCGGGGGATTGCACAGGATCCAGAAGCGATGCAATCAGTAGTGCGACGGACCAGGGAAGATGATGATGCCACACCAGTGACTGGAGTCAGAGGGAGGAGGACCCAGGGGCACTCTCTCACCAATGGAATTGGTGAGAGGGCGCCCCTGGGTCCTGTCTAATACCTTGAGCGGTCATCTTTAGGGTGGGCTCCAACCTGGTTACACACTGCATTGAAGCGGGACAGCGGCAGCCGGTCTCAGCAAGTCTTTAAGTGTATTGAACCATGTGGTCTTGAATCTGGATCTCCATCACAAGTGCTGGGCCATGTATCAGGTTAATAATTACCATTTGCTGTTTGTGGTGATATGGTGATTAAAATAGGAACTATGTGTTAGTATGTGGGCTTGAGGTATCCCTAGTCATGTGGTGTTGCTACACTGGCTACTTTAAAGGTACAAGCTGCAGGGCGGGAGTTTAATCCAGTGACAGCTCAATGATTCATGCGTCCTGATGAAGTTCTGGGGCGGAACGAACCATGTCGACCTTGGGGGTGGACCCTCCACTTCCTGCAGCACCGCATGGTCTACCCATAAACAGGACCATACAATACTACACCTGTTTGAGCCAAGGGAGATACATAGCCGCCACAGTGATCACTTACTAACAGGAAGCCTGACACAACAGTAAGTCTGTTATGAACTGTGCACATCTCTGGAGGAACAGTCTAAAATCCCAGTGACATGAAAGCCAGATTGACGAGGAAGGGACAGTGAGTACCAGTGACCCCATTGTGTGCTTGTACTGGTCATATCAGCTGTGCATCTGATGGTACCCATGTACAGTGCCTTAAAAAGGTATTCATACCCTTTGGAATTTTCCACATTTTGTCATGTTACCACCAAAAACGTAAATGTATTTTATTGGGATTTCATGTGATAGACCAACACAAAGTGGCACATCATTGTTAAGTGGAAGGAAAATGATAAATGATAAATGATACAAAATGTTTTACAAATAAATATGTGAAAAGTGTGGCTTGCATTTGTATTCAGCCCCCCTGACTTAATAGTTTGTAGAACCACCTTTTTGCTGCAATTACAGCTACAAGTCTTTTTTAGTATGTCTTACTAACGGCTTTGCACATCTAGAGTGTGACATTATTGCACATTGTTTGCAAAATACCCCCAGCGCTGTCAGATTGGATGGGAAGTGCCTGCGAACAGCATTTTTCAAGTTTTGCCACAGATTCTCAATTGGATTTAGGCCTGGACTTTGACTGGGCCATTCTAAAACATGAATATGCTTTGATCTAAACCATTCTATTGTAGCTCTTGCTGTATGTTTAGGGTCGTTGTCCTGCTGGAAGGTGACCCTCTGCCCCAAGTCTTTTGTAGACTCTAACAGGTTTTCTTTTAAGATTGCCCTGTATTTGGCTCCATCCATCTTCCTATCAACTCTGACCAGCTTCCCTGTCCCTGCTGAATAAAAGCATCCCCACAACATGATGCTGTCACCACCATGTTTCACAGTGGAGGTGTTGTGTTCAGGGTGATGTGCAGTGTTAATTTTCCGCTACACACAGCATTTTGCCTCAGGGCAAAAAATGTAATTTCTCTTTCATTCACTGAGGGACACAGCTCCTGATCTTCTTAACCATTGGGTTATACTGCCCCCTGCAGGAGTAGGACACTAGGCAGAAAAAAGTCTGGATATGCCTATGATCAGTTTACCAGGGGGTTATACTCTCCCCTCTCTGTTATAGGTATTCAGTTTTTTTTCTGCCTAGTCAGGAGTAAGGACCTAGTTCCTTGCTGGGATCTTTGGTCCTGGCAAATTTTTTCTTTCTAGATAGATTTTTTTTCTCCTGTTTTTTTCCTGTGAGATCTACAATCAACTGTCGGACTGGGTGACGGGCTGGATTATCTAGATCCAGTGATCACCCCAGTCTAGCCAGCGAGTGCGATCAGATCTCCGCTCCGTGCTAGGTCAGCCGCGACATAGCCCCACCAGACGGGGGCAGGCCCGCGAGTTAAATACCTTGCGAGGTCGCATACGACTGGGTTTCGGCCAGAGTCGCAGTGTTCCTGCTGGCTGTCAGCCCCCCCCCCCCCATTTTGATGGTAAGGGGTTGTTCCTGGTGTGGTGCCTGTCTGGTTCCTGGTATGGTGAGTAGCTGTCCCCCCTCTCCCCCTGAGGGTTTTGGGGTGGACGTGTGCCCCTCCTTGGGATGGCGGTCAGACCCCAGGTTCCCCTCCTTCCCGTGTGGGTGGTCTGGTCCACCTCCTGGGGTGGGGGTAGGGCACTAATCTGGTGATGGCGGGAAGGGGGGGTGCAGTGCAGATTCTCCTAGTGGCTACGGTGCCTGGTTTCTGCGGGGTGGTGAGTCTGGTGGGGTCCTCTCCCTCTCTGCTGAGGATTGATTGGTGCTCTGTGACTGGCAACCGGGGGGTGCTGCCAGAGCGGGGGGGTTGTCCCTTAGCAGTGTGTTACACTTTTTTGTGGGGTCCCTCTAGTGACTTATGGAGTCTTTGGAGTACATCTCCGCACCTGATCCCCTCTCTGAGGCTGCGGGCCCTCCTGGGTCCCCACCGTCCATCAATGCACTGACTGAACTGGAGTCCTTTGTGTTCCGGCTAGAGGTGGCTTTTGGGCGGCGGGCTGGCAGAAAGCACCGCCGCCTTCCCCTGCCTCATCTGTCTTCTCAGATCCTGCTGCGGACGTGAGTCAACCTGCCACGTACCCTTAATCCTCAGATAAGGAGGATTCCTCCACTCTTCTGCAACCGTGCACGATGGAGGACGCAGCTGCGATGGAGGCGCAGGTTTCCTTTTCACTCCCAAGCCATCCATAGTTACATAGTAGGTGAGGTTGAATAAAGACAATAGTCCATCCAGTTCAACCTGTGTAGGTGTGTGTGGCTGTAATCATCTCACATAGCCCTTAATGTTCTGATCCTTGAGATGCAAGTCTAAGAGTCTTTTGAAAGCCACCATACTACCTGCAGAAACCACCTCTAGTGGTAGAGAATTCCACAATCTTGTAGCCCTAACAGTAAAGAACCCCCCTCGTTGCCTGAGGTTAAAACGCTTCTCCTCTAATCGCATTGTATTTCCTCGAGTCCTCATGCAATCCCTTCGAATGAACAGCTTTTTTTCTAAGCTGGGATCCCCATTAAGATATTTATAAATTGCTATCATGTCCCCCCTCAGACGTCTCTTCTCCAGGGAGAATAAATTGAGCGATTGCAGACGCTCTTCATAGTTAAGGTCCTCCAATCCCCTAATCAGTTCAGTTGCCCTTCTCTGGACTCTCTCCAGCTCCAACACATCCCTCCTGAGGACTGGTGACCAGAACTGGACAGAATACTCCAGATGCGGTCGGACCAGAGTTTTATAAAGTGGAAGGATTATAGTCTTATCTCTGGAATACATCCCTTTTTTTTATGCATGCTAATAATCTGCTGGCTTTGACAGCTGCCGCTTGACATTGCATGCTGTTGCCTAATCTATCATCAACCAAGACTCCCAGATCCTTCTCCATTTTTGATTCCCCCAAGGGTTCCTCTCCTAACGTGTATTGTGTTTTTATGTTTTTCATCCCCAAGTGCAAAACCTTACACTTCTCCACGTTAAACCTCATTTGCCATGTCGTTGCCCACTCCGTTTTTTTGTCCAGGTCATTCTGTGGGATATCTGCTTCATGCTGTGCAGTTATTGCCCTGGCCAATTTTGTGTCAAAAACTGATAACGAACTACTGATCCCGTCCTCAATTTTGTTTATGAATAAATTGAACAAGGTTGGTCCCAGGACTAAGCCCTGGGGCACCCCGCTTACTACCTCAGACCTGTCTGAGTATGCGCTGTTTATTACCACCCTTTGGACACAGCCTTTTAGCCAGTTCCGTATCCAAGAGCAAACCCTGCTGTCGATACCTGCAGACCTTATTTTATAAATTAAGCGCTTGTGGGGAACTGTATCAAACGCCTTAGCGAAATCCAAGTACACCACATCCACTGGTCTGCCCCTATCTAGCTCACAGCTCACCTCCTCGTAGAATGCTAAGAGATTGGTTTGACAAGAACGCCCATTTGTAAACCCGTGCTGATTACCGCTGATGATGTTGTTGTCATTAGCAAACTACGATATAGTCCCTTATCATCCCCTCCAGTAGTTTACATACTACTGTTGTCAAACTGACAGGCCTATAATTTCCCGGGATATGCCTCTGGCCCTTTTTGAATATCGGTATCACGTTAGCTTTCTTCCAATCCCCTGGTACAACTCCTGTCCTAATACTGTCAGCAAAGATCAGGAACAGTGGTCTAGATATATCTTTACTGAGTTCCTTGAGTAGAAAAAAGAGAGAGGGTGCCCTTGGGGTGGGACTTTAAATGAGGTATATACATTCAGTGACCATAGTACAAAGATGGTAAAAAAATGACAAATTTTATTGATGTAGTTGCATATGAATGATGACAACAATAAAACAACAACACAATGGGCATGCGGCATAAAAGCATCAACAATACACATGAATAACAATATCGATAAAAATATGGGTTGCACTCATATATTGTAGTAACTCGACGCGTTTCGTGAGTCTTCAGTAAGCTCACTCATCAGGAGTATATATGAGATAAATTGTCTAAAAATGAATGAGACAGTAAACAACATGTTACTATATATGATTGAGGAGTGTGATATTGTAACATCTGTACATGAACAGAAATGAAAAAGATCACACTCACACATGACCCAAAGATAGATGGTGGATGCGTGCTCTCACGATGCGGGGGCTGCCATGGTCTAACCCGGGAGCTGACAGGACTTGAACCATTGGCGAACACGTTGGGGAGACAGGAGAGGAATCAAGATTGTGGAAAATGAAGCTTCTGCTTGATAGCAAAGTATGGGCTGAAAATAAATGAATATGCATCTCAATGGAGTATATAATTGCATTGTTTGTATCACTAAGTGATATCCAAAGGATCAGGAAGGATAGGTATAATTGTATAATAAACTGCATAATGAGTCAGTCCAAGCAATTATTGTATGAAGCAGGGACCAGTTGCCTCTAGAAATATAGATTGTATTGTATGTAGTTCAAAATTAGATTTAAAGGGTAAGATACTATATCCACTTGGTGATACATAAAAAGTGAATGGGGTGTGGTAAAAAAAGGGGACCAAGGTGAAAAGAATAAAAATAATATATAAGAAGCAGAGTGGAACCCAAAATAAATGGTGATGAGTGATGATAAAAAAACATATGGTGATTAGTGAATCCACTTGGGAATAGGTGAGAAAGACAAGGAAGGATGAGCCTCAGAAAGGGTGAAAAAACTAAAGGGATGCAGGGGAGGTGAAACATCATGAAAGGACCCAAAGAAGGAAAGAAAGCGAAATGGCAGCAAAAGAGATTGTGAAAGGAGACCTCGCCTGAAAACACAACGCATAGGCACCTGGCTCTGGTCCTAGAACGCCATGTGGAGGATGGTGGAGGCAGGGGTGCAACCAGTGCATCCATGCTGTCCAGCGGTAGAAGTCAGCTTGTGCTGGCAACCGCAGCCTCAGATGGATTTCACCCACCAAACCATACGTGCACCTGTGACGGTGCTCGTACGTTGGGGGGAAGGACATGGTGCTGATATACAGGTGGCCCCGCCCTCGAAGGGGAGGGGGCAGCCAGGGAGACTAGACTTCCTGTTCGTATATCACAGCTCCCGGGAGAGATACACAGCCACCACCAGAGGGCGCACAACCAACCCATGGGTTGTATAAATAAAATAGGGTAAAAATTGTATGCAGCCATAGGCCTGTGTGTGTCACAAGGGGACCGTGTGGGACCGAAAGCGGGCATGGGTGTCTTCCACCCGGGTACTATTAAAAGTAAGCAAAAGAAATGGTCTCACATGGTTCCATGTAAATACCTCCATCCCGATTCATACTAGAAAAAAGAGAGAGGGTGCCCTTGGGGTGGGACTTTAAATGAGGTATATACATTCAGTGACCATAGTACAAAGATGGTAAAAAAATATGACAAATTTTATTGATGTAGTTGCATATGAATGATGACAACAATAAAACAACAACACAATAGGCATGCGGCATAATAGTATCAACAATACACATGAATAACAATATCGATAAAAATATGGGTTGCACTCATATATTGTAGTAACTCGACGCGTTTCGTGAGTCTTCAGTAAGCTCACTCATCAGGAGTATATATGAGATAAATTGTCTAAAAATGAATGAGACAGTAAACAACATGTTACTATATATGATTGAGGAGTGTGATATTGTAACATCTGTACATTAACAGAAATGAAAAAGATCACACTCACACATGACCCAAAGATAGATGGTGGATGCGTGCTCTCACGATGCGGGGGCTGCCATGGTCTAACCCGGGAGCTGACCGGACTTGAACCATTGGCGAACACGTTGGGGAGACAGGAGAGGAATCAAGATTGTGGAAAATGAAGCTTCTGCTTGATAGCAAAGTATGGGCTGAAAATAAATGAATATGCATCTCAATGGAGTATATAATTGCATTGTTTGTATCACTAAGTGATATCCAAAGGATCAGGAAGGATAGGTATAATTGTATAATAAACTGCATAATGAGTCAGTCCAAGCAAATATTGTATGAAGCAGGGACCAGTTGCCTCTAGAAATATAGAAGGATCAAGATAAGTATAATTGAAAGGACCAGAGCCAGGTGCCTATGCGTTGTGTTTTCAGGTGAGGTCTCCTTTCACAATCTCTTTTGCTGCCATTTCGCTTTCTTTCCTTCTTTGGGTCCTTTCATGATGTTTCACCTCCCCTGCATCCCTTTAGTTTTTTCACCCTTTCTGAGGCTCATCCTTCCTTGTCTTTCTCACCTATTCCCAAGTGGATTCACTAATCACCATATGTTTATCATCACCCATCACCATTTATTTTGGGTTCCACTCTGCTTCTTATATATTATTTTTATTCTTTTCACCTTGGTCCCCTTTTTTTACCACACCCCATTCACTTTTTATGTATCACCAAGTGGATATAGTATCTTACCCTTTAAATCTAATTTTGAACTACATACAATACAATCTATATTTCTAGAGGCAACTGGTCCCTGCTTCATACAATAATTGCTTGGACTGACTCATTATGCAGTTTATTATACAATTATACTTATCTTGATCCTTCTATATTTCTAGAGGCAACTGGTCCCTGCTTCATACAATATTTGCTTGGACTGACTCATTATGCAGTTTATTATACAATTATACCTATCCTTCCTGATCATTTGGATATCACTTAGTGATACAAACAATGCAATTATATACTCCATTGAGATGCATATTCATTTATTTTCAGCCCATACTTTGCTATCAAGCAGAAGCTTCATTTTCCACAATCTTGATTCCTCTCCTGTCTCCCCAACGTGTTCGCCAATGGTTCAAGTCCTGTCAGCTCCCGGGTTAGACCATGGCAGCCCCCGCATCGTGAGAGCACGCATCCACCATCTATCTTTGGGTCATGTGAGTGTGATCTTTTTCATTTCTGTTCATGTACAGATGTTACAATATCACACTCCTCAATCATATATAGTAACATGTTGTTTACTGTCTCATTCATTTTTAGACAATTTATCTCATATATACTCCTGATGAGTGAGCTTACTGAAGACTCACGAAACGCGTCGAGTTACTACAATATATGAGTGCAACCCATATTTTTATCGATATTGTTATTCATGTGTATTGTTGATGCTATTATGCCGCATGCCCATTGTGTTGTTGTTTTATTGTTGTCATCATTCATATGCAACTACATCAATAAAATTTGTCATATTTTTTTACCATCTTTGTACTATGGTCACTGAATGTATATACCTCATTTAAAGTCCCACCCCAAGGGCACCCTCTCTCTTTTTTCTAGTATGAATCGGGATAGAGGTATTTACATGGAACCATGTGAGACCATTTCTTTTGCTTACTTTTAAGAGTTCCTTGAGTACTCTCGGATGTACGCCATCCGGGCCTGGTGATTTGTTTGTGTTAAGTTTATCCAGCCTTTCCCTGATTTCACCCTCTGTTAGCCATAGTGGCAAGTCCTGTGTATTACTACTAACCATATAGTCATGGTCAGTGTACCCCTCCTTTTCCTGTGTAAAGACTGACGAGAAAAAAGCATTCAGCACGGTTGCTTTTTCAGTGTCCTCTGTAACCATCCTCCCAGCATCGTTAATTATGTGTGCAATATGCTCTGCCTTAGTTTTTTTGCTGTTGATATATTTAAAGAATTTCTTTGTTTTTTTTTTTACTATCCTCCGCTATTTGTCTCTCAAAGTTGATTTTAGCCATCTTGATTTCTTGTTTACTTTTCTTATTTGCCTCCTTGTATTGCTCGAAAGCCGATACTGTGCCCTCTGATTTATATTTCTTGAAGGCCAATTTTTTTCCCCTAAAAGGTTTTTGACGCTACGGCTTAGCCAGCCAGGTTTGGCTTTGTCTCTTCTAAATTTATTTCCCATAGGAATGCAGTGCAAGATGCATTTGCTTAATATGTTCCTAAAGCATTCCCATTTATCCTCTGTGGTCAGTGATCCCAGGGTTTGGTCCCAGTTTACCCTTTCCATCAAGGAGTATAATTTTGGAAAGTTTGCCCTTCTGAAATTTAGAGTTCTTATGTTCCCTACTTGCCTTGTTATATTGTTATTTATACTAAATGTGATCATCCTGTGATCGCTAGAGCCCAGGTTGTCCTGGACTCCTACCTGCGAGATTATGTCTGGGTCATTAGTGATCAATAGATCCAGGACTGCGTTTTCTCTGGTAGGGGAATCCACCAACTGTGACATGTAATTATCCAGTAATGTTTCCGTGAATAGACGGGCCTTCTGTGAGTGTGTAATCCCCTCATCCCAGTCAATGTCAGGATAATTGAAGTCCCCCAATATGATGACTGATCCCAATTTTGCCACTTTACCCATTAGTGCTAAAAATTCCAGCTCTACCTCCTCCCCTTGTTTAGGTGGCCTATAGCAAACCCCCACAATTACTATCCCCTTTTCTCCTTCCCTATGGAGTTCAACCCACACAGATTCTAAATCCATGCTCATCCCATCCGTAATGTCACTCCTTTCTATCACCTTTATATTGTTATTGACATAGAGACATACCCCTCCCCCTCTTTTTCCTACCCTGTCCTTCCGGTACACCGAATACCCTTGGATGTTGGCCAGCCAGTCATGTGAGGGGTCGAACCAAGTCTCTGTTATTCCCACAAGGTCTATGTCCTCCTCATGTACTAACATTTTGAACTCATCCATTTTATTAACTAGGCTCCTGGCATTCGCATATACCCCTCTTAGTTTTACAGAAGTTAAACGCGATTGGCGGTTATGTTTATTCCTGTTTGGTCTGAGAATTTATAAAAAATAGAAAGCATTTCCGCGCTAATATGATAAATAATTACTAAATATATGTCAGCAGCCAACACAAAATCAACCAACAGTGACTCAAATTAACAATAAAACATAAAAGTGTAGCGCTAAGAGTATTAATGATCACAAAATTGATAAATAGTGTCCAAATGAATGAAAAAAAAAAACTACTAATCACAATGATGTTTATAATGAAGAAAAAGAGTGTCCAAATGAATGAGTCCCAATATAAATGATATAAAATGAAATCATAAATCCACGTGCACAATATTGCAAGAAGTGATTCAACCCGTGACACCCAGGGTATGTGAAGGAAGGGAACACCTCGGTGATGGGATATGTTAAGCAGCTTACCAGATTTCCTTGGCTGCTCAACTTAATGAGTCAGCCTCTCCCAGCTATTAATCAAGACCGCTGAAGATCCGGTGTTAGAGGAATGCTTAGTCGATGCAAGTAGACCACTTCTCAAAAAACATGTAACAGATCAGTGTAGGGTTCGTGCTCCTCAATAATTTTCATCAAACATTTTCCAGGGGGCGTGTGGACGTTGCGTCTGGAGTCGACTCCAGACGCAACGTCCACACGCCCCCTGGAAAATAGCCGGCCTTCATTATCCTTTGCTACTTGGGATTGTTCGCGGGACGCCGCATCTCCATCCCCAGGTTCTAGCGATTTGACAAGCCTGTTTATTCTTGAGACATTGTGAGTAATATTTTTTAATAAAGTGGAATATTATTTTTAAACGGGATTACGCTATGGGCTTCGCTTTCTTTTCTTCCCACATATTCATTTATGTTTGATGAAAATTATTGAGGAGCACGAACCCTACACTGATCTGTTACATGTTTTTTGAGAAGTGGTCTACTTGCATCGACTAAGCATTCCTCTAACACCGGATCTTCAGCGGTCTTGATTAATAGCTGGGAGAGGCTGACTCATTAAGTTGAGCAGCCAAGGAAATCTGGTAAGCTGCTTAACATATCCCATCACCGAGGTGTTCCCTTCCTTCACATACCCTGGGTGTCACGGGTTGAATCACTTCTTGCAATATTGTGCACGTGGATTTATGATTTCATTTTATATCATTTATATTGGGACTCATTCATTTGGACACTCTTTTTCTTCATTATAAACATCATTGTGATTAGTAGTTTTTTTTCATTCATTTGGACACTATTTATCAATTTTGTGATCATTAATACTCTTAGCGGTACACTTTTATGTTTTATGGTCTGAGAATTTCCCGCACAGACCTGCCAATTGACGTTGTGGACCTACTGTCGCTGCTGACCCTACAACTGCCTTCAGTCCTCTGCTCCCTCCTGATTGATTCTACTTCTGAGCCCTCCCCCCCGTCTCCAAGTTTAAAAGCCAGAGTGGCGAAGGTGTTCCCTTTCTCCTATTTTGACAGAATTCTCACTAAAGAGTTTCGGACAACCAAAGTGTTCCCTTGGGGTCCCTAAGTGATTTGCTAGGCGAAACCCCTTTGCGGAGTCACTTCAGAAGTTGACTGTTCCTCTGGTGGTGGACCCTCCGATTTCCATATTAAACAAGGCAACCATGAGTCCGGTTGAAGAGTTCCCTGGCCTTTAAGGACTTTGCTGACAAGAAGGCAGAGGCTGTGGCCCGCAATATGTACACCTTAGCTGGTTCGGCACTGAGGCCGATATTCACCATTGCCCTGGTACTCAGACTCTAAACGGACTAAGCTTTTGTGCCATGACCTGGAGGGGGAGCAGCTCCCGCCTGCCTTTGCTGAGCTTATGGACCAGCTGGTCAAGGGACTGCAGTTTAACTGTGATGCCTCTTTGGATGTGGCTCATCTAGTGGCTCAGCCCTCTGTTTCGACAGTGGTCCTTCAGCGGGTCTTTTGGCTCAAATGCTGGTCTGCGGACCAGACTTCTAAAAAGGCCTTGACTTATCTTCCCTTTCAAGGAGATCACCTGTTTGGTGCTACCCTGGATGACATCATTAAAGGTCTTACAGGGGGGAAGAGTACCTTTCTTCCACAGGCTACTAAGGGCAAGGAGCTTTGTCATAGAAGTGGGCCCTCCTTCTCGGCTCATAAGAAGTTTTTTCGTCCCCTAGGGTGGACTGACAAGTGTTCAAACCCTGGCGGATCCAAGCAAACTTGGTCTGGCAAGTCACGAGCGGGCTTCTCCAGATCCGCGAACAAGGCCCCTTCAGCATGAAGGTGCACCATCACAGTGATCTGGGGTGGGGGGATGTCTTTGCTGGTTCCTGGATCCGTGGATTTCCCTGGTACAAGACAAGTGGGTCCACGATGTCAAACGGTCTGGCTAAAAGATCGAGTTTCATTCTTGCCCTCCGGAAAGGTTCTTTCCTTCCAACGTGCATCTGTCCCTGGTCCACTTAAAGGCTGTCTTTGGGGCGGTGCAAGACCTTTTACTTCAAAGGGTGATTGTCCCCATTCCAACTTCAGGGGTTTTACTCATACCTGTTTACAGTCCCCAGGAAGGAAGGCAAGGTGCGTCCAATTCTGGACCTCAAGGTGCTGTACTGCTTTGTGCGGGTGCAGAAGTTCAGAATGGAGTCCATCCGCACGGTGGTGGCTTCCCTTCATCTGGGATTTTCTTGCCTCCATCGACATCAAGGACGTTTACATTCACATTCCAATATGTGTTGGTCACCAGCGCTTCCTCCATTTTGCAGTGGTAGAGGAGCATTATCAGTTTGTGGCGTTACCCTTTGGTCTCACCTCTGCTCCTCGGGTCGCTGCTGTTTAGAGGACTTGGTCCTCTTTGAGGGTGTATTGTTTTTTTCAGATGGGCTCAAGGGGTCTTGGTTAAGCTCCTGTTGCCTAGTTGGCTACTGTTTAGCCTTGGACATTTTTTGCTGTTCCCACCCCTCATGTTAAACACTGCTTTGGGACGTCCCAATGGTTAAGAAGATCAGGAGCTGTGTCCGTCAATGAACGAAAGAGAAAATGGGATTTTTGACTTAACGTAAAATCCATTTCTCTGATGTTCATTGACAGACACAACACCCACCCCTCTTTCTAGTTGTATTTTCTTCTGACACTGCTTGTAACAAAACTGAGTACCTATAGCAGAGAGGGGGGAGTATACCCCCTGGGACTGCCCATAGGCATAGCCAGACTTTTTTTCTGCCTAGTGTCCTACTCCTGTAGGGGGCAGTATAACCCAATGGTTAATAAGATCAGAAGCTGTGTTCATCAATGAATATCAGAGAAATGGATTTTACTGGTAAGTCAAAAATCCCATTTTCGGTGTCATATGACCAGAGCACCCTCTTCCACATGTTTGCTGTGTTCCCCCACATGGCTTCTTGCAAATCGCAAACAGGTCTTCTTATGGCTTTCTTTCAAAAATAGCTTTCTTCTTGCCACTTTTCCATAAAGGCCAGATTTGTGTAGTGCATGACCGATAGTTGTTCTGTTGACAGATTCTCCCACCTGAGGTGTGGATCTCTGCAGCTGCTCCAGAGTTACCATTGGCTTCTTGGCTGCTTCTCTGATTAATGCTCTCCTTTCCCAGGTCTGTCAGTTTAGGTGGACGGCCATGTCTTGGTAGGTTTGCAGTTGTGCTATACTCTTTCCATTTTCGGATGATGGATTAAACAGTTCTCCGTGAGATGTTCAAAGCTTGGGGTTTTTTTTTTTTTATAACCTAACCCTGCTTTAACTACTTGCCTACCAGCCGCGGTACATATACTGCGGCAGGTCGGCTCTGTCCCGCAAAACGATGTACCTGTATGTTACTTTGCCTGGACTGCTAGCAGGGGCGCGCGTGCCCATTCGCCCCTGGGGAAGGCAAATTGCGGGCCCAGCAGCCTTGGTCTTAATGCTGTTTGTTCACTAAGGTTCTCTAACAAACCTCAAGGGCTTCACAGAGCAGCTGTATTTATACTAAGATTAAATTACACACAAACCCTATTTACTAATTAGGTGACTTCTGAAGGCAATTGGTTCCATTAGATTTTAGTTAGGGGTATCAGAGTAAAGGAGGCTGAATACAAATGCAAGCCACACTTTCTCAAATATTTATTTGTATAAAAATTTGGAAAACCATTTCTCATTGTCCTTCCACTTTACAATTATTTGTCACTTTGTGTAGGTCAGTTACATAAAATACATTTACGTTTTTGCTTGTAACATGACAAAATGTGGAAAATTTCAAGGGGGTATGAATACTTTTTTTAAGGCACTGTAGTCCGATGCCATTAAGGGACCCATGGGATTAGGGTGTGCACTGTATTCTCCCACTGTGGTTTTTTAATGGTGCAGTTCCAGTAAGAGTCTGGTCATCCAATCCCATGACTCTTACAGGATACAGATCCCATTAGCATGCATGTGCTCATAGCAGGGTTTCTAGGGGGGTCTTTTTAGGGTAGGCTTGTCCCAGCCCCGGGTGGGAGGGCCGCACTACTTTTTAAGAGGAAGGGGTTTGAGGATATCGTGTATGGAAGGGTCATGTTGGTTTTGATTGTGGTGGTGAATTAGAGAGAGGGTGGACTCTGGAGTTTTTGATGCTGTATATCTTTTTACTTGTTTAATAAAATTATGAGGAGGTAGCTGTTTGGTGTTTACACGTTTCTTTTTTGTTTTCTTCTTGGTTTTTTGGTTAATACATTTTTCTGAGAGCACCCTCCCTATATTTTTGGGTAGCACCACCTCGAGTAATTAGAGCTATGGCTGGGCTCCCAGAACCATAGATTTTTTTTGGAATCCATTTATCAAGTGTTTTGAGGCTGGATGAGACCTGGTTTTTCACTTTTTATATTACATGACCGTGTTTTTATTCAGACTGTGTGCTTTATTCTTGGCCACATAATAAATGTTACTCTATGGTTTATATGGAAGCACAATTTATTTTTTTTATTAACCCTCAAATCCACCTGCTCCTTATGGATATTCTGACTATACCAGTGTGCAACATATAGCTTTTGTATGTATGCTATAGTACGTCCGTGTAAACGAGGCCTTACAGGGAATGTGGACATGGTCCACTGTAGGGAAACCCTCTGATTACCTTGCCAGAGAAGACTTCTCCCTTGTGTAACGATCTGCCTATGCAATTGTTTTAGTTATGTATTTAGCAGTTTGGATTGAGTGTCTAACACATAAGGACCCATTGAAACAACTACATTAAACTGTTTTTCTTAGTGTGTGGTTTCTGTTGCTTTTTAATTATCTAATGTGACTCATTGTGACTTTTATTCTGCTGCAGGCTCATCACACAGTCTGGAATAAACTGAGAATAAGAGCCCAAAAGCTGGTAAGCTCACCCACAATGCACTGCAAATGTATAGTACACCGGCATCTCGTGACACCTTTGCTGCACAGGATTAATGAAACATTCTAATGAAATAAACTTCCGTGGAGGAGAATTAGGAAAAACTTGCTCATAAAATGGCCCAGACTATTGCAGATCCTTTAGTGCATTTTGTTATAGGCAAAAGCGGACTGCAGTGGGATAATTCCTCAAGTTTACAGCCTGTGGCATGTAAAATTAGACAGTCAGCAATAAAGTAAATATAAAATCTCTACAGCTACCCAAATAACGGCTCGGAGTTGAATTGTAGTAGAATTTTTTTTTTTTTTTTTTTGGTTAATGGTATTTTAAGCCTGTATTCATATTTTCTGCCTCTGAAAATGTAGGCTGAGTTCTTTTGTATGCTTAGCTAAATTTAATTACTGCTTTATTTCTGGTTTTTAATGATTATTCACACTTGTGAAATTGATCAGGGAACTGTGGAAGACCTATACGGGAAAAAGCACAGCTGTGCAGTGGAATTATGCTAAATTCATTGTTATGAACAGTGCAGCTCACAGCAACCTACTGTTTGTGCAAAAAAAAATGTGAAAGATGTCATTGTTTAATAATATGCACATAGCGTGGTAATCAGAAAAATTAGCCTTTACAGAGTCATATGAGGACCTACACTAATGCATTTTGAGACAATTTTTAAATTAAAGAGAACCTGTCTTGTTCATGTATAAATTAATATTACTGACAGTTCTCGCCTTTATACCGGTCCCTTTTTCTGCATAGTCCCTGGATCCTAGGCCCAGGCTATATGCAAGGAGTCAACATCTCTCAAAGTTGAGAATAATGGATAATTAAACATTTTTAGGGTGGGTTTGCTGCAAAATAGTTAGATCTCCAATTTTAATGCTAAATCCATTTTAAACCTTCCACTAATAAAAATTTCAAAATCACTTAATTAAAAAATTCTAGTCATGTGCTAAGATCAGGGGTCTCCAAACTTTCTAACTAAAGGGCAAATTGATTGTCTTTCAGACTTTAGAGGGGCCAGACTGGGGTCAGTGGGAGTGGAAGTTTTCCTGGCATCAGTGACGATAAACTCCAACGCATTTCGTATGGGGGGGGGAAGGGGAATAGTGCCCCATCATTGAAAGTAATGGAAGGAATGGTGTCCCATCGTTTGTGTTGGGGTCAGTGGGAGGAATAATGCCCCATCATTAATGTCAGTGGGAAGAATAATGCCCCGTCATTGATTTTAGTGGGAGGAATAGTGCTCTATCATTGGTATCATTTCCCTATCATTGATATCAATGGAAGGAATGGTGTCCCATCGTTGGTGTCAGTGGGAGGAATAGTGCTCATTATTGAAATCAGTTGTAGGAAAAATGCCCCATCATTAATGTCAGTGGAAGAAATGGTGCCCCGTCTTTGACATTAGTGGAAGAAATATTGCCCCATCATTGGTATCGTTAGGATGAATAGTGCCCATCATTGATATTAATGGAAGGAATAGTGCCCCATCATTTGCATTAGTGGGAGGATTAGTGCCCCATCGTTAGGAGGAATAGTGCCCCATCATTGGTATCAATGGGAGGAATAGTGCCCCATCGTTGGTATCAATGGGAGGAATAGTGCCCCATCCCTGGTATTAGTGGGCAGAACAGTGCCCTGTTGTTGGTGTCAGTGAGAGAAATTGAGGCCCATTGTTGTCAGTTGATAGAATAGTGTCTTGTGTCAGTGGGAGGAATAGTGCCCCAAGGGCCAGATAAAGGTAAGCAAAGGGCTGCAGTTTGGAGACCACTGGCTAAGATGCTTTTTTCCTTTTTTTCTTATGTAGTGAACCAAGACCCCCATACTGTCTTTACTGGAAGTAGTGTAGCTAAACTAAAAGTGTTTCCCTTAATAGCATGATGCTGATTAACACTTTTTGTCCCGAAAGGTCTGTTCTGTTACCTGACTAGAACTGCTTTACCTCTAATATGCAGGTCTAGAGCTCTTAACTGGGCACTAAGCCATGCAAAGCTTTGCCCACTCTTGACACCAAGCCCCATCTTCCTTATGTCCACCTGTCCAATGAGAGTGGCTTAGCAGGCCAGCAATAAACTTATTTAATTGATGGTTGAGGGGTGGGTGTGGCTTCTATCATTAGTCAAGGCTTTTTAATAAGACTTACTAGCAGCCACCATTGGGTTGTTTTTTTAGCAGCACTTAGTTCTGGAGACAGAGGTGGTCAGATTCACATTTGGACCAGTAATGCGTTGCTTTGGTCATAGGGAGGACACCACTTACCTGGTGCGTGTTTTTTTTTAAGTGGCATGTGGCAGCCCCTGCTTTTCTGTCTGACAAAAGGACCCATGAAAGTGGACATGGTGTAGATTCTTAATGGAGCAAACTGGGAGCACAAAACAGCAGGCCCTGAGGCTAGGACAAGTGATCTTAATGCCCAGGATGATGACCAGGCTGCTTGTATTTACAGTTCTTTGGTCAGCAATTATTAACAAGCATTCCATGTTAAGCAGCCTATGCACAGAGCAAATGTCTTATTCAATCCGTGGTTGCACAAAAGAAACTCAATTCCCTCATCAACACAAACACAGACAGTGTTGACGGGAGTCCCTTCCACTGAGCCATTGACAGGGGAGTCCCTCCCACTAAGTTGTTGTATTCTCCTGGCAGGGGGAAGTCATTTCGACCAGGAGAAGACAGTAATTTTTTTCTAGCGGCTATACCAGTCGCTAATGATAATCGTATGCAAAATCCAGCAGGCTGGTTGTACCAAAGTTGATCAATCAACTTGGTATCATGCAGCCTGCCCATAAATGGTTTGAATCTCGGCTGGTTCCTGCTGAACTGGGTGAGATTTGAACCATCTATGGCCAGCCTTAGTAAAAGATAACAAGTAGAGTGCATTTTACAATTGCAGTCTGAAGTTGGGACAGTTGGAAAGGCAGCACAGTCAAAGGTAGAAAGTAGAAACTCAAAGCAGGGCAAGAACCCAAAGGAGCACAGAACACTGCTGAAGACTTTGCAGGAACATGTGGCAGATCCTTGCATTCTTATAGGGCTATCGCACAGAACTTGGAATTCTAAGTAAATATAGGAGCATACACAGACGTTCTTTGCTGTCTGTGATTAGGGGGGCTGGAGTAATCCCCGTTAAATCACAAACATGCCTAGGTTATACAATATTAGAAAAACGAACAGGAGCTATTATACTGGGATTTGCTTGGTTTACAGACCTAAGAAGACCACCATATGTATGAAAAGCCAAAGGCAACTGATCAAGACTGCTATAAATGACATTGTGTAGACTGCCTGAATATGTTAAAATTTAACATTCTAGGATACCTTTCTCCCACACAAAGTGAAATCAGTCGTTCAGTCTAAAACGAGTGTACACTTTTTTCTATGGCCAGTATGCAACCAGTTCACTTCCAAGGGCATAACTATTTCTAGTTCTGTCAGATCAATGGTTACACAAACAATGATTATTATGACTTGGCCCATGAATGACAGATGCCAGTACAGTTCTGTAATTGGCATCAGAAGGTTGGATTCAGCCAGTAAATAATTCTGTGCTGTTTTTTCTTCAGTGAGTCTCAATTACATTTCAGACTGCAGAATCCCTGTACAATAGCTAGAAGGCAGAAATACTACAAGAATCGCCATGTCTGTAAACAAGACGTGATTGAGCGGAGCAAGGCCTGTCAGACCGCATCAGTTGTACCTTTTTATGAGGCAGTGATGCTATCCAAGCTCCTGTAAAAGAAATGTGACTCGGAGCTCAAGATAAACTGGGACTGTACTGAATCATACAAGGCAACTAGACCTTTATCTTTTATTGTAATTCCTTTATGAAGTATACACATGTACATTGCTGTACAAAACAGGACACAGGAGAAGAGTACTACCCAGCCTAAACAAGCATTTGCCATCTAAAGCCAGCCATAAACAGTGCAAATTTCTTTCCGCCAACCGCGCGTTGCGGAAAGAAATTCTCTAGATTCCCCCATCAAAACAGACAGGATAACCCCTCTCGCGAAGCCATTCTCTTCTCCCACGGGGCGTGGGGCAGGGGAAGCCATCCCTGCAGGGAAAAGACAATGATTTTTTCTGGTGGCTATTACAGTCGCTTGCAATAATCGCTTGGGAAATCAAGATGGATGGTTGTACCAAATTTGATCGATTGATCAACTTGGGTACATTCAGCCTGCCTATATACAGCGGGTAAAATAAGTACTGAACACGTCACCATTTTTCTAGGTAAATATATTTCTAAAGGTGCTAATGACATGACATTTTCAGCATATGTCAGTAACAACCCATGAAACTAAAACAAATTAATTCAGAAATTAGGTTATGTGTAATAAAGTGGAATGACTCAGGAAAAAAGTATTGAACACGCTAACTGAAATTTATTTAATACTTCCTACAAAATCCTGTGTCGGTAAGGACAGCTTCAAGTCGCCTCCTGTATGGAGAAACTAGTCGCATGCATTGCTCAGATGTGATTTTGGTCCATTCTTCCACAGTCGTCAAATTTTGAAGGTTCTGCGGGCCTCTTCTATTAACTCTGATCTTTAGTTCTTTCCATAGATTTTCTATTGGATTCAAGTCAGGTGATTGGCTGGGCCATACTAACAGCTTTATTTTCTTTCTTTGAAACCAATTGAGAGTTTCCTTGGCTTTGTGTTTGGGATCATTGTCTTGATAAAATGTCCACCCTCTTTAAATTTTCATCATCTTGTTAGATGGCAGCAGATTTTTATCAAGAATGTATTGGTACATTTTTCTATTCATCCTTCCTTCAATGACACGAAGTTTGCTAGTACCGTATGCTCAAAAACAGCCCCACACCATGATGTTCCCACCTCCAAACTTCACTATTGGTATGGTGTTTTTGGGGCGATGTGCTGTGCCATTTGGCCTCCAAACAAGGTGTGTATTATGGCATCCAAAGAGTTAAAGTTTGGTCTCATCTGACCAGGCTATATTCTCCCAGTATTTCACAGGCTTGTCTAAATGTTTTGCAGCAAACTGTAAACAAGCTTCAACATGCTTTTTCTTCAGCAATGGAGTCTTGCGTGGTGGGCGTGCATACAGGCCATGGTGGTTGAGTGCATTACTTATTGTTTTCTTTGAACAATTGTACCTGCTAATTCCAGGTCTTTCTGAAGCTCTCCACAAGTGGTCTTTGGCTCTTGGACACCTCTTCTTCTGATCATTCTTTTTAGTCTTCTGTCAGAATTCTTGCGAGCAGCACCTGATCGTGGCCAGTTTACAGTGAAATTATGTCCTTTTCACTTCTGGATTATGGCCCCAACAGTGCTCACTGGAACATTCAGAAGTTTAGAAAACCTTCTGTAAAAAATGCCATTAGTATGTTTTGCAACAATAAGGTTGTGAAGGTCTTTGAGAGAGCTCTTTGCTTTTACCCATCATGAGATGTTTCTTGTGTGACCCCTTGATAATGAGACACCTTTTTATAGGCCATCAGTTGAGACTAAACCAGCTGATATTAATTTGATAAGGGGCAGGATTGTATTTTTGCACCTCCCTTTCTTCATGTGTTCAATACTTTTTCCCTGTGCCATTCCATTTTATTACACATAACTTCATTTCTGAACGTATTTGTTTTTGTTTCTTTGTATGCAAGGATTGCATAGGTTGTTACCGATATGTGGTGTAAATGTCATGTCATAGCACCTTTAGAAATACATTTAACTAGAAAAATGGTGACGTGTTCAATACGCGCGTGTGTGTATATATGGGGGTATATATATATATATATATATATATATATATATTATATCTCCTTGACTGGTAACTACTTTTTAGCCAAACTGTCAACCTTGCAATTGGAATGCCATGTGTTGAAATATTGGGCAAGGATGGAATGCATTGCACTACGCGTCGGGTGGAGCGACGTTCTGACGTCACTGCGCTTCTCGAATCCCAGAAGGACGGGCTGTTGTGATTTAGCTGGCCGGCTTTTTTGATACCAATGCGATTTTAAACTCTCCTTGATGTAAGTGCAATTATCTCCTGTTATGAATAAAGCGTTTAAGGATTTTATGCCGCTTTGTATTTTGGGGATCTCCTGTGACCTCATCTTGATGGTGGGTCTTCACAACCCAAGAGGTTCCTTGGATGATAAAGGCCTGGGCTAGGTTTATAGCCACAATGCGTCACTGACCTCCTGTTATAGGAGGTCTGTGTAAGCTGGTAAGTGAGCACTCTTTATGGTAGAGGTGATGGTTCAAGGATCACAAACTTTAAGGTAGCAGATGGTGCGGATATTTAAGGACCTCTTTTCTCATCGCGTTTGGATGTTTTTTTTCACTGGTGTTTTTAGCGTTACTTTATGAATGGTTGTACTACATCCTCCTGGGCTCTGTATGTGTGTATATGTACTGGTGGTCAGAGAAATGGTATAGTTATTAAATAGTCTTTATCAGGTTGACCATTGTGTATTAAAAGTGGACCAGACAAGCACAGAGAACACCCAAGTGTGATGTATAACACCCTTGGTCAGCAAATCTGTGCAAGATTGATGACTGTCCTTTTCCTCTGCGTCTGGTGAAAATAGCCATTCACGGGCACGTATTCATAAGTACAGTACATAGTGGAAAAAAAAAAAAAAAAAAGTGGACCAGAAAGAGATCCAGCACCACAATCTCTATCTTGAAGTATGTTTTCTTCCTGTGGCTGGACTTACTGACAACACACAGGGCACCAGAGCATTTAAACACTGCACCAGCCCTGTACTGCTTGACAAATAAGAAACACGCAATTTTTCAAAAACGTCCCAAATTATAGCTCTGCATTGATGTAATCATATACAGCAGGGCTGCAGTTTTGCTCAAAAGTTTAGTTATCCTTTGAGACGTTCTGACATTCAGATCGCCCACCAGACATCAGCCTTTGAGGGATCTAAACCACCCCGGGAGTTCTAAATGAGCCCACAGACAAGCTCGTAACAATTAAACTGAAATAGAAAAAAAATAAAACAAACATTTGCGTTCCTCTAGAGGATGTTTTCTCTGCGAGAGCCAAATTGGAATGAAAGGAGCAGGACACAGACCATATCACTGACATACTTCTGCTCCATTACTCATCCTTCTCTCTCCTCTCTCCGACCGCATTGGCAGTTACAGGATTTTCCTGCTGACCGAGAATCCTACCTGCTATAGAACAGCCATTAGTGTCACTGCTTCTGTTCTAATTTTCATATTATAAAGTTTCAGTGGGAAGTAGAGCAGTATACAGAATGGAGGGGTCTGTTAAAGGAGATTGATTAAGGCTCCTTTCACACTTGTGCAACCTAAAAGTCGTGCAATTGTACCGCAATTTGTTTGTCGTAGTTTTGACTGGACTTGAAGCAATGTCTGTGGACCTCAAAATGCATCAAAGTCGGATCAAAATAGTGCAGGGACTACTTTGAAGTTGTCGTAACTTGAAGTTGCACAGATATGAAAAGTACTCATTGGAAATCATGGAGTACGACTTGTCATGCAGCTTTGCAGTCCCAAGTGGCACAAGTGTGAAATGGGCCAAAAACGTATATCTTGTAAAGGTTAATTTGAACAGTGTCCTATTCAGCAAGTTTTTATAAAGAATTCAACTTATTTTGGAGAATTTAGAGCTGAACTGCGAGGAGATGGCACAAATGAACGCTGCCTGTTGTTCCCGGATGCATCAGCAACAAAGTAGAAGGAAAGGCTATAATAAGCAGCCTTTAAATTAAACATTGCTTCCTCACTGCTCCTATACTTGCTATATGGAGCTTGTAAGAAATCTCAATGGAGATACCTTTTTCTTCTGGGCAATCAAGCCACCGCAAAGCTCTGACAGGTGTGTCTGTCGGTGCGTGTGGTGGGCATTAACTCTTCTAGGGATGATAATATTTTGGAACAATGGATTTTGCTGCTGATGTAAGGATTCATAAACGTTGACCGGTCTGCAAAGATTGGTACTCTCACCAGAGCTTTTCAGTCCCGTGCCCACTTGGAAGAAGATTAAAAAAGGGCATTTCTCTATCGCTCATTGACAGACGTAGTCTTCTTGATTCTCGAGCTGGGTTATGTTGTCTCCGCAGGAGTAGGACTAGGCAGAATGACAAAACGTTCTGGCTCCACCCTAGGGGGCAGTCCCTGAGGGTATATCCTCCCTCTCTCTGCTACAGGGAATCAGTTTTTTTCTGTCTAGTCAGGAGTAAGGACCTAAGTTCCTTGCTGGGATCTTTTGGTCCTGGCAAGACTTTTTTTCTTTTAGAAAAAGAAATTTTTTAGGTAGTTTTCTCCATTGTTTTTTTCCTGTGAGATCTTCAAGCAAAAATGCCGGACTGGGCGACACTTGTGGTCACCCCAGCCGGCCTACGAGCGCGTGCAGACCATGGCATTGCGCTTGGTCGGCCGCGACATATTCAAGTAAGTATGCGGGGCCGGGCGACGGGCTGGAGGTTGAGATCCAGTGGTCACCCCGGTTTCTGCCTAAAAGCGCGTGCAGACCAGTGCGCTGAGTCGGCCGCGACGGAGTCCCAGTAAAGGGACTGACTTTGCGAGTTAAAAGCTCGCTTGGACGCCAGGACCAGAGAGTCGAGGCGTCCACAAACCCCCACCCCGGTGGAGAGGGTATTGTGAAGAGAGGGTGCCTGTCGGTTCGGTATGGTGAGTAAACGTTCCCTTTTTTCCTCATTTATGAGGCAGTATATATTATGGGCCCCTCCATATATGGTCAGTATATATCTGATACTTACAAGTCCCCCTTGTAATACAGCATGTGTTTGTGGGAAGTGGACTTGGTTCAAGAGCTAACACTCTACCCAGCAGACTGTAACATTACAGCAGACATAGGAGGTATAATCCTACCTTATGTGCAGTGTATCTCTGTAGATCCATATGTCACCTCTCAGCAGAGTGCAGGTGGATGTGCTGGGAAGACGATATCAGCGGTCCGCCGCCATTTTGCCGTAGACCGAATGCATATATGTCCTCAGCTCACGCCGGCCGCCATGTTTTTGGAGTCTTATGTCTCTTCTATGGGGGCGGCCATGTTTTGTGAGCCCAGCTTCCTCGTGGAGGGCTGGGAACGCCGGAAGGCGTACACAGGGGGCGGAGCCACGCCTTCTGCCCGGGAAAAAGCAAACAGCTCCTTCCAGTCTGTGTAAGACAGACGCTGGCTGCAGTTTGTTGGAAACTGCACTGCATCGGTTGGTGAGCCTTGGGGGTCCCTCTCTCTGGGATCGAGAAGCAGGTACTCTGAGGGGCGCTATTGCGCTAGGGGGAGACACACAAAAAAAAAAAAAAAAAAAAGAAAAAGTTTTTTTGTTTTGTTGGCAAAGGTGTCCTGTATTAACATGGACCCTGCCACTCATGTATCTCCTCCGGATCCCCTCGAGGGGTCTGCGGGATCCTCCAGCACCCCATTGACAATTGAATCTTTGTCAGCTATTATGGAAACTTTTGTGTCCCGGGTGGAAGTGGCTTGTCAGGGACAGGGCGCAAGAAAGCGACCCCCGCCTAACCCCTTATTATCTGAAACCTCGGATTTAGACTCTGAGCCTATTTCTGCAGTTGCAGGTACTTCATCTGGTATTGGTGTCTCGGGTCCTGTCTCTTCAGACAGTGAGGAGGATGTTTCGGCATCTGCCATAGCCCGAGAGGAAGCGTTGGTAAACGCACTCATTGTATCTGTTCAAGAGACTTTAAGGTTACAGGGTATTCCATCAGAAATAGCGGAAACTGAGATCCCTTTTGGGACTAAAAAGCGCATCAAAGTGGCAAAGGTTTTTCCATTGCCCAAATGTTTTGGCAATCCTATCGATGAAGAATGGCGTCTGCCAAAACGCACTTTTAATATTTCTAAACGCATTGACAGGCGTTATCCGTTTGAGGAAACCCTTATTAAGAAATGGACAGAACCACCTGTGGTGGATTCACCTATTGCTAGATTGAATAAAGCCACGGTTATTCCTTTAGAAGACGCTCCGTCTTTTAAAGATCCAGTGGATCGCAAGATAGAAGCTATGTCTCGCACCATGTTTTCCTTGATTGGATCAGCTTTCAGGCCAATAATTGCTATTGGTCTGGTTTCGCAGGCTGTAACTGAATGGACCAAGTGGTTACGCCGGGACTTAGAAGAAGTCCCTCAGGCGGTATCAGATTTGTTGGAACAAATGATACAGGGGTTACAGTTTGTATGTGATGCGGCGTTAGACGCCACTCTATTAATGGCGCGAGCATCAGTCTCAGCAGTGGTTCTCAGGCGTACACTGTGGCTAAAAGGTTGGATAGCCGACCAAGGTTCCAAAAAAGCATTGGCTAATATCCCCTTTTCAGGAGAGCGTCTATTTGGAGCCAACTTAGATGAGATCATTAAGGATCTCACCGGTGGAAAAAGCACCTTTTTACCGCAAAATTTTAAAGGTAGAGGAACTCGTCAAAGACGAGGGCCTTCTTTTTCTGCTCACAAGAGGTTTTTTCGTCCAGCGGGTGAAAAAACTAAGTCCTCCAAAGCTCCTGCAGGAGGCGTCAGGGGTCGTTGGTCGGGCAAGCAAAAGCCCGCCCCCTCCAGACCTGAAGATAAACCATCCAAAGCCTGAAGGTGCGCCCCCACCCATAACTGGGGTGGGGGGACGTCTTCGCCGGTTCCCGGATCCATGGCTTTCCAGAATCCCGGACAAATGGGTTTGCGAAGTCATAAAGTCAGGGTACAAGATCGAGTTTCGATCTCTCCCACCGGCGCGATTCTTCCCTTCCAATATCCGACTATCTCCGGATCGTCTAGAAGATCTGCGGAGAGCAGTCACAGATCTACTACAACAAGGAGTGGTAGTCCACGTTCCTTGGACAGAACGGTTTCAAGGGTTTTATTCAAACCTGTTTACAATACCCAGGAAAGAGGGCAAAGTGCGTCCAAATCTGGACTTAAGAGCGCTCAATTCTTTCGTCAACATAAGAAGATTCAGAATGGAGTCCATTCGCACGGTAGCAGCCTTCCTGCATCCAGGGGATGTCCTAGCGTCCATAGACATCAAGGACGCCTATCTTCACATTCCCATTTTCGCAGGACATCAGCGTTTTCTACGCTTTTCCGTAGAGGAGAACCACTATCAGTTTGTGGCGTTACCTTTCGGTCTCGCCACGGCTCCGCGGGTTTTCACAAAGGTGTTGGCCCCTATGTTGGCACTTCTGCGCCAAAGAGGTATATCGATTCTAGGTTACCTAGACGATCTTCTGCTTCATGCAGAGTCTCCTCAGACCTTGCTACAAAACATAGAAATTACTATGATTTCTTTACAGGAATTCGGGTGGCTGGTGAACCAGCAAAAGTCATTTCTGGTTCCCACCCAGAGGCTCGAATATCTGGGTCTAATTCTAGACACAGTCAGGACGAGAGTTTTCCTTCCGGTAGGGAAACTTCGAAAGATTCAATCAGCAGTCCAGTTGTTACTGTCCAACAGCTGGTCTTCCCTTCGGACGTGCATGAGGGTTCTGGGGTTGATGGTGGCTTCATTCGAAGCAGTCCCATTTGCCCAGTCCCATACCCGAATTCTTCAGCAAGAGATTCTTCTCAGATGGAATCGGAATCCGGAATCCCTGGACAATCAGATACGATTGAGCAAACAGACCAGAGAGTCTCTGGTTTGGTGGCTTCGGTCTCCAATGCTCAGCCAGGGAAAGTAATTTCTGCCAATATATTGGACGATAGTGACCACGGATGCCAGTCTATCCGGATGGGGAGGAATTCTTGGTCAGTTATCTGTCCAGGGACTTTGGTCCCCGGAAGAATCCAGATTACCGATAAATGTATTGGAACTGAGAGCGATCAGACTTTGTCTGATTCACTGGACCGAGCAGCTTCAGGGCAGCCCGGTTCGGATCCAGTCAGACAATGCCACGGCCGTGGCTTATGTCAATCATCAGGGGGGCACCAAGAGTGTCCGAGCGGCCAAAGAAGTGGCTTGCATTCTTCGCTGGGCGGAACGATTTGTTCCAGCAATCTCTGCGGTGTTCATTCCGGGGGTGGAGAATTGGCAGGCAGATTATCTCAGCCGTCAGACCCTGGATCAGGGGGAATGGTCCCTCCATCCAGACGTTTTCCACCAGTTGTGCCTACGGTGGGGCACCCCGGATGTGGATCTGTTGGCATCACGATTCAACAGGAAAGTTCAGAGATTCGTGGCTCGCTCCCGCGATCCTCTAGCAGAAACCGCAGACGCACTGATCGCCCCGTGGGGGCAATACCAGCTAATATATGCCTTCCCTCCTCTCGCGTTACTGCCAAGACTTCTTCGCAGGGTAGAGGAGGAAGGAATCCCAGTAATCCTGGTAGCTCCGGACTGGCCTCGTCGAGCTTGGTACGCCGACATGGTCAGACTGGTGGCGTACGTCCCATGGAGACTTCCTCTCAGGGAGGATCTACTGTCTCAGGGACCGATCTTCCATCCTGCTTTACGATCGCTGGCTTTAACGGCCTGGCTATTGAGACCCAGGTGCTGAAGGACAAAGGTTTGTCAGCTTCAGTTATTCCTACTCTAGTTGAAGCAAGGAAAGCGACTTCCAGAAAGATTTATCATCGCACATGGAAGTCCTACATTGCATGGTGTGAACCTTTGGGGTTCCGTCCTCGGTCTTATTCGATTAGTCGAATATTGGCTTTTCTGCAACAAGGGGTTGAGCAGAAACTGGCCTTGAGTACTATCAAGGGTCAGGTCTCAGCATTAGCCATCTTCTTTCAGAAGCCTTTGGCTACTCATTCCTTGGTGCGGAACTTCATCCAGGGGGTGCGACATCTGGCTCCGCCAGTGCACGCGCCGTTACCCCCCTGGGATCTTAATTTAGTGTTGTCGGTTCTTCAGAAACCTCCCTTTGAAGATATTAGGGAGATTCCTCTACCCACGTTGTCCCAGAAGGTGGCCTTCTTGGTGGCTATTACTTCTGCACGCAGGGTGTCAGAACTGGCCGCATTATCTTGTCGTTCACCATATCTGGTGGTTCATAGAGATAAGGTGGTTCTTCGTCCGAATCCATCCTTCCTACCAAAAGTGGTTTCAGAATTTCATCTGAATGAAGAAATTGTATTACCTTCCCTGTGTCCTAAGCCCAGTCATCCTCGGGAATTTGCTTTGCACTCCTTGGATGTGGTCCGGGCGATCAGGGTATACTTGGAAACGACAGACTCGTTTTGCAAGACGGATTCACTTTTTGTGATCCCAGATGGACCCAAAAAGGGGTTGCCTGCATCTGCCGCGACCATTTCCAGATGGATCAGACAGACGGTAGTACAGGCTTATTCTATTAAGGGTCGGGAGCCCCCGTTCCCTGTTAAGGCGCACTCCACTCGGGCACTTAGTGCGTCATGGGCCTTTCGCCATCAGGCGTCAGTGGTCCAGGTGTGCAAGGCGGCTACCTGGTCGTCGGTGCATACCTTCTCTAAACATTATAAAGTTGATGTAATGGCATCGTCTGATGCCTCATTTGGCCGCAAGGTTTTGCAGGCCGCAATTTGAGGAGACCAGTGGTCTACCTCGAGGGTTTTTTTCCGTTGGAAAATTTTTCTTTAGTCTCATTCTTTGTTTATAATGAGCCTTTAAAACTTCTAGTTTGGCACCGGTTGGGCCTACTAGATTGGATTTGATTTTGTCAACCCCACCCCTCATTTGTGGCACTGCTTCTGGATGTCCCAGCTCTTGAGAATCAAGAAGACTACGTCTGTCAATGAGCGATAGAGAAAAATGGATTTTTGTAAGAACTTACCGTAAAATCCTTTTCTCTTAAGCTCATTGACAGACGTAGTACCCGCCCCTCTATCATTGAGTTGGGTTGGGTTAAATTCTCTGTACTGCTTTAAACAGAACTGATTCCCTGTAGCAGAGAGAGGGAGGATATACCCTCAGGGACTGCCCCCTAGGGTGGAGCCAGAACGTTTTGTCATTCTGCCTAGTCCTACTCCTGCGGAGACAACATAACCCAGCTCTTGAGAATCAAGAAGACTACGTCTGTCAATGAGCTTAAGAGAAAAGGATTTTACGGTAAGTTCTTACAAAAATCCATTTTTTCTTTGGGATTTCTTGCAAACTGCATACAGTGAATGTAAGAGCAGTGAGGAGGCAATATTTAACTGCTTGCTTACTGGGCACTTATACCCCCTTCCTGACCAAGTCAATTTTCAGCTTTCAGCGCTCTCACCCTTTTGGTGATATTTAATCTCCACTGGGCTTTTATATTTTGCTAAGCTATTAAAAGACTGAAAAATTTTGAAAAAAAACAACGTTTTTCATATTTTTACAAAATTTTTCCTCCACTGATGGGCACTACTGAGCCGTACTGCTGGGCACTGATGAGGTTGCACTGATAGGTGGCAGTGATGGACACTAATGAGGCGGCACTGGTGGGCCTTGATCAGGAGGCACTGATAGGTGGCACTTATAGGCGTCACTAATAAGCGGCACTGGTGGGCATGGATTGACGGCAACGGTGGGCACGGATTTGCGGCACTGATTAGCAGCACTGGTGGGCACTTAGGGGACCGATGTCTTTCTAATAAAAGCCAATTAACGGCTTTCTTCCTCAGCGTGAAGAAGAAAAAAGCCAGTAACCAGCTTCTATTTACTTCCATGATAAGCTGTCATTGGCTGTCAGCTAATCACATGGTAAAGGATCCTCTGTGATTGGCCCTATACCCTGCTCTGTGATCAGCTGAGTCCCAAGGACTCCACGATCACAGAACGCGGCGTGCGGGTGGCGTGAGAACAGGAGAATGTCCATGTATGCCCTCCCAGCATTTGAGACCCACTCTGTAGCCGTCTTTTGACTTTAGCCCAGGCGTCAAGTGGTTAAAGAGCAGTGTCCGTACCTTCATTTATACTAGATATATACTTATTTAAATCCCTGTACTGCCCAGCTCTGACTGGGAGAGCAAGAAACAGCCCAAGGAACCAGTCAGTTGTGCTGAGTAGCTGAGCTCTGAAAATCTCAGATCTGGATGGACAGAAATACAATCATTTAGCAAGTAAAGCAACCCTCATATTTGTAGCTTTTTTTCTGTGTATTTATCAATTTACCTGGAGTTCAACTTTAGGCCCCTTCCATGCAGGGTGGACTGAGTCTACCTGCTCAGCGGGGGAATCTGTGTGCTGATTCCCGCTGAGCAAGCAGATGGCTGGTCCGTGTCCACTCAGCTTATGCAGAACGGACACAGGCCGCTCTCCTCTATGGGCAGTCAAGTGTAAACGGACCATCTGTCTGTTTACACCTGCTGCCATCCAATCCGATCTGCCAGACAAATGGGAACCGGTCCCCATCTATCTATTTTTAGCGGATTGATTCAGATGTCAGCGTGTGTCAATAGACACCTGTCTGTTGACACCAGCCACTCTTAAGAGGCGACTGAAGGGTCCAATGTGGTCCGCCTGAAAAACTGTCAGGCAGACCCGATCAGCCTTCTAGTGTGAAAGGGGCCTCAAGGGCTCATTATAGCAAAAATATTGTACTCTGGTTACTGTATATGGTTAATACTTATTTCATTAATAAATCCCTGTTTTTTTTTTTTTTATTTCAATATGCCTTTATATATTTTCTCCACATTTATAGGCAGGCAAAACAGTTCAGTAAAAGTGACAGTTAAAGGGGTTGAGACAAACTACCATATAATTTTATTAGCACTGGGACATAGGCAAAACAAAGGTTCCCTTTAAAGCTTGCTTTGGATCAAATCTAGGTTTAAATGCATGTTTTAAAGTATTTTAATTGAGCACATATTTTAAGTTTTATGTTTTTTATTTTTACTTGGATGTAATTTTATTAGGACCTTTTTATTGGACTTTTTATATGTTTTTTTTCTACCATATTTTTGTTATGTAAAAGTAGAAGTTTGTAGATTAGCCCCTAGAGACAGAATACGTTAATTACTGCAGCCATTATGCCTTGCTTTTTAACAGCTGTTGAGATCAGATATTAGCCACATAGGGAGTACATTTCTTTCTGTGATTTGGTTGTTATGGTTATTTAAATCAAGCTGAACGCATTTATTTGTGTATATATAAAAATCACTGGAAAGCCTATACTTTTTTTTTTTACAGACAGTCCTGGCTGTAATTTTGTTTCCCAAGCCCATATATATGTATATACTCAATGGCCGCTTTATTAGTTACACCTGCTGGTTAATGCAAATCCAGACCGTTATTGTGGCTGCAACTCAACTTATGTAATAAAGCCTGCAGACACGTTTTAGGGATTCCAGTGTTTTTTAAGTTTTTTTTCTAAGTCTGTTTATTGAGGTTTTTGATTAATACAAGCATGGCCAGTCACAATACAGAGAGCTGAAGCCACAAAAAGAACAGTTCAAAACAAAAAGCAACACAAAATAATCATAAGCAATGGGTGTGTGCGGCCCATGCTATACCCAAGATGTAAATACACAAGACATATTAGTACATAACACAAGGAGCTCCCAACCCCCCCTCCCCCACTAATAGATACTAGATCTAAAGGGGATAGAAAGCATACGTTTAAGGAGCATCAGACATCAGATTTAAGACTTTATTCAATTTCTTGGAGCATCCTCTGTTACAGTAGGCGTCTTTATGTAGAGGAAGAGTGGTGTTAACCAGTTGCATCCAGAACGCCACCATGGGCATGGCAAGTTTTTTCCAGGTGAGAGTGACAGACTTACAAGCGTAGAATAGGAGTACAAGCAAGAGTCTGTTCTGCTATTGTCGGGGCCAGCTTTTTCACAAAACCCAGTAAACAAACTCTTGGAGGGGAGGATCACACCAGTGACTGAACGGATAAGCTGAAGGACTGATTCTCAGAACTGAGGAATGGCAGGGCAGGACCAAAAGATGTGAATAAAATTTCCAGGGGAATGAGCGCACCTCCAACAGCTCTGGGGAGGCACGTGGGTCCATTTTGTGGACCCAGTAGTGAGCAAAATAAGCCCTGTAGACTATTTAAAACTTTTTAGCGAGACTAATTTGCCTAAAAGGGAAGTCCCAAATGTCGGACCAACTGTCATCTTCCAGATCTTTAATGTCCTCAAGCCACCTCTGCCAGAGAGAGGGCATATCCTTAAGGGTTACCATACATAAGTGGTTGTACAATGTAGAAGTAGGCTTAGTTGAACAGTCAGATCTCAGAACATGTACTAGATCCGAGGAGGAATGGATTAAAGGTGAGCGAAAGAATTGGCTACCAAAGCCGTGAGAGACCTGTCGGTATCAAAAGTTATGGGTGGACGGAATATTGTAAGCGGTGCAAAGAGTGGTAAATGGAGTCAGTTGACCATGAGTTACAATTTGGGAAATTGTTTTAATCTTATAATTAGGCCAGGCGTGTGGGTCTGGGAGTGTGTAAAAATGAGGTAGTTTAGGAGTATTTGGAGATACCATGTGTGGTGAGTGGGATTTAAGCTCTGTCCCACCTTCGAGTGCTTCTAAAGCGTAAAGGACTGCTGCCTCCAGTACAGTGGCCGTGTTAGATGTTTCAGGACACAGCCACCAGTGGGCAGTAATCAATTGGGAGGCAAGAAAGGATTAAAGCAATCTTGCATGGCCGTGCCCCCTTGTGAGGAGGGTCTCATCAAAGTAGTTAATTTATAATCTATTATGTGGGATCCATTGTGGGGAATTTCTAAAAATATATGTGAATTTAGGGAGAATCTTGATTTTAAAGAGATTGACTCGACCCAACAGTGACAATGGCAAGTTCTCCCATGCCTTAAGCTTTGTCTTCACTTCATTTAGTATGGGCAATACATTTATTGAAGCAAAATCAGGAGAAGCAATAATACCCAAATATCTGAATTGCTCCACCTGCTGCAGAGGAATAGCAGGAGAGGCAAGGGGTACGTGCTCCTGGGTCAATGAGGGGAGCATGCATGGTTTCTGCTGCATTGCAGGAGATGGGAGAGCAATAATCAAAAAGACCATGGGTCTCCAAACTACAGCCCTCCAGTTTTTCAGGAACTACAATTCCCATCATGCCTTGTCATGTCGTTGAATGTCAGAGTTTTACAATTCCTCATGGGACGTGTAGTTCCGCAACAGCTGGAGGGCTGTAGTTTGGAGATCCCTGGAAAAGACTAAGCAATCTAGATGCAGAAATGCATTTTACAACATATATAAAAATGTTTTAGGGTTAACATACACTTTCAGGAGGCAGAAAGTCCACACATAGCCATGCTTTACAACAACAGTGTGCTTAATCCTGTGTCTCAATGCAGAAATAGGCTACCGTAATGGAAGTCTACATTGGACTAGTCACTTTATAGTTGGTCAGGCCAGGCAACTTTTTTTACATTTCTGTTGCAACGTGGACAATTCTTGGTATATACATTAAGCATTAAGTGCTTTATAATGAAATGTACTGGTAACTTTGCAGCAAGATAATGTGGCCGACAAACATACAGGAACCTATTGAGTTAGCATGATTCAGAGTTCCAATATTACAGCATCTTTCTGGAACCTTGTTAAACCCACATTATAAAGAGTCCATGCTATCCTGCAAGGTAAAGGAAAGAAAAAGCCTTACCTGGTACTATTTTGGTGTACTTGATAAAGTGGCTAATGATTGAATGTTTTTGGGCAGACATATTTGCCTATTACAAATACATATTGCGCTTCTTGCTAAACTCCTTTTCAATGCGAGTCTTTGGATCTGGCCAAACTGTTTAAAACAGTACTCAGCTTACAAGTGTTCTTGGGTTCTCTGCAAAACACATATTCCCCCATGCAGTGAATCCAGCGTGTCCCACTGCAATCTGCTGTTCATGTGCCATGCAGTGGGTCCTGCGCTGCCATCATGGTACTTTTTAGCTGGCTGCCTCTTCTGGGTGCAGGCATCCAGCTCTGATGACTTGCAGGCAATAATCACATGAATAATCCAACAGGCTGGTCAACTTGGGTACAATCAGCCTGCCCGTACAAGGTTCGAAACGGTCTATGGCCAGCTTTAGTGTATGGGGAGCTGGAAGATATATGCAACCAGCCTGTCTGTATTCCCATACAAAATTGGCTGTGTTAAGTATCATTTGCACATTATTAGTATACTAGATTACATATAGTGCTTTGTAGTGAACACTATCACTGTTTCAGCCCTTGAATGCTAAGTGAAACAATAGCTATTCTTTATATCGAGGCTAATACAAGGTGCCAGGTTCTCTTTAATAATAGGACACCTGTTCAGTGAGGCAGGTGTTTAGCTATGGAGGTCTCTGTAACGCTCAGCAGTGAATTAGATATAATATATGATTTAAAAAAATAAATAAAATTCTGAGGCTGCTGGAGCAAAAATCATAATATAATTGGGCTGGTGGCTGGGGTGTTCATAAACACGTTTCCATGGATGCCAAATTTTGTTGCATTTAAATAAATATCAGCCCCTTGCGTCCTCGGCAGCCCCGTGCAAATTCCTTGGCAGACAGCTTGATCATATAGTTCATGGCATGAATGTATAATTAGCACTTTATCATTTTAGTTGCTAAAGTATGTTTACAATTATATTTTCTTTCCCACAGGTCACAGAGAAGCAGAATACACAGCCTGAGCCTGCTGTATAACACAGATAACACTTTGTTTTCTCCTATTTTTTTCCTTTTTATTTTTTTTTTCAGAAAATAAACTTTTTTCCCACCGTCTTTTAATTTTTATGTGTACCTAATCAAAGTTTAAAAATTGCCCAATTTGTAATAAAAACTCTTATATAGTTCCAAATGCAAATGTTTGTGTGAGAAATGCACCTTCTGGAAGAGTGGCATGAAATGTTTTATTTATTTGCTGTCTATTGAGATTGAATATGTAGAAAAAAATATATATATATATGAAAACCCTGTATTTATTTCCTAAAGGGTGAGTACTCCCAATCTCAATTTTATAGCCCTCATATATATACTGTGAATTAGATGTTCTACTTTCTTGTGTGTTTAATTGGAGTTTTGATACAACTTTCAAGGTTCTAAATCTTTTACTGTAAATTGTCAAGAAAAAAAAAATAGATTGTACAGAGTTACTACTGTATGTTCAAGGGAAAAAAGACAGCCATGTACAGTGCAAGGTTAACCTTTTTGCATGCTAAAATGACAACCATTTTAAAATGTCCATTTGAGTGAGGAAACCTGTATTTTTTAAGTGGCCATGGAACAAACAAGTCATCTTGTGCCGTAGAACACCACGAGAAGTGAAGTTGTTGGCTTTATCAGCGGGTCTAGCATCACACTTATACCTTCCCAGCTGCTGGCCCGTATGTTTTAATTTGTCTATGTATAAGTGGTATGAGTAGCTGATGCAGGTGCTGCTTTGGGACTTCCCAGTTACTTTGCTGAGGTCTTTAAATCTTTCAGTTCTGGCCGTCTTCCAATAGCTCGAGCTGCTTTGTGGTCTTGTAGTAAATTATATTTGCCCCAGGAACATCTGTTTGTCCGACCTGAACTGGCTTTCCTGGCTGACCTCTCATTCTGCTCAGGCACTTACCAAGAATCCCCTCTCTCCTTTTTGTTCTTGTATTGTAGAATATTTGCAGTAAGCATGTGCGATATGAACCCACATTTAAATAGTTTCCTTTTCGTACTTTAGGGTTATCCAGCGTTTTAATACATGGTTTCATATTACCCAAAGATATGCACGCATGTGCGAAAGAAACTCCCCTCATGGACTTTAAGGCAGCTAATAGATGAGCTTAAATGTAAAAGGGCAAATGCCAGTTTTTTTTTGTATACAATCATAAAAAGGACACAATCCATAAAAAGTAACAGTATAACACACAATAATTCTAAACATATGCAGTTTTTTGAGGAATGTTTGTTGGGCGCTTCTGCTGAGAAACCAGTCCTCTAAATCTTGGTGGGGGGGGGGATGGGTGGACTTCTGATAATGTGCAAGTGCACCACGCTGACACTTAGGGCAGCTCTTGGGAATGGCAGAAGCAGTTTCAACTAGTAGGCAAGAAGAAAAAAGGTGCCTCGGAGTGCAGCTGACAACACTTTATTGAACAAACGACAAGCAAACTTACAAATGGGATGATGTGTCGTCACGGCTCGGGGTCTCTTCCTGGTCCCTCGACTCGTCCTATCCTCCAACTGTCCAGCAGCAGAGAGCTGATGCCAGTATTGGAGCCCAATCAGGAATGGTGGATCAGTCTGAGGCTGCGGTGGAATGTATGCCTTGCTCGTGGACCGCACAGTCTGACGATGGAGCACTACTGCGCATGCTCTGAAACCCGTTACCACCCCCTCACGTCATTATGCTTGGTGTGGTCCACGAGCTAGGCACGCGTTTCACCGCAGCCTCGGACTGATCCACCTTTCCTGATTGGGCTCCCCTACTGGCGTCATCACTCTGCTGGTGGACAGTTGGAGAATAGGACAAATAGCGGGACCAGGAAGAGACCCTGAGCCGTGAGGGCACATCATCCTATTTATGTTTGCTTGTCTTTTGTATAATAAAGTGTTGTCAGCTGTACTCAGAGGCGCCTTTCTTTCTCCTTGCCTAAACATATAGAGTACCTTATATAAAAAAGAGAATTGATGCTCCTGCGCTTGAGGGGTTGTTATGCGACTTGGATAACTGGAAACAGGACTCAGCTGGTATTGTCGTCGTCTTGCTGTGCTGCCACTCTCAAAGGGTCGGGGAAACCCAAATTAAACTATTAAAAAAAAAAAAAGGGCGCACCAGCCTAGCGCATTACCTTTTGAAACAATTTATTCAAATAAAATTGTATGCACATCATACTCACAAAAATGGATAAAAAACAGGCACAGAATAGAACAATAAGTCCAGTGGACACTTCCCGTGGGCTTATTCTATTTTGTGCCTGTTTTTTTTATCCATTTTTGTGAGCATGATGTGCATACAATTTTATTTAAATAGTTTCAAAGGTAATGCGCTAGGCTGGTGCTCCCTCTGTATTTTTTCTTTTTAGTGAGTACCCTGTACTTTAAGATACACCCTACAGACTGCTGCCTGCGTTAGGTGCGCCAGCTGCGAGGATCTCAGTGTATCTGACATGTTTTGTAATAGAATCCTCCTTCAGGGGATTTGAGGTACAGAAAAATATACAATACAATAAGTGAAAATTAACATATAGAAAAGGTCACTATATGTATGGGACTATATGGTATATATATGTATGAACAGTTAAGGACGTATTGGCTGTTAATGATATAAAAGCTATTAAAAGCACACTTACATCTTACATATGGTAGATATAAGGATAAAATATACATGAGAAAATGCCCTCAAATGGGGCTGGAGTAGAGTATCTCCCAGTTCACAAATGAGGTGGTACTGTGTGGGCCCCTTGTGCATCCACAAGAATCCCCTAGCAAGGCTAAAACCATGGCACCCAGATGGCAACAGAGTGAAAACGTAGGATGCGATGGGAGGGGGGGGGGGGGATTTTTATGTACTAAAATCTGAAAATAGTGAATAAATGCATGATTAAAATTATGAAGGAGAATATTGGGCTGCAGTACTAGAGGGACACCATGAATGAATTGGGTAGTAGCTAACTGATTCAAGTAAAGTCAGATTGATATAGGGGTAATGGTGCCCTGCATGAGAGTGATCAAGCAGGGGTGAATAGACTGACCTGTAAGCTACAGGGGATGTGCATGCATCCTTTACGAATTCAAGCCGAGTCCCAAATGGAAGGGACAGGAAGTGAGGCTGTGATCTGTGTATATACCCAAGAAATCCTTGTTAGACATAATTAGGATGTACAGATGGGACCCCCCCTCCTGCCCAAAAGCCACCCCACCGACATGCTACTAGGCAACACCAGGGGTGGAGTAAGGTGCACACACGCATGCGCAGCAGCTCCATCTGTGCCCCCAGAGGCTGGGGGTGGAGCCTGCCTTGAATAAATTTTAGATGATATGAGTCTAGTGTTCGCCTTTTCTAGCTATTGACTTTTGTATTGCCATCATGCTAAGATCAGTAGTGCTATCTAAGGTCAGCAGAAAGAAAGTTGTGGATGACTATGCGCCAGGCAGGGGAGTTAAATAGATTGCCAAATGATTTAAAATCAATCATTTCACTCTGAAGCTGGCCATACATTATACAATTATGTTGTACAAGTTTCCTTTAGATTTACTAAAACCATATAATAGAAGTCAAGCCTAAACACTTTCAATTTGTATGCAATCAGGCAGGCCCTTGCATTACGTAGTTGAAGGTAAATCTAAAGGAATCTAAAGGAAATTGCATAAGAAAAATGTATAATGTATGGCCAGCTTAAGCATTGGCAGTTTGATGCTAAAAGAAGTCTCCAAGAATCCCATTTCATTGCACGATGTTCAGGTAACTCTTTCAACAGCTTGGATAGCATGCATCTACAATTTGAAAGTGATTTCACCAATTTAACTGACAAGAGGAGTTTTTCCAAAAAAAAAAAAAACAAGACTACAGTTTGCCATTAAACATATAGACAAAGATCAGGCCTTCTGGAGCGATTTCATGTAAATTATTCTTAAGCCTTAACCTTTTTTTGTCGCTGCTGTTAAAACCAGTGGCAAGGGAGCAGAAGGTGGGGCCGAGTCCCACTGTCTGTGTCAATAGATGCAGACAGAAATGCTCGGGAGCGAGCTCACACAAATTCCCCCATAGAACGCAGCTTTCTGTGGGGGCACTTGCTGTAGGGGAGGAGTCAGGAGAGCCGACAGGGGCCAGAGAAGCGGAACTTTAAAACTGCTCTGCAGTTCCACTGCATAGAGTAGGTAAGTATGAAATTCCTATTTTTAACCACTTTACCACCGGAGGATTTTCCTGCTTTATGTCCACGCCACTTTTTGCAACTTGGCACTGTGCAACTTTAACTGACAATTGCGTGGTCATGCAATGCCATACCCAAACAAAATTTACGTCCTTTTTTTTCCCACAAACAGAGCTTTCTTTTGGTGGTATTTGATCACCTCTGCGCTTTTCATTTTTTGCGATATTAATAAAAAATAGCAAAGATTTAGCAAAAAAATTTACATTTTCTACTTTGACAGTTAAAAAATATCCAATATATTCAATTTTTGTCATATATTTATGCCAAAATGTATTTAGCTACATGTCCTTGACAAAAAAATTCTCAATGAGCGTATTTTTAACCGCTTTAAGACCGGAAGATTTTACCCCATTCCTGACCAGGCCATATATTGCAATTCAGCACTGCGTTACTTTAACAGATAACTGCGCAGTCGAGCGACACTGTACCCAAATTAAATTAATGTCCCTTTTTTCCCCACAAATAGAGATTTCTTTTGGTGGTATTTGATCACCTGTGCGATTTTTACTTTTTGCGCTATAAACAAAAAAAGAGCGACAATTTTGAAAAAATATTTCTCTTACGTCCTCCGACAGTCGCCGCCTCCTCTAAGTCATCACAATTGGGTATTGTCCACCTATCCATAGGCATTAGCATATACACACCCACGGGGGCTGTCCCATCTGGCCAATACCCCCCCTGCATCACCACTCCCAACTCAGTTTTAGTTTGCCTAGCATCAGGAATAGTTCAGGCTACCTTGTGCTGGGGCTTCAGTCTCAGCCTTCCTAAATCTTTTATTTGATTTTCTTTTAAATGTCAGTTTTTTTCTCTCACTTTACTAGCTGTTTATTTTGTCAGCTTTAGTGTTAGTTTATTCTTCGGATGAAGATGGATCATGCGGTGCTGGGATTCGGACTGGCCGCCCTGGTTCTCCAGGGCACAGAGGGTCAGATGGACCCCCAGCCCGCCATCGAGCGTTCAGCTATGGTTCGCCCTGGCATTAAGAACGACCCATCCCTGTTCGCTGCAGGGATGCAGCCGTGAGGTGGCTACCTCACAGGACTCGTCTGCGCTGCTGCAGCGTCATATCCCTGGCTCACGGCACTCCCTGTCAGGAGAGGACAGAGGTTTATCCGTGCATAGAGGCTCCCCCACGCCATCGGGTACAGGTAAGTACTTTTCTGTGTGGGGCCTCTGTCTGGGGTGGCAGTCTGTGTTGCTGTGTGTCCCCATGTCTGTGCCGGTGTGACTCCCTGTGCGATCCCTGCGGGGTTCGTTTTGTGCAGATCTGTATGTTTTTGCTGGGGGTCCCTGTCCCTGTGTCACCTTAGGTGCATGTTTGGGGGTACAGACTTGTGTGTTGTGCGGCGACCGCTGCGGGGGTATGTTCGTGCGGTCCGCCATGTTTTTTACTGCACATGGATATGGCCCCTCTGGGGCGAGTATACAGATCGTTTTGGCGCCCTCCGCCGCCATTTTGTGGGCTGTAGAACGATCGGTTCGGCCGCATGTCGGCGGCCATCTTGGTGTAGCCTCCAATGCATTTCCTATGGGCAGCCATTTTCCCTGAGGTCTGGCGTTATAGCCAGCCCCTTCCAGCAGCATTTCCTTTTCCTCTCAGGCAGCACAGACACAGGTAGCAACAATCTGCGGGCTCTGCAGTGTATCTCTCTGTCTTCTTCTGTATACTGCTTCTGGCTCAGTTTTCTTTCTCCTTTTGGGGGTCTTCATAGCTGTGACAGTAGCGGTGGGCTGCGCACTCCGCAGCGCTATTTAAGGGGACAGTACACTATTTTTTTGCACTGTAATTTTTTCTTGTCTTGAGCCATGGATTCTCAGGAAAGCAAGTTTCCTCCAGCTTTAGTGGGGGGCCCCAGTTCTCCTGTGGCTCCGCTGCGACCTGATCTGGCTGCTGTGGTTGCGACTTTAGTGGCAAATATGGAAATGCTGATGTCTGAACGGGCTGCGAGAAAACGGCCCAGGCTGTCTCTCTCTTCTGATTCAGATGGGGATATGGCTGCTGCTGCTGTGAGCGTGCCCTTTTCAGGGTCCCGCTCATCCCTGGACCCCCCCCGGGGTCTGAGGGGGAGGTTGAAATTGAGGGTGTTGACACATCCTCCCCAGGGTCACCTGAAGAACGGGCGACCATGGATGAGTTAATTGTTTCTGTGAAGGAAACCTTGCATTTAGAGGATGAGCCCAGTCCTCCGGGCGTTGTGTCCTCTTTTGGGACGCACAGGACCCGCAAGTTTGCGCTGGTTTTTCCCTGCCCAGTTGAATTTCATTACACTGTTAATGAAATGTGGCGCACGTTAAAACGTCCATTCGTGGTGCCTAGTCGGTTCAAATTGCTTTATCCTTTTGCGCAGCGGCTACAGAATCGCGATGGTGTGTGCCTCCACAGGTAGATCACACTGTGGCCGTGTTGAACAAGGCTACCTTGGTTCCTACTGAGGATACTCCGGTTTTCCGGGATCCCACGGACCGGCGGTTGGAGTCTCTAGCCCGCCATTCCTATACGGTGGCGGGTTCGTTGCTCAAACCCGTTTTCACGTCCGTTATGATGGCTCAGGGTCAAGGTGCTTCGAAGCACCCTAGTGTCCGATGACGTGCTGCCTGCCCGACTGGAAATGGTGGACCAGATCCACCAAGGAGTCATGTATTTGTGTGATGCAGCCTTAAATGAGGCCCCCTTGGTGGCTCGCCTCTCGAGTGTCGCGGTGCTCAACCGGCGACTGATATGGCTGAAGAGCTGGTCGGCCGACCAGTCCTCGCGGAAAACAGTTGCTGATTTTCCCTATGCTGGCTCTCGCCTTTTTGGCGAGGCGTTGGATACCCTGGTGAAAGGCGTCACGGGGAGCAAGAGCACTATGCTGCTCCAGAACCCGAAGAACAAGTCTTTCCGAGGCAAGCGGGGTTCTGCGCCTAGATCCAATCAGGGGTCCTTTCGTGCCTTTCGGAACCAATCCAAGGGCAAGCCCTTCAAGGCCCAGAGCAACCAGAAGAAGCCCTGTGCGGGTAAGCAGAAGGCCGGCAATGCCGGCTCGGCGGGACAATCCGCCTCTGCCTGAAGGGGCGCCCTCACCCATTTCAGGGGTGGGGGGGACATTTGCGCGGTTTCCTCCAACCTTGGCTGCTCCGGATAATGATTGTCCCGGTGCCTCATCGGGACAGGTTTCGGGGGTTTTATTCAAATCTGTTCACTGTGCCCAGGAAGGAGGGCAAAGTGCGTCCTATTCTGGACCTAAAAGCGCTGAACCGCTTCGTGCGTGTTTAGAAAGTTTCGAATGGAGTCTCTCCGTTCGGTTGTGGCCTCCTTGAGTCCGGGAGAATTCCTGGCTTCGATAGATCTGAAGGATGCGTACCTGCACATCCCCATTTTCGAGGGTCATCAGCGGTACCTTCGGTTTGCTATCGCAGAGGACCACTACCAGTTTGTGGCGTTGCCTTTCGGTCTCGCTTCGGCACCAAGGGTGTTTACCAAGATGTTGGCACCGGTCCTGGGCCTGCTACGGGCCCAGGGCATTGCGGTCCTGGGGTACCTGGACGATCTGCTTCTGAGATCGAGGGCCAGCCAGGATCTTGTGCGCGATCTGTCCATCACGGTACAGACGCTCCAGGAGTTTGGATGGACCATCAACGTTCAGATATCAGCGTTGTCTCCGTCGCTTTGCCTTCCCTACCTGGGAATGGTTCTGGACTCTGCTCAGGCAAAGGTGTTCTTGCCGGAGGACAAGCTCCGGACTTTGCGGGAAGAACTCAGGTCCCTCAGGGACAATCCGTCCTCGTCACTCAGGACCTGCATGCAAGGCCTGGGGTTGATGGTGTCGGCCTTCGAGGCAATTCCCTTTGCCCAGTTCCACACGCGGGCTCTCCAGACGGAGATCCTGGCCAGGTGGGACAGACTTCCTCAGTCCTTGAATCTGGATGTCTTCTTGAGTCGCCAGACCAGATTGGCTCTTCTGTGGTGGATCCGGTCCCTGGCGGTGGCGGAAGGCAAGTCCTTCCGCCCGGTGGTGTGGACAGTGGTTACCACGGACGCCAGCCTGTCGGGCTGGGGTGGAGTCCTGGGCAACCTGTCTGCCCAGGGCACTTGGTCGGAGGAGGAATCCTCCCTCCCGATAAATGTGCTGGAACTAAGAGCAATAACACTCTGTCTCTTCCAGTGGTCGGACCGTCTCCAGGGCCTGCCTGTTCGCGTACAGACGGACAATGCTACCACGGTGGCTTACATCAACCACCAGGGGGGCACCAGGATGGCTCGAGCGGCCCGGGAGAGACTCATGTCCCGGCGATCTCGGCAGTTCACATTCCGGGTGTGGAAAATTGGCAGGCAGACTATCTGAGCCGCCAGACCCTGGACCAGGGGGAATGGTCCCTACACCCGGAGGTCTTTCAGATGCTGTGTGCGAGGTGGGGATCCCCAGACGTGGATCTGTTCGCATCCCGGCTAAATCAAAAAGTGGGAAGGTTCGTGGCAAGAACGCGCGATCCGTTGGCGGTCGCCTCGGATGCGTTGGTGGCCCCTTGGCATCAGTATCGTCTGATGTACGCCTTTCCTCCGATTCAGTTACTATCCCGGTTCCATCGCAGATTGGCCTCGGAACCGCACATGGTGATTCTGGTGGCACCAGACTGGCCACGCCGGTCCTGGTACGCCGACGTTGTTCACCTGGCAGTGGCTCCTTCATGGCGCCTGCCTCTGCGGGAAGATCTCCTGTCTCAAGGTCCGATCTTCCATCCTTCTTTACAGTCGCTGGCTTTAACGGCCTGGCTGTTGAGACCCAGGTCTTGAAGGACAAGGGTCTATCCCCTGAGGTTATCCCTACCCTGATCAAGGCTAGGAAATCCTCCTCTGGTAAGATCTATTACCGTAGCTGGAAAGCCTATTTCACCTGGTGTGAGTCCAGGGGGTTCTCCCCTCGTTCTTACTCGGTGTCGAGAATCTTGGCTTTCCTCCCAGTCTGGAGTGGATCAGCGCCTGGCGCTGGCCACAATAAAGGGACAGGTGTCCGCACTGGCTGTCCTTTTCCAACGCCCTGTGGCGTCTCATTCCTTGGTGCGCACCTTCATTCAAGGTGTGCGACATTTGGCTCCTCCCAGGAAGGAGCCCTTACCTCCGTGGGACTTGAACTTGGTTCTGTCCGTGTTGCAGCGTGCTCCCTTTGAAAATATCAGGGAGATATCGTTGCCTCTGCTGTTGAAGAATGTTGCCTTTCTGGTGGTGATCACTTCGGCTCGCTGGGTGTCGGAGCTGGCGGCGTTGTCTTGCCGCTCCCCTTATTTGATTATTCACAGGGATAAGGTGGTTTTGCGACCACCCCCATCTTTCCTTCCCAAGGTGATCTCTGAATATCACCTTAATGAGGACATTGTCCTGCCTTCGCTTTGTACGAAGCCTAAACATCCTAAGGAGGTTGCTTTGCATTTCTTGGATGTTGTCAGGGCGATCAGGGTTTACCTGTCGTCTACGGAGTCCCTTCGGAAGATGGATTCCCTCTTTGTCCTTCCTGAGGGACCTCGGAAGGGCATGGCTGCGTCTGCAGCGACTATTGCCAAATGGATCAGACAGACCATTGAGCAGGCTTACGCCTTGAAGGAACGGGTTCCGCCCTTCCCTGTTAAGGCGCACTCTACCAAGTCTTTGAGTACTTCCTGGGCCTATTGGCATCGGGCCTCGGTGGCCCAGGTGTGCAAGGCGGCGACTTGGTCGTCGGTGCACACCTTTTCCAAGTTCTACAAAGTAGACGTTCTGGCATCAGCTGATGCTTCTTTTGGCCGCAAAGTTCTCAGTGCGGCTGTGCCATGATGGACCCTTGATTTTTTTCTCTGGGTCCCTGGCTGTTGGCATTTGCTTTCCTGGGCTGTTGCTCCTGTTGAGCATTGTTTTTTTTGCTGTTGCCCAGTTAGTTCTTACAGTGCATGTAAGATTCCTTTCTCTGATGTGGGTAGTGCGTTGCCTTTTCTACGATTGCGTCTCCCACCCCTCATGTCTATACTGCTTTGGGACATCCCAATTGTGATGACTTAGAGGAGGCTGCGACTGTCGGAGGACGTAAGAGAAAACGGAATTTTTGTAAAATCTTACCTGTAAAATTCCTTTCTCTGAGTCCTCCGACAGTCGCCACCCCCGCCCCTCTTTTTGGGGTTCTTATTACCTACTGCTATGCTACCAAACTGAGTTGGGAGTGGTGATGCAGGGGGGGTATTGACCAGATGGGACAGCCCCCGTGGGTGTGTATATGCTAATGCCTTTTGTCTTTTGACTAAGTCTATATGCCTAGCTATTGCTACGGATAGGTGGATAATACCCAATTGTGATGACTTAGAGGAGGCGGCGACTGTCAGAGGACTCAGAGAAAGGAATTTTACAGGTAAGATTTTACAAAAATTCTGTTTTTTTCACATTTTTTATATGAAATTTCCCCCCCCCCCCCCAAAAATGTAAAAATCTAAATTTTTTTAACATTTTAGACCAATTTGTTTTCTGCTACATATGTTTGGTAAAAAAAATCGCAATAAGCTTATTTTGATTGGTTTGTGCAAAAGTTATCGCAGCTACTAACTTTGGGAAAGATTTATGTCATTTTTATTGTTTTTTTTTTTAACTAGTAATGGCGGTGATCTGCGATATTTTGCGGGACTGCGACATTGCGGCGGACAGATCGGAACCCTAACTGACATTTTTGACACTTTTGGGGGTACCAGTGACATTACTACAGTAATCAGTGCTATAAATATTCACTGTTACTGTAATAATGACACTGGCAGGGAAGGGGTTACCTATATTGGTGATCAAGGGGTTAAATGTGTGCCTCATGCTTACGGACGTGTGTGGGGGGAGGGGATTGTGTGACACAGGCACAGATCGCAGGTTCAGCTATGCTGAATCCTGTAATCTGTCCCTGCCTGTCACATAGGAGATCCGCCCGCTTTGTTTACACAAGTGGGCAGATTTCCTCACTCGATCCCCGTGATCGGGGAAGAGCGGCAGTGATCACCGCCACTCCTCCCCTGGCCCGACTCCCGCTGTGTCTGAATACAGCGGCAGCAAGCCCCCGGCGGTGCGCACGCGCTGCCGATAAGGGGAGGAGTCCAGCGACGTAGGTCTACGTCGCTGGATGATAACGAGCCACTTTGCCGCAGTACCAGCTCAGCGAGCGGTCGGCAAGTGGTTAAGCTTTTCAACAACTTGAAGACTAACCAAAGTTAGAGTTGTTTGGTCACATTAACAGTAGACATGTTTGTCTTCCGTTCATTGACAGACAGCTTCATATTCTTTAACATAGGGTTATGTTGCCCTCTACAGTAGTAGGATTAAGCAGACAACACAAAAGCTTGGCTACGTCCCTTGGGCCGTCCTCAGCTGGCATAACCCCCCCTCTCTGCTTAGAAATACTCAGTTTTTTGTTTGCCTAGTTCAGGAGTAGGACCTAGTTTCACTGCCCGGCCCTAGGTCCTGACATTTTTGTCTATTTTTTTGCTGTTTGTTTTTGGATTTCTTCCTGGTTTTTTTTTTTCTTGTGGAGAACTTCTAGCAACTGCTGGGCTGAGCGACGGGCTGTACTACCAGTGAGCATGCTCAGACCATAGCTCTGCACTTGGTCTGCTGCGACATAGCCCCACTGGATGGGGGCTGGCCAGCGAGTTAAACGTCTTGCAAGGTCGCATACAACCGGATCTCCGCCTGAGTCGCAGCATTCCTTCTGGCCGACAGCTTCCCCACTTCCGTGGTGAAGAGGTTACTGTCTTGGGAATGTTACCCGCATGTTTTGTTTCTCTGGATCGGTAGGTAAGGGCCCCCTCCTTCCTGCAGGGCAGGACTTGTTGTCCTAGGGCATGATTGTTCCGGTGTGGGAAAGTTTTCAGGGGTTATTGTTCATACCCTGTCATGGCTTCCTGGAAGGAGGGCAGGTTTGTCTAATTCTGGCAAAGAAAATTGGAAAGCGGGGGGTGGAAAAATCCCTGGGAAGAAATTCACCGCCCAGTATCAAGATTGGCGGAGATATGACACCATAGTTGAGATACCTTAAGGTAGTGTAACCAAGCAACTGAAAATGTACTTTTTTGAGGTGAAGACAATACAATTATATCATACAACAATTTTAATAAAAAAAAAAATAAAAGATTGAAAAATTGTTCAGAGGCCCATAACCTGTAGCCCAGTAAAACTTTGTCCCAGCTCATAAAACACACACACAATGCCTTAGGGGCTCCACCCCAGGCCCACCCACACCAAAACCACTCACCGGAGACCTCCTCCCAGATGCCAAAATTGTTCCCTCAAAAATGTAAAGTAACAATAGAAATAGGGCAGTTCCAAAAAATAATCAAAATTGGATTGATTAGGGAGAATGGAGGAAATAGCAGTGGAGAAAACACAGTCCAGAAGGTATGAGGGGACCTAAGGCCACCGATCAATATCTTAAAGTGCAAAGATAACAGACTCAGATTCTTCTATGATTGGAAGACCAATAATTTCAGCTTTGTTGATAGAAAGCAGTCACCATAGAACTTGGCACTAATAGTGGAATATGGTAAACATGACGCCAAACACAGCCTGGTAGTGGAAGCAAGGTGATGAATAAGCACATAGATTTCCAAGGGATTTTCAGGCTATTACTTCAAGCATGTAAACATGGCAATATAGTGGCCTCAATACTGCACTTATCACAGAGTACTGGTAATACATAGAGATAGTCCATAGTCACCTTGAACCAGGGAAATTAAATGCACAGTCCAGACAATCTCCTGGTACAATGGGCAATACTCCTGGTGTAACTTGAATACAGGTTTTAGTCTTATAATCTCTTACCAGTAACAAGAGCGATAAGGGAGTGGCCAATTGGCAATTGCAAGCTTGAAATTGCTCCACATAGCAGTCCAAGCCATTTCCCGAGGCTTTCTATACCAGGGTGTCCCAGTAGAACTAGGCGGAGGGCGTCTGTATTGGCGAACCACGGAAAGACTTCTGGTTCTAATTCCAGGTGCCGAGGTGGGTGTGGGTCTCAAACATGAAGGTGAGTCCCCTGACCTGGGGAGACAAACAAAAAGGAGTGAGGGACATCTTGTGGACAAATAGAGGTGCTGCGAACACAAATTCAACAGATATGCAAGTCTTACAAATTAACATTTAGAGGATGACAAACGTTGAAGTTACCCTATATAGAGAGGGGGCCCTTTATATAGACACATACATCATAGAAAAAGAGTAGAGACATCAAAAAATAATGTTATCAAAAATAATATATCTATATCTCAAAGTCAAAGGGAATATCAAAAACGATCTCCAAAGGCCTTATTTCAAAAAATCCCCTCTCAGGTAATATATCCAAAAGGACAAGTTGTAACCCGGATCGGGTGGACAGATTACTGGGTGGGGCTGGGGAAGACCCAGCTGTCATGTTACACGTGGATCGCTTCCCCATCCATTAAATTGAATATTTTTTACTGTGATGCACAATATTTTGTATATGTTATGAATTTATAAGATATAATATTGCATTATTATTGGGAAAGTAATTTATTCACAGTTTTATTATCATAATTTTTACACAAACCAGCACGTATTATATTTATTAATGTTGAGACACTTATTGTTCACTTTAAGTAATTTTCCTAAGCGCTGGCACTTTAAATCTATAATCCCTTCAAGCGTGCATGCGAGTGTTGGGCCTGATGGTGTCCACCTTTGGGGCAGTTCTGTTTGCACAGTTCTACATGAGACTCCTTCAAAAGGAGATTGTGGTCACATGGGACAAGTGTCCCAAGTCACTGGACAAGGTGATTTTTCTGAGTTGGGCAACAAAGTGTTTGCTGGTCTGCTGACTGCGCTCCCTGTCCTTGCTATGGATGCCCTTCAAGTTCTTGGAACTTCGAGCGATCAGCTTTTTGCCTGGATCATTAGGCCGAGCAGCTCCGGGGGCTCTAGGTGCAGATTCAGTCGGACAACGCCACAGCCATGTCTTATGTGAATCACCAGGGCGGCACAAAGAGGGTGTTGGCAGCCCTGGAGGTGTCTGTCATTCTCCGATGGGCAGAATGGTTTTTACTGGCCCTCTCCCCCATGCACATTTCTGGCGTGGAAAATTGGCAGGCAGGCTTTGGAACAGGGGGAATGGTCCCTTCATCCGGACGTGCTTCATCAGATTTGGCTGCGGTGGGGCACCCCCGAGGTGGATCTGTTGGCGTCTCGGCTCAACAGAAGGATGCCGAGGTTCGTGGCCAGGTCGGGAGATCCTCTTGCAGACACCATGGACACTGGTGGCTCCATGGAGCCGGTACTATCTGATTTACGCCTTTCCTCTGCTCCAGTTTCTTTCGTGACTTCTACGCAGGATCGGAGCCAAAGGGATTCTGGTCATTCTGGTGGCTCTGGACTGGCCTTGCTGGTCTTGGTACACCAACCTGGTGCGACTAGTCATCAACATCCCCTGGAGGCTTCCTTTCAGGGACGATCTGTTGTCTCAAGGCCCGATCTTCCATCCTGTTTTACGGTCACTGGCTTTGACGGTCTGGCTGTTGAGAGTCAGGTGCTGAAGGACAGGGGTTTGTCTGACTCAGTGATTCTGACCCTGTTGAAGGTGAGGAAATCTACATCTCGAAAGCTTTATCATCAGACGTAGAAGACGTACATATTATGGTGTGAGGTTTGAGGAGTCTATCCTCGTTCCTTTGCGGTGGCTCAGATTCTTGCCTTTCTTCAACAGGGTGTTGATCGGAAACTGGCTTGAGCGCTGTGAAAGGCCAAGTGTCTCCCTTGGCAGTTTTATTTTTTTTTATAAAGCCCTTTGGCTTCCTATTCATTGGTGCGTACATACCTTCAAGGGGTTTGCCATTTTATTCTCCCTGTACATTCTCCTCTGCCGCCGTGGGATTTTAACCTAGTTTTGTCGGTTCTTTTAAAACCTCCCTTTGAAGACATACGGGAGATCCCTTTACTTGCGCTGTCACAAAGGTGAATTTTTTGGTGGCCATCACCTCTGCTCACAAGGTGTCGGAGTTGGCGGCTTTGTCTTGTCTTCCTCCCTATCTGGTGGTTTACAGGGATAAGGTGGTCCTGCGACCACAACCGCCGTTCCTCCCCAAGGTTGTCTCTGATTTCCATTTGAATGAGGACATTGTGCTGCCATCCTTGTTTTCCAGGCTGGCTCATCCCAGGGAATTTGCCCTGCATATTCTGGATGTTGTTCTAGCTATTCAGGTCTATTTGCCTGCCACGAGTCCTTGGTTGTCGGTGCATACTCTTTTCACAGTTTTACAAAGTGGATGTTTTGGCATCTGTAGTTGCCTCCTTTGGCTGCAAAGTTTTGCAGGCTGCGATTTAGAGGGTCTGTTTTCTTTATCGTTAATCGACAGACGCAGCTCTGCTTAATCATAGACTATAGGGTTATGCTTCTCCCACTAGGGACAGGCACTAGGTGGGAAAAAGCTTGTCCACGCCTATAGGGGCTGTCCCAGCAGGCATAACTCCTCAGGCTGTGTTATACTCAGTTTGTTCTGCCTAGTGACAGGGATAGAACCTAGTTCCCTGCTGGGACTTCGGTCTTAGCTGTAACAGGGAAAGTTTGTGATTTTTTTTTTTTTTAATTTTTCTAGTTCGTTCATGAGGACCAAGACCCAGAGGAACTACAATCAACAGCTGGCTGTGGTTTTCGCACTGGATAATATAGATCCTTAAGGTCTCCCAGCCTGACCTGCAAGCCTGAGCAGGTTATAGTGCAGTACTAGGCCTTGCCAAGACAGTGCCCCTTGAATGGGGACCCTTAGTTGCCTTTTGTTCTGTTTTGTTGTACAGAGGTTTCGGATGGAGTTCATCTGTACGGTGGTGGGGTCTCTACATCAGGGAGTTTTCTTGGCCTCCATAGATATCAAGGATATCTACACATCCCTATCTACGCTGGACACCGGCGGTTTCTTTGCTTTGCGGTAGCGGAGCAGCATTATCAAGTTGTGGCATTACCCTTTGGTCTCGCCTCCGCTCCAAGGGTGTTTACTAAGGTTCTGGCTCCGGTGTTAGCATTGCTGTGCCGAAGGGGGATTGCGGTACTGGGATTCTTGGGCGATCTCCTGTTGAGAGCGGACTCTCATTCAGTTCTGTTGGAGAATCTGGAGGGCACTGTCCGAACTCTACAAGAGTTTGGTTGGAACATCAATTTAAACAAATCCGCATTGTCTCTGAACCTGAGACTGGAGTACCTAAGCCTGAATTTGGATTCAGCCTTGGCAAGGGTTTTCCTCCCCTCAGACAAGCTACAAAAGTTGCAGGGGGTGATTCAGTCATTGTTGGACAACAAGCTGTCTTCCCTTAGAGTTTGCATGTGAGCTTTGGGTCTGGTGTGAACCTTCGAAGTGGTTCAGTTTTTGCTCAGTTCCATACAAGACCCTTGTAGAGGGAGATTCTGGTAAAGTGGAACAAGGATCCGAAGTCCTTGAGACTCCTTGATTCGGTTGAGCCACAACACCAAGTCTGCTCTGTTGTGGTGGATGCAGTCTCCAGCACTGTGCCACGGCAAGTCCTTCCTTCTGTTCTGTACGGTTGTAACCACAGATGTCAGCCTGACGGGCTGGGACAGGGTGCTGGGGAAGCTCTGTGTCCAAGGTATGTGTGTGTGTGTGTGTGTATGTGTGTGTGTGTGTGTGTGTGTATATATATATATATATATATATATATATATATATATATATATATATATATATATATACATATATATAAAAAAAATGTAGCACCCTCTTAGGTAGGTGCTAGTGAGAAAGTATCGTTTTTGGTTCTGTTGCTTATCAGAGGAGTAAATCTATATTGCTTTCTGTCTAGCAGAGTGCAGGATCTGGGAGTTAGGTCTGCTCAGTGTGCTTAGTATGTGATTCATTGGGTCTAGACTTTAGAGAGAGTTTCACACTGGTCCAATAGGGAGGCATGATGGACAGTGGGAGGAAACCGAACCAATGGGTGCATAGGCTTTGATACAATCCTGGTGATTGGTGGAGACTGGTTGTCCTGGTGCATTCTGGGATACTGTATAAAAGCCAGGAGCACATGTGCTGCGGGGTCTTTGGAGTCCTGGAGGGAGGGATGGTGGCGGCTGCCTCCTCTGTAGCAGTGGCACATGGCATCAGGAGGTCGTCCTGAGGGCCAGAGGAACGGAGCTCAACCCAGAGGTCCAGGAAAGCTGACTTAGGGGGAGAAAGCTGACGGAGTAGGATAGTCAGTGGTCAAAAAGATAATACTAGGAGAATGTCCTGAAGATAACAGTAGTTCATCAAGTCATCTGGAAAGAGACTTCACTCTAAATCCACCTAAGTGGCAAGCTGGATCAACAGCCTGGCTGTATCTACAGATGGATGTCCTCCCAACTTTGTGTATAGTTAATTTGGAGTATCCCATTATTCCCTTCTCCCATCCCTATTTAAAATCAAACAGCAAAAACAAATACAAACCCCTGGACTAATCATTGACTGAGCCAAGAAGTAAAGTGTGAAATTGTGAATACCAGTGTTGCTACGATAACCCAGGGGGACCTGAAAGTGTAATATCCAGCAGTCCTCAAGGGGGCAGTGCTACTTTCAGTCTTTTATATTTGTTTACAGTGGTACTCCAGCCAAATTCTTTTGTTCTGTTTGTATAATGAGGCAAAGGGTAGACCCTCGATCAAGTATTATTGCTGTCAATCAAGAAGTGGTTATAAGCTCCCCAGTGTAAACACAAATGGTAATAAATAAGTGACAGAGGTTCAAACCCTTCACATCACTACCAATAATAGGGTTTTTACTGCTGTTCCCGTGACCTTTTAGGGAATGGGAACCTAGACAGTAATACTGTAAAAGTCTGTCTGAAGATCTAACCTTTCCCTATTTAGACACATTTCTAAGCTGATGTCACTTCCTGTACCCCTGATGGAGTCTAACTTAGGGCAGACTGCAAACCAGGGGGTTTAGGGTTGCATCTACAAATAAAGGATGAGCTATTAAGATTTTTTTTTTTTTTTTTTTAGAGTGGAGAAAAATCAAAATGTATCACACTTTTTTTACTTGAAGGCAACGTTTTGAGGTGAGGATTTCCTTTTTGGGTGGCCATGTTGTAAATCTCTAATGAGGGAACAGAGAAGAAACAGTGGCTTTAATTAGTTCCCACCTGGCCTATAACAGACTGCCTGCCAGGCGGGATGCTCCTCCTTCTGTGTGGATGTCATTGGATATTGGTGGACAGTCATGCTGCTCATGTGCGCTTTCAGAAAATTTGGAATTCGTTAGAAAATGAATAAAGGAAACGAATGTTCTCAGTGCTGCCAGTGTAAGTGAAAAGGAATGACGATAATGAGCTTTCCTGTGACTGGGGACATTTACACTATTAATCAGGACACTAATCATCAGTGCCAATCCGTGTCCATCAGTGCAGCCTCATCAGTAGCTCTTTGTCAGTGCCAATCAGTGCAGCATGTCAGTGGCTCTTCATCAGTGCAGCCTCATTAGTGGCTCTTCATCAGTGCAGCCTCATCAGCGCACATCAGTGAAGAAAGATTACTTATTTGCAAATTTTTATAAGAAACAAAACATTTTTTGTTCCGAATTTTCAGGTTTTTTTTTCATTTTTTGTATCAAAAAATAAAAACCCAGTGGTGATTAAATACCACCAAAAGAAAACTTTAGCTGTCTCAAAAAATGATAAAAAATTCATATGAATACAGTGTTACATGACCGTGCAATTGTCATTCAAAGTGCAACAGTGCTGAAAATTGGCCTGGGTAGGAAGAGGTTGAAAACAAGACGTAAAGGGTTATGAATTGCTGCACTCAAAGCCCTGATTTGATTCCCATTGAAATTCTGTAGGGAGATTTTGAAACAGCCAGTTCATGCAAGGAAACCCAGAAACATCTTGCAACTGAATTATTTTGCATTAAGAAGTGGTCATAAAATTATGATGTTGATGCCAGTGGCTGGTGGGCAAAATGCCTACAAGAAGCAATTTCTGCTAAAGGAGACAATACCATGGGCATACTTTATTTTTTTAACAGTAGATCATAACATCTGTTGATGCTTTTGTTGAATAAATGATTGAAAAGACAATTTTTTCTTGTGTTTTATTTAAGTACATCACCTTTATCTGTACTTACTGTTTGAAGCTCTAATGTTTGCCTGTTCAAATATATTGAATAAGTCAACAATTTCCACGAAGATGCACTTCATTTTGTTCATGACTGTACATCACCTGATTGAAGTGGTAATCCATAATTACTCGTTGTAATGAGGATACATTTATTGCCTCCTGGTATTGATACGCATTCTAAACAGAAGTAGTAGTGCTGCTTTTGACAGTATACCTTATCCTTGTGTTTTTCATCTTCTTACAGCATCTTGTTTGGACCAATTATGTATGGGCATGGTATAAATGTTTATGAAGCAACATGTTTTTTTTTATGTTTTAGAATGTATGGTCCTGTCTACGAGTAGGGACCACTGGAACTTTTATTACCTTCATTAACCCTATCCTGCACTGCCTTCTTATTTCTAGCTTTCTCTGTCATGTAAAGCATTATAAAACCAAAAGCAAACATTTATTATATTTTAGCTTACCAATTCTTAGAAGTTATTGCTGCATTTTCTTTCTTTCTTTCTTTCTTTTTTTCTTTCTTTCTTTCTTTCTTTCTTTCTTTCTTTCTTTCTTTCTTTCTTTCTTTCTTTCTTTCTTTCTTTCTTTCTTTCTTTCTCTCTTTCTTTCTTTCTTTCTTTCTTTCTTTCTTTCTCTCTTTCTCTTTCTTTTTTTCTTTCTTTCTCTTTCTTTCTTTCTCTTTCTTTCTTTCTTTTTTTCTTTCTTTCTTTTTTTCTTTTTTTCTTTTTTTCTTTTTTTCTTTTTTTCTTTTTTTCTTTCTTTTTTTCTTTTTTTCTTTTTTTCTTTCTTTCTTTTTTCTTTCTTTCTTTTTTCTTTTTTTCTTTCTTTCTTTCTTTTTTTTCTTTCTTTCTTTCTTTCTTTCTTTCTTTCTTTCTTTCTTTCTTTCTTTCTTTCTTTCTTTCTTTCTTTCTTTCTTTCTTTCTTTCTTTCTTTCTTTCTTTCTTTTTTTCTTTCTTTTTTTCTTTCTTTCTTTTTTTCTTTCTTTCTTTTTCTTTCTTTCTTTCTTTCTTTCTTTCTTTTTTTCTTTCTTTTTTTCTTTCTTTTTTTCTTTCTTTCTTTCTTTCTTTCTTTCTTTTTTTCTTTCTTTTTTTCTTTCTTTCTTTTTCTTTCTTTCTTTCTTTCTTTCTTTCTTTCTTTCTTTCTTTCTTTCTTTCTTTCTTTCTTTTTTTCTTTCTTTTTTTCTTTCTTTCTCTTTCTTTCTTTCTTTCTTTCTTTCTTTCTTTCTTTCTTTCTTTCTTTCTTTCTTTCTTTCTTTCTTTCTTTCTTTCTTTCTTTCTTTCTTTCTTTCTTTCTTTCTTTTTCTTTTTCTTTTTCTTTTTCTTTCTTCCCATAGCTGCTGTCCAAACATTCTAAACAAAGGGCCAAACTTTAGAGGGGCCATTTCCATTTGGAATAAAAAATGTCCTAGCCTCAGAGAAATAGTGCCCCATTATTAGTGTCCGTGGGAGGAATAGTTCCCCATCTTTGGTGTCAGTGGAAGGAATAGTGCCCCATTATTGGTGTCAGTGGAGGAATAAGAAATATCAATAAAAAAGAGTTTGCATTAAGAAATAATGGGTGTCATCTTGGCTGTTCCTGTATCTTTCTTCGAGCACATAAGAAGTTATTTTGGACTTTATTTTTTCTTTTCTCCTATTCTTTGAAGGGGCACTTATTGATATATGTCACGGTGTATTTTGCAAAATATTTTTATTGTTGATATTGCACAGATGATTATCACTTTTTTTATGAATTTGTTCATATATGTAGAGATGTATAGTAACTAAGTAGAACTACTTCACTACTGTACTTAAGTACCGAAAGGCGGTATCTGTACTTTCCTAGAGTAGAATTTTTTTCTCCTACTTCCACTTTTACTTCACTACATTTTTTCAATGATTTCAATACTTCTACTCCAATATTTTTTTTTTTGTGCTGCATAGTTACTCGTTACTATTATAAAAATTACCACTGCCAGAACAGTAGATGGCAGGTTTCATGAAGCTCAAAATGTGTATTATCAGAGTATACGAAAATAAAAACGACTGTATTTATAAATAAAAGCTGCATTTGAAATAATAAAAAACAATATGATGTTCAAACTTTTGACTTCTTTCTTTAATTACTACTAGTGTTGAGCGAACACGGACTGTATTATTCGTGTTCGTACCGAATAATTGGATTTTTTTTACCCGAACACGGACACGGACACTTTACTGTATGTTCGGGTAAAAATCCGTGTTCGGTCGTTTTATTTCCGGGTTTTGCATGCTTTGGCGCTCTTTTCATGGCGGGCTTTCAACAGCCAATCAACAATCGTTTAACTGGTGTGCCTTAAGCCATCCCAGCCATGCCTGCAAATGTCTTAGTAGCTGTGATTGGCCGTCTGAAGCATGTGACCAAGTCTTTATAAGTTCGAGGCAGCCGCCGCAGCAGCGTCATTCTGCTGCTTAGCTAAGGGACAGAGCACACATCAACGTGCTGGCTGCTGATTAGGGAAAGATAGGCAGGAAAAAAACATTTGTGTCCGGATAGAATTGAGGGACAGGTCGGAGTGTTTAGGCAGGGCGAGTTGTAGGCATTTTAGGGATAGAGTCTGCTGAATTATAGGGTCAGTGTCTTCTACAAACTACAATCGATATTGCTGTGTGGGGGGTGGGGTGAATCTGCACTCAATCCTGATCTACGATCTCTTCTCAATCCTGTTAGGGACAGAGTCTGCTGAATTTTAGGGAAACTGTGTTCTACAAACTACAATCGATATTGCTGTGTGGTGTGGGATTGGAGATAGGCAGGTGTCAGTGATCCACATCCATTTTTCTGTGTGTGAGCTGCAGTGAACACAATCTTTTTGGGCTGCAGTGAACACAATCTTTTTGGGCTGCAGTGAACACAATCTTTTTGGGGTGCAGTGAACAAAATCTTTTTGGGGTGCAGTGAACACAATCCTTTTTGGTGTGCAGTGAACACAATCTTTGTGGGGTGCAGTGAACAAAATCCTTTGTGGGGTGCAGTGAACACAATCTTTTTGGGGTGCAGTGAACAAAATCCTTTTTGGGGTGCAGTGAACAACATCCTTTTTGGGGTGCAGTGAACACAATCTTTTTGGGGTGCAGGGAACAAAATCCTTTGTGGGGTGCAGTGAACACAATCTTTTTGGGGTGCAGTGAACACAATCTTTTTGGGGTGCAGTGAACACAATCTTTTTGGGGTGGAGTGAACAACATCCTTTTTGGGGTGCAGTGAACAAAATCCTTTTTGGGGTGCAGTGAACAAAATCATTTTTGGGGTGCAGTGAACACAATCTTTTTGGGGTGCAGTGAACACAATCTTTGTGGGGTGCAGTGAACACAATCTTTTTGGGGTGGAGTGAACAACATCCTTTTTGGGGTGCAGTGAACAACATCCTTTTTGGGGTGCAGTGAACACAATCTTTTTGGGGTGCAGTGAACACAATCTTTGTGGGGTACAGTGAACAGAATCTTTGTGGGGTGCAGTGAACACAATCTTTGGGGGGTACAGTGAACACAATCTTTTTGGGGTGCAGTGAACACAATCTTTTTGGGGTGGAGTGAACAAAATCATTTTTGGGGTGCAGTGAACAACATCCTTTTTGGGGTGCAGTGATCAAAATCCTTTTTGGGGTGCAGTGAACACAATCTTTTTGGGGTGCAGTGAACAAAATCCTTTGTGGGGTGCAGTGAACAGAATCTTTGTGGGGTGCAGTGAACACAATCTTTGGGGGGGTACAGTGAACACAATCTTTTTGGGGTGCAGTGAACACAATCTTTGTGGGGTACAGTGAACAGAATCTTTGTGGGGTGCAGTGAACACAATCTTTGGGGGGTACAGTGAACACAATCTTTTTGGGGTGCAGTGAACACAATCTTTGGGGGGTACAGTGAACACAATCTTTTTGGGGTGCAGTGAACACAATCTTTGGGGGGGTACAGTGAACACAATCTTTTTGGGGTGCAGTGAACAACATCCTTTTAGGGTGCAGTGAACACAATCTTTGTGGGGTGCAGTGAACAACATCCTTTTAGGGTGCAGTGAACACAATCTTTGTGGGGTACAGTGAACAGAATCTTTGTGGGGTGCAGTGAACACAATCTTTGGGGGGTACAGTGAACACAATCTTTGTGAGGTGCAGTGAACACAATCTTTGTGGGGTGCAGTGAACACAATCATTGTGGGGTGCAGTGAACTCAATCTTTGTGGGGTACAGTGAACACAATCTCATACTTCTGAAGATTTGAGGGTGCTGCCTGTTCCATACTCCCCCTACTCCTCATCTAGCCTTTTAGGGGTACAAACAATAGTAATTGGGGCCTAGTGTGGTTGTGTACGTGTGATATACATACACTTTTTTTGGATCATATTTTCTATTCCGCTATTTAATCAAAAACCTTTGGGGATCAGTTAAATTGGGGGATAGTCTGTGTTGGTACGTGTGAGAGAGATCCACCTTTCCAAGTTGTTGGGGTTCATCTCATACTTCTGAAGGTTTGAGGGTGCTGCCTGTTCCATACCCCCCCTACTCCTCATCTAGCCTTTTAGGGGTACAAACAATAGTAATTGGGGCCTAGTGTGGTTGTGTACGTGTGATATACATACACTTTTTTTGGATCATATTTTCTATTCCGCTATTTAATCAAAAACCTTTGGGGATCAGTTAAATTGGGGGATAGTCTGTGTTGGTACGTGTGAGAGAGATCCACCTTTCCAAGTTGTTGGGGTTCATCTCATACTTCTGAAGGTTTGAGGGTGCTGCCTGTTCCATACCCCCCCTACTCCTCATCTAGCCTTTTAGGGGTACAAACAATAGTAATTGGGGCCTAGTGTGGTTGTGTACGTGTGATATACATACACTTTTTTTGGATCATATTTTCTATTCCGCTATTTAATCAAAAACCTTTGGGGATCAGTTAAATTGGGGGATAGTCTGTGTTGGTACGTGTGAGAGAGATCCACCTTTCCAAGTTGTTGGGGTTCATCTCATACTTCTGAAGGTTTGAGGGTGCTGCCTGTTCCATACTCCCCCTACTCCTCATCTAGCCTTTTAGGGGTACAAACAATAGTAATTGGGGCCCAGTGTGGTTGTGTACGTGTGATATACATACACTTTTTTTGGATCATATTTTCTATTCCGCTATTTAATCAAAAACCTTTGGGGATCAGTTAAATTGGGGGATAGTCTGTGTTGGTACGTGTGAGAGAGATCCACCTTTCCAAGTTGTTGGGGTTCATCTCATACTTCTGAAGGTTTGAGGGTGCTGCCTGTTCCATACTCCCCCTACTCCTAGCCTTTTAGGGGTACAAACAATAGTAATTGGGGCCTAGTGTGGTTGTGTACGTGTGATATACATACACTTTTTTTGGATCATATTTTCTATTCCGCTATTTAATCAAAAACCTTTGGGGATCAGTTAAATTGGGGGATAGTCTGTGTTGGTACGTGTGAGAGAGATCCACCTTTCCAAGTTGTTGGGGTTCATCTCATACTTCTGAAGGTTTGAGGGTGCTGCCTGTTCCATACTCCCCCTACTCCTAGCCTTTTAGGGGTACAAACAATAGTAATTGGGGCCTAGTGTGGTTGTGTACGTGTGATATACATACACTTTTTTTGGATCATATTTTCTATTCCGCTATTTAATCAAAAACCTTTGGGGATCAGTTAAATTGGGGGATAGTCTGTGTTGGTACGTGTGAGAGAGATCCACCTTTCCAAGTTGTTGGGGTTCATCTCATACTTCTGAAGGTTTGAGGGTGCTGCCTGTTCCATACCCCCCCTACTCCTCATCTAGCCTTTTAGGGGTACAAACAATAGTAATTGGGGCCTAGTGTGGTTGTGTACGTGTGATATACATACACTTTTTTTGGATCATATTTTCTATTCCGCTATTTAATCAAAAACCTTTGGGGATCAGTTAAATTGGGGGATAGTCTGTGTTGGTACGTGTGAGAGAGATCCACCTTTCCAAGTTGTTGGGGTTCATCTCATACTTCTGAAGGTTTGAGGGTGCTGCCTGTTCCATACCCCCCCTACTCCTCATCTAGCCTTTTAGGGGTACAAACAATAGTAATTGGGGCCTAGTGTGGTTGTGTACGTGTGATATACATACACTTTTTTTGGATCATATTTTCTATTCCGCTATTTAATCAAAAACCTTTGGGGATCAGTTAAATTGGGGGATAGTCTGTGTTGGTACGTGTGAGAGAGATCCACCTTTCCAAGTTGTTGGGGTTCATCTCATACTTCTGAAGGTTTGAGGGTGCTGCCTGTTCCATACCCCCCCTACTCCTCATCTAGCCTTTTAGGGGTACAAACAATAGTAATTGGGGCCTAGTGTGGTTGTGTACGTGTGATATACATACACTTTTTTTGGATCATATTTTCTATTCCGCTATTTAATCAAAAACCTTTGGGGATCAGTTAAATTGGGGGATAGTCTGTGTTGGTACGTGTGAGAGAGATCCACCTTTCCAAGTTGTTGGGGTTCATCTCATACTTCTGAAGGTTTGAGGGTGCTGCCTGTTCCATACCCCCCCTACTCCTCATCTAGCCTTTTAGGGGTACAAACAATAGTAATTGGGGCCTAGTGTGGTTGTGTACGTGTGATATACATACACTTTTTTTGGATCATATTTTCTATTCCGCTATTTAATCAAAAACCTTTGGGGATCAGTTAAATTGGGGGATAGTCTGTGTTGGTACGTGTGAGAGAGATCCACCTTTCCAAGTTGTTGGGGTTCATCTCATACTTCTGAAGGTTTGAGGGTGCTGCCTGTTCCATACTCCCCCTACTCCTCATCTAGCCTTTTAGGGGTACAAACAATAGTAATTGGGGCCCAGTGTGGTTGTGTACGTGTGATATACATACACTTTTTTTGGATCATATTTTCTATTCCGCTATTTAATCAAAAACCTTTGGGGATCAGTTAAATTGGGGGATAGTCTGTGTTGGTACGTGTGAGAGAGATCCACCTTTCCAAGTTGTTGGGGTTCATCTCATACTTCTGAAGGTTTGAGGGTGCTGCCTGTTCCATACTCCCCCTACTCCTAGCCTTTTAGGGGTACAAACAATAGTAATTGGGGCCTAGTGTGGTTGTGTACGTGTGATATACATACACTTTTTTTGGATCATATTTTCTATTCCGCTATTTAATCAAAAACCTTTGGGGATCAGTTAAATTGGGGGATAGTCTGTGTTGGTACGTGTGAGAGAGATCCACCTTTCCAAGTTGTTGGGGTTCATCTCATACTTCTGAAGGTTTGAGGGTGCTGCCTGTTCCATACTCCCCCTACTCCTAGCCTTTTAGGGGTACAAACAATAGTAATTGGGGCCTAGTGTGGTTGTGTACGTGTGATATACATACACTTTTTTTGGATCATATTTTCTATTCCGCTATTTAATCAAAAACCTTTGGGGATCAGTTAAATTGGGGGATAGTCTGTGTTGGTACGTGTGAGAGAGATCCACCTTTCCAAGTTGTTGGGGTTCATCTCATACTTCTGAAGGTTTGAGGGTGCTGCCTGTTCCATACTCCCCCTACTCCTAGCCTTTTAGGGGTACAAACAATAGTAATTGGGGCCTAGTGTGGTTGTGTACGTGTGATATACATACACTTTTTTTGGATCATATTTTCTATTCCGCTATTTAATCAAAAACCTTTGGGGATCAGTTAAATTGGGGGATAGTCTGTGTTGGTACGTGTGAGAGAGATCCACCTTTCCAAGTTGTTGGGGTTCATCTCATACTTCTGAAGGTTTGAGGGTGCTGCCTGTTCCATACCCCCCCTACTCCTCATCTAGCCTTTTAGGGGTACAAACAATAGTAATTGGGGCCTAGTGTGGTTGTGTACGTGTGATATACATACACTTTTTTTGGATCATATTTTCTATTCCGCTATTTAATCAAAAACCTTTGGGGATCAGTTAAATTGGGGGATAGTCTGTGTTGGTACGTGTGAGAGAGATCCACCTTTCCAAGTTGTTGGGGTTCATCTCATACTTCTGAAGGTTTGAGGGTGCTGCCTGTTCCATACCCCCCCTACTCCTCATCTAGCCTTTTAGGGGTACAAACAATAGTAATTGGGGCCTAGTGTGGTTGTGTACGTGTGATATACATACACTTTTTTTGGATCATATTTTCTATTCCGCTATTTAATCAAAAACCTTTGGGGATCAGTTAAATTGGGGGATAGTCTGTGTTGGTACGTGTGAGAGAGATCCACCTTTCCAAGTTGTTGGGGTTCATCTCATACTTCTGAAGGTTTGAGGGTGCTGCCTGTTCCATACCCCCCCTACTCCTCATCTAGCCTTTTAGGGGTACAAACAATAGTAATTGGGGCCTAGTGTGGTTGTGTACGTGTGATATACATACACTTTTTTTGGATCATATTTTCTATTCCGCTATTTAATCAAAAACCTTTGGGGATCAGTTAAATTGGGGGATAGTCTGTGTTGGTACGTGTGAGAGAGATCCACCTTTCCAAGTTGTTGGGGTTCATCTCATACTTCTGAAGGTTTGAGGGTGCTGCCTGTTCCATACTCCCCCTACTCCTCATCTAGCCTTTTAGGGGTACAAACAATAGTAATTGGGGCCCAGTGTGGTTGTGTACGTGTGATATACATACACTTTTTTTGGATCATATTTTCTATTCCGCTATTTAATCAAAAACCTTTGGGGATCAGTTAAATTGGGGGATAGTCTGTGTTGGTACGTGTGAGAGAGATCCACCTTTCCAAGTTGTTGGGGTTCATCTCATACTTCTGAAGGTTTGAGGGTGCTGCCTGTTCCATACTCCCCCTACTCCTAGCCTTTTAGGGGTACAAACAATAGTAATTGGGGCCTAGTGTGGTTGTGTACGTGTGATATACATACACTTTTTTTGGATCATATTTTCTATTCCGCTATTTAATCAAAAACCTTTGGGGATCAGTTAAATTGGGGGATAGTCTGTGTTGGTACGTGTGAGAGAGATCCACCTTTCCAAGTTGTTGGGGTTCATCTCATACTTCTGAAGGTTTGAGGGTGCTGCCTGTTCCATACCCCCCCTACTCCTCATCTAGCCTTTTAGGGGTACAAACAATAGTAATTGGGGCCTAGTGTGGTTGTGTACGTGTGATATACATACACTTTTTTTGGATCATATTTTCTATTCCGCTATTTAATCAAAAACCTTTGGGGATCAGTTAAATTGGGGGATAGTCTGTGTTGGTACGTGTGAGAGAGATCCACCTTTCCAAGTTGTTGGGGTTCATCTCATACTTCTGAAGGTTTGAGGGTGCTGCCTGTTCCATACTCCCCCTACTCCTCATCTAGCCTTTTAGGGGTACAAACAATAGTAATTGGGGCCCAGTGTGGTTGTGTACGTGTGATATACATACACTTTTTTTGGATCATATTTTCTATTCCGCTATTTAATCAAAAACCTTTGGGGATCAGTTAAATTGGGGGATAGTCTGTGTTGGTACGTGTGAGAGAGATCCACCTTTCCAAGTTGTTGGGGTTCATCTCATACTTCTGAAGGTTTGAGGGTGCTGCCTGTTCCATACCCCCCCTACTCCTCATCTAGCCTTTTAGGGGTACAAACAATAGTAATTGGGGCCTAGTGTGGTTGTGTACGTGTGATATACATACACTTTTTTTGGATCATATTTTCTATTCCGCTATTTAATCAAAAACCTTTGGGGATCAGTTAAATTGGGGGATAGTCTGTGTTGGTACGTGTGAGAGAGATCCACCTTTCCAAGTTTTTGGGGTTCATCTCATACTTCTGAAGGTTTGAGGGTGCTGCCTGTTCCATACTCCCCCTACTCCTCATCTAGCCTTTTAGGGGTACAAACAATAGTAATTGGGGCCCAGTGTGGTTGTGTACGTGTGATATACATACACTTTTTTTGGATCATATTTTCTATTCCGCTATTTAATTTAACTGGGCCTCCATGCGAGACCTGTGTGCCTTGTTGCGCTGTTTTGAGTACTCCACCAACATGGCCAGTGGCAATGACGCCGTTCTCAGCTTAACTATCCCACTTCTATGCCTCCTTGAAAAAACAATTCGGGCGATGATGGAAGAGGATGTGGCACAGGATGAGGAGGAGGAGGAGGATGAAGAGGTAACATTTCCAAGGCTTTCAGGGCAGTCATTCGCAAGGGGCTCCGAGGGTGGGTTCCTGCACACGCAAACGCCAGGGACGCAATTGTCCAGCAGGGGCACAGTTCTGGAGGATGAGGAGGATGAGGAGGAGGAGGAGCTGGAGGAGGAGATGGAACCATGTTCACAGCAGGGTGGCACCCAGGCCAGCTCATGGCCATCACTGGTGCGTGGCTGGGGGGATACAGAGGACACGGACGATACACCTCCCACAGAGGACAGCCTTTCGTTGCCTCTGGGCAGCCTGGCACACATGAGCGATTACATGCTGCAGTGTCTCCACAACGACCGCCGAGTTGCCCACATTCTAACTTGTGCTGATTACTGGGTGGCCACGCTGCTGGATCCCCGTTACAAGGACAACGTACCGTCCTTAATTCACTCACTGGAGCGCGATCGCAAGATGCGCGAGTACAAGCGCACGCTGGTAGACGCCATGCTGCTGGCATTCCCATCTGACAGCGGGGCCACAGTGGAAGCACAAGGCAGAGGAGGAGGAGGAGGAGGTCGCCAACGCAACCAGGGCACCGCCAGCACCTCAGAAGGCAGGGTTAGCATGGCCGAAATGTGGAAAAGCTTTGTCAGCACGCCACAACAAACAGCAGCACCAGCAGCTCAGATGGAACGTCTTAGCAGGAGGCAGCATTTTACCAACATGGTGGAGCAGTATGTGTGCACACGCCTACATGTAGTGAATGACGGGTCTGCCCCCTTCAACTTCTGGGTCTCCAAATTGGGCACATGGCCTGAGCTTGCCCTTTACGCCTTGGAGGTGCTGGCGTGCCCTGCAGCCAGTGTATTATCTGAACGGGTATTTAGCACGGCTGGGGGCGTTATAACAGACAAGCGCAGCCGCCTGTCCAGAGACAATGTGGACAAGCTCACGTTCATTAAAATGAACCAGGCATGGATCCCACGGGACTTTTCCGTACCTTATGCAGAATAGCAATGGATACCGACCTTACCCACCCATTGTTCCATTTTTGCTCTTTCTCACTCTTTTGGGGTGTACCCTCATTTAAAATTTTTGAAAAGAAGCAGTGTTGGCTACCTCGTCCTCCTCATCAGGGCCAGATTAATGTAGGGGCTATTGGAGCTGCAGCTCCAGGCCCCTACCTTTTATATAGGCCCCGGGTTGGCCATATTCACTGTTACCGCTCTTCTGTCACTTGTAAACACAGAAGTCTGGCTTCTATGCTCGCTTCCCCAGGCAGCACCCTCAGAACCTCCCCACACAGCGTGAAGGCCGGACAAGGAGGGACAGTTGGCGATGCATGGATGTGTTTATGGGCTTCAGAGACAGCATCCCATGTTGAATTAGGCATGCATGGCTGCACCCTTCCTCCTCTGGGTGCATGGCAAGGCACGGCCCTTAAGGCCCTTCAAAATCCTCAGCACCAAGCCCATGATGCTGTTAATCCGGCCCTGGTCCTCCTCCACCGCCGCTTCCACCTACACCGCCCATAGGTGTGCGCAGCCTATTGCATTAAGGTGTGCACCCCAAAGTTGAAATACACATGCATGTGTTTGCCAGCAGGGAGAGTAATGTATCGGGGCCATGTACCTGTAGGCAAGGAGAAATAGAGCAGAGCAGGTCCCAGGGAGATCTTTCCCATCTCCTCACTGGCAATGCTATGTGCCCTAGGTGATTAGGGTGTGCCCAGGCACACCCAGCACACCCTGTGCGCACGCCTATGTCACCGCCACATCCACCACCACCTCAACCTCCCTCCTACTCCATATGGGCCTCGTCCTTCAGAGATGAAGAAGAACATTGTTTTATTTTTCTGTTTTTTTTTGTTGTTTTAAGTTATTTCCCTATCCACATTTGTTTGCAGAGCACTTGCCATGCTCTTAATTACGTTTTGCTGCCATTTGCAGCACTCTAGCCCTTTCCTTTGGTGTTTTAGAGCCATTTTAGTGCCTTAAAGTTCGGGTCCCCATTGACTTCAATGGGGTTCGGTGTCCGGGAAAAGTTCGGTAAAAGTCCGGGACACGGACCCGGACTTTTTTTTAAAGTTCGGCCGAACCCGTCGAACACGGACATCTAGGTGTCCGCTCAACCCTAATTACTACATAACACAGTACTTGTACTTTTACTTTCAGTACTTGAGTAGCAACATTTTTAAAAAAACTACTTGCAATACTTAAGTACAAAAAATGTTGAATACTTTAGTACTTCTACTCAAGTCACTTTTTGATCGAGCACTTCCACTTCTACTCAAGTCACTTTTTGATCGAGCACTTGTACTTTTACTCAAGTATGGGTTTCGAGTACTTTATACAACTCTGCATATATGCACTGCATTTTTTTGTTTCATTATATAATATAGCTATCATCTTTAATAACTGAATATCATAGATCTTTCTCATGATGTTGGACTTTAAAGTGGGAGTAAACTCCCAACTCTGACTTTTACCTATAGATAAGCCTATAATAAGGCTTACCTATAGGTACTGTAAATACCTATTTAGGAGATATTTACTGTACATGCAGCCAATGACGACACCAGCGCATGTACTCTGAGGAACGGCCACCCAGACTGTTCCTTTAGAGTCCTGTGCCCTAAATGGTCACTCCCACGCGCATGCACAGAAGTGACATCATCACAGCTCTGGCCACTCACACATCAGGAGCTTGCGAAGCTGGAAGGAAGACCAGGTAAAGATGGGAGCGCCTGCAGCAGTTACAGCACCGGAAAGCTTTGTTTTCAGTTAAGTTTAACATAATCGGATAGTATGCAATGCATGCTAGCACATTATATTACCTTTCAGGTTACAAAAAAAAAAAATCCATCTAGCGGTTTACTACTACTTTAACTGTTTTATCTGCAGATGCTACACGCATTGACTCTCAAGTAGAAAGGGGTGGCATTTGATAAATTATTTTTTCATAAATAGTCAAAATGTTACACGGAATAGAGAGATAGACTACTACCCTTTGCATGAGTATATTTTAGAAATCCTGGGGAAAGAACATTCAATCAAAACAGTTTTAAACAAGATAAAGATAGCTACAAGTTAAACAAAAAAAATGAAGTAACAAATGAATGTTGATTTCTTTAACCAAAAAATATGTTTGATTTAAGAGATTTTGGTAGACTATAGCTTGTAAATTCTATGATGGTACAGGGAATATATTTACTATGAGAGAATACTGGAATACAAATTGTTTTTGGATATAAACTTAATAGACAATACATGATTTGACAGGATGCCAGAGTCACTTTTTCTTCAGTTGGATCTGATCCATAGAAATAGAAGAGAGATTTTCCTCCTTCCCTGTCTGTTTTTCTGTAGAGGTTTTTATTTTGAGCTATAGAGGAGAGAACAAATTGTGAACATTCCTCAATTTATAACTACCATGTTTAATCTAATTTTTGTAATGCTCAGATAAAATATGGCCTAGGCTGCTTTGCAAGCAATACAGATATAGATTAAAAAAGAGAGATTTATCAACTGGAAGAATATGTTCTAGCACTTTGCATATGATTTTGTCTGTGTCTATTAATTATGCAGACAACTGTTTATTTCCACCTTGATGTACCCCAACATCATGTATATAGAAAGTTCTCCTTTTGGCTCCTTACACCAATGTCTGCTTCTTGTTGCTAGATGTACCCTTTGGCGATGAAAATGTCACATTGTTTGGGGCAGAGATGACCTCCTGTTCCCCGCCTGCACTCCTAGCAGTTGTCCTTGGATTGAGATCCTCTAGGAGCCTGGACAGCACCCACATTTGTACATTCAAGTTTAAATCATTACCAAAATGTGGTTCTACAACCTGATCCGACATTTCCCAGGCTAGAGTTTATACATCACCATGCCAGACTAGCAGTCTCAATCTGCTTGTACATAGACATCCAAACCACAAAAAGTCGGTAAAAATTCTCCTTCTTTATTAATTACAAAGAGTAAAATATTTCATAAGACAACTGACACTGACGCATTTCAGTCTATGAAGACCCTATTCATAGCTTTGTAAATTGTTTCAAGGGTCCTCATGTCTAGTGAGTCCTACACCAACAGCCAGTTAAAGAGGAAGTAAACCCACTGAAAAAAAATGTGAAAAGAAAACTGTAAAGACAAAGGCATAATGAGCTAGTATGCATCGCATACTAGCTCATTATGAAGTACTTACCTAAAAACGAAGCCCCTGCAGTGCCGACTGGACGGCCGACATGTTCAGCCGTCCTGCTTCCTGGATCGTGTCCTCCAGCCATCTGATTGGCCAGAGGCGCAGTTACATCACTCCCGCCGTTCACGGCATTGAGCTCTGAAGGAACGGCACGGGTGGCCGTTCCTTCAGAGCGCATGCGCAGATTACGTCATTGGCTGCATGCACTTTAAATATCTCCTAAATGGTGCATGTTTAGGAGATATTTATAGTACCTATAAGTAAGCCTTAATATAGGCTTGCCTATAGGTAAATGTCAACAAAGTGGGTTTACAACCACTTTAACAGAGTAAAACAGAAACTGATGCTTCTTATGGGTTATCTGAACTTAGTCCTAGAGCAATTAACTCGTGAAAAGACCAAGACTTCTAAAGCAAGAATGGAGCTTGATGATGTTTGTTTGGCCTCTAGCTATTTAGGATCTCCTGTTGCTGAACCTCAAAAAAATGTAAGTACACTGAAAAAAATGTAAAAGATTTAGGCTAACTGTGACCTTACTGGGGAGTGGAATGTAACAGAGGTATGCAGAGGGCAATGATTTTATTTTGTGTTAGGCTAGGGTTATAACCTCAGTTTCTCTGTCGCTCATTGACAGACGTAGTCTTCTTGATTCACATAAATTGGGTTATGTTGTCTCCGCAGGAGTAGGACTAGGCAGAAAGAAAAAACGTTCTGGCTCCACCCTAGGGGCAGTCCCAGAGGGTATATCCTCCCTCTCTCTGCTACAAGGAATCAGTTTTTTTCTGTCTAGTCAGGAGTAAGGACCTAAGTTCCTTGCTGGGATCTTTTTGGTCCTGGCAAGATTTTTTCTAGAAAAAATAATTTTTTAGGTAGTTTTCTCCAGTGTTTTTTCCTGTGAGATCTTCAAGCAATTATGCCGGATCTGGGCGACACTAGTGGTCACCCCAGCCGGCCTACGAGCGCGCGCAGACCATTGCATCGCGCTTGGTCGGCCGCGACACATTCAAGTAAGTATGCGGGGCCGGGCGACGGGCTGGATGTTGAGATCCAGTGGTCACCCCGGTTTCTGCCTATGAGCGCGTGCAGACCAGAGCTCCACGCTGGGTCGGCCGTGACGGAGTCCCATTGGAGGGACTGACCTTGCGAGTTAAAAGTCTCGCTTGGACGCCAGGAACCAGAGAGTCGAGGCGTCCGGAGTGGTCAACAACCCCCCACCCCGGGGGAGAGGGTATTGTGAAGAGAGGGTGCCTGTCGGTCGGTATGGTGAGTAAATGTTTCCTTTTTTCCTCGTGATGAGGCAGTGTGGAATATGGGCCCCTCCATACATGGTCAGTATCTATCTGACACTAAAAGTCCCCCTTGTAAATACAATGGGCAAGCGGACTTGGTTTGGGAGCTAACACTCTACCCAGCAGACTGCAGTATTGCAGTAGACATAGGAGGTATAATCCTACCTTAATTGTAGTGGACCTCCTGCAGATCGATAAACCGACCATCAGCATGATATATAGGTGGATGTGCTGGGAAAACGAGACTTCGGCAATCCGCCGCCATTTTGCTGTAGACCAGGTACATGTATGTCCGCAGGTCACGTCGGCCGCCATTTTTTTGGAGTCGATTGTCTCCTGTATGGGGGGCGGCCATGTTTGAAGAGCCCAGCTAACCTCGAGGAGAGCTGGGAACGCCAGAAGGCGTACACAGGGGGCGGAGCCACTTCCTTCTACCCGGGAAAACGAACACAGCTCTTTCCAGTCTGTAAGAGACAAACGCTGACTGCAGTTGGTAGGAAACTTCTCTGCATCGGGTGGTGAGCCTTGAGGGTCCCTCTCTCTCTCTGTGGGGGATCAAGAAGCAGGTACTCTGAGGGGCGCTATTGCGCTAGGGGGATACACATAAAAAAAAAAAAAAAAAAGTTTTTTTTTTTCTGGCAGAGGTGTCCTGAGTTAACATGGACCTTACCACTCATGTATCTCCACCGGATCCCCTCGAGGTGTCTGCAGGATCCTCCAGCACCCCACTGACGATTGAATCATTGTCAGCTATTATGGAAACTTTTGTGTCCCGGGTGGAAGTGGCTTGTCAGGGACAGGGCGCAAGAAAGCGACCCCCGCCTAACCCCATATTATCTGAAACTTCGGATTCAGAATCTGAGACTATTTCTGCAGTTGCAGGTACCTCATCTGGGATTGGTGTCTCGGGTACTGTCTCTTCAGACAGTGAGGAGGATGTTTCGGCATCAGCCATAGCCCGAGAGGAAGCGTTGGTAAACGCACTCATTGTATCTGTTCAAGAAACCTTAAGATTACAGGGTACTCCGTCGGAAATAACTGAAACTGAAATCCCCTTTGGGACTAAAAAACGCATCAAAGTGGTGAAGGTTTTTCCATTGCCCAAATGTTTTGGCAATCCAATCAAAGAAGAATGGAGTCTGCCAAAACGCACTTCTGCTATTTCTAAACGCATTAACAGGCGTTATCCGTTTGAGGAAACCCTCATTAAGAAATGGACAGAACCACCTGTGGTGGATTCACCAATTGCTAGATTGAATAAAGCCACGGTTATTCCTTTAGAAGACGCTCTGTCTTTTAAAGATCCGGTGGATCGCAAGATAGAAGCTATGTCTCGCACCATGTTTTCCTTGATTGGATCAGCTTTCAGACCAATAATTGCTATTGGGCTGGTTTCGCAGACTGTAACTGAATGGACCAAGTGGTTACGCCGGGACTTAGAAGAGGTCCCTCAGGCGGTATCAGATTTGTTGGAACAGATGATACAAGGGTTACAGTTTGTGTGTGATGCGGCGTTAGACGCCACTCCACTATTGGCGCGAGCCTCAGTTTCAGCAGTGGTTCTCAGGCGTACACTGTGGCTAAAAGGTTGGTTAGCCGACCAAGGTTCCAAAAAAGCATTGGCTAATATCCCCTTTTCAGGAGAGCGATTATTTGGAGCCAACTTAGATGAGATCATTAAGGATCTCACGGGAGGAAAGAGCCCCTATTTACCGCAAAATGCTAAGGGTAAAGGACCTCGTCAAAGACGAGGGCCTTCTTTCTCTGCTCACAAAATTTTTTTTCGCCCCGCGGGTGAAAAAATTAAGTCCTCCAAAGCTCCTTCAGGAGGCTTCAGGGGACGTTGGTCGGGCAAGCAAAGGCCCGCCCCCTCCAGACCTGAAGATAAGTCTACCAAAGCCTGAAGGTGCGCCCCCACCCATAACTGGGGTGGGGGGACGTCTTCGCCGGTTCCCGGATCCATGGCTTTCCAGAATCCCGGACAAGTGGGTTTGCAAAATCATAAGGTCAGGGTACAAGATCGAGTTTCGATCTCTCCCACCGGCGCGATTCTTCCCTTCCAATATCCGACTATCCCCAGATCGTTTAGAAGATCTGCGGAGAGCAGTCACGGATTTACTACAACAAGGAGTGGTAGTCCACGTTCCTTGGACAGAACGCTTTCAGGGGTTCTATTCAAACCTATTTACAATACTGCGCCAAAGAGGCATATCGATTCTAGGTTACCTAGACGATCTCCTGCTTCATGCAGAGTCTCCACAGACCCTGCTACAAAACATAGAAATTACTATAATTTCTTTACAGGAATTCGGGTGGCTGGTGAACCAGCAAAAGTCTTTTCTGGTTCCCACCCAGAGGCTCGAATATCTGGGTCTAATTCTAGACACAGTCAGGACAAGAGTTTTCCTTCCGGTAGGGAAACTCCGGAAGATTCAATCAGCAGTCCAGTTGTTACTATCCAACAGCTGGTCTTCCCTTCGGACTTGCATGAGGGTTCTGGGGTTGATGGTGGCTTCCTTCGAAGCAGTCCCATTTGCCCAGTCCCATACCCGAATTCTTCAGCAAGAGATTCTTCTCAGATGGAATCGGAATCCGGAGTCCCTGGACTATCGGATCCAATTGAGCAAACAGACCAGAGAGTCTCTGGTCTGGTGGCTTCGGTCTCCGATGCTCAGCCAGGGAAAGTAATTTCTGCCAATATATTGGACGATAGTGACCACGGATGCCAGCCTATCCGGATGGGGAGGAATTCTCGGTCAGTTATCCGTTCAGGGACTTTGGTCCCCGGAAGAATCCAGGTTACCGATAAATGTATTGGAACTGAGAGCGATCAGACTTTGTCTGATTCACTGGACCGAGCAGCTCCAGGGCAGCCCGGTTCGGATCCAGTCGGACAACGCCACGGCTGTGGCTTATGTCAATCACCAGGGGGGCACCAAGAGTGTCCGAGCAGCCAAAGAAGTGGCTTGCATTCTTCGCTGGGCGGAACAATTTGTTCCAGCTATCTCTGCGGTGTTCATTCCGGGGGTGGAAAATTGGCAGGCAGATTATCTCAGCCGTCAGACTCTGGATCAGGGGGAATGGTCCCTCCATCCAGAAGTTTTCCACCAGTTGTGCCTACGTTGGGGCACCCCGGATGTGGATCTGTTGGCATCACGATTCAACAGGAAAGTACAGAGATTCGTGGCTCGCTCCCGCGATCCTCTAGCAGAGACCGCAGACGCACTGGTCGCCCCGTGGGGGCAATACCAGCTAATGTATGCTTTCCCTCCTCTCGGGTTACTGCCAAGACTTCTTCGCAGGATAGAGGAGGAAGGAATCCCAGTAATCCTGGTAGCTCCGGATTGGCCTCGCCGAGCTTGGTACGCCGACTTGGTCAGACTGGTGGCGGACGTCCCGTGGAGACTTCCTCTCAGGGAGGATCTACTGTCTCAGGGACCGATCTTCCATCCTGCTTTACGATCGCTGGCTTTAACGGCCTGGCTATTGAGACCCAGGTGCTGAAGGACAAGGGATTGTCAGCTTCAGTTATTCCTACTCTAGTTAAAGCAAGGAAAGCGACTTCCAGAAAGATTTATCATCGCACATGGAAGTCCTACATTGCATGGTGTGAACCCCTGGGGTTCCACCCACGATCTTATTCGGTTAGTCGAATATTAGCTTTTCTGCAACAAGGGGTTGAGCAGAAACTGGCCTTGAGCACTATCAAGGGTCAGGTCTCAGCATTAGCTATCTTCTTTCAGAAGCCTTTGGCTACTCATTCCTTGGTGCGGAATTTCATCCAGGGGGTGCGACATCTGGCTCCGCCAGTGCGCGCGCCGTTACCACCCTGGGATCTTAATTTAGTATTGTCGGTTCTTCAGAAACCTCCCTTTGAAGATATTAGGGAGATTCCTCTACCTACGTTGTCCCAGAAGGTGGCCTTCTTGGTGGCTATCACTTCTGCACGCAGGGTGTCAGAACTGGCTGCATTATCTTGTCGTTCCCCATATCTGGTGGTTCATAGAGATAATGTGGTTCTTCGTCCGAATCCATCCTTCCTACCAAAAGTGGTTTCAGAATTTCATCTGAATTAAGAAATTGTGTTACCTTCCCTGTGTCCTAAGCCCCAGTCATCCTCGGGAGTTTGCTTTACACTCCTTGGATGTGGTCCGGGCGATCAGGGTATACTTGAAAACGACAGACTCGTTTCGCAAGACGAATTCACTTTTTGTGATCCCGGATGGACCCAAAAAGGGGTTGCCTGCATCTGCCGCGACTATTTCCAAATGGATCAGACAGACGGTGGTACAGGCTTATTCTATTAAGCCCCCGTTCCCTGTTAAGGCGCATTCCACTCGGGCACTGAGTGCGTCATGGGCCTTTCGCCATAAGGCGTCAGTGGTCCAGGTATGCAAGGCGGCTACCTGGTCGTCGGTGCATACCTTTACAAAACATTATAAAGTTGATGTAATGGCATTGTCTGATGCCTCGTTTGGCCGCAAGGTTTTGCAGGCCGCCATTTGAGGAGACCAGTGATCTACCTCGTGGGTTTTTTTCCGTTGGAATTTTTATTTGAGTCTCATTCTTTGCTTATAATGAGCCTTTAAAACTTCTAGTTGGCACCGGTTGGGCCTTCTAGATTGGATTTTGATTTCTGTCAATCCCACCCCTCATTTGTGGCACTGCTTCTGGATGTCCCAATTGATGTGAATCAAGAAGACTACGTCTGTCAATGAGCGACAGAGAAAATCGGATTTTTGTAAGATCTTACCGTAAAATCCTTTTCTCTTAGCTCATTGACAGACGTAGTACCCGCCCCTCTATCATTGAGTTGGGTTGGGTTAAATTCTCTGTTGCTGCTTTATAACAGAACTGATTCCTTGTAGCAGAGAGAGGGAGGATATACCCTCTGGGACTGCCCCTAGGGTGGAGCCAGAACGTTTTTTCTTTCTGCCTAGTCCTACTCCTGCGGAGACAACATAACCCAATTGATGTGAATCAAGAAGACTACGTCTGTCAATGAGCTAAGAGAAAAGGATTTTACGGTAAGATCTTACAAAAATCCGATTTTTATAGATTGGAAAGTCTACTAAAGTGGGACGTAGGTATCAAGAAAAAAACAACCCAAAATTAAAGGAGCTGGAGTTCTGCTTCACTACCTTGGTGGGCTTAAAGCTGTTTGCTCATCCAATGAACAATATGGGTACATGTCTGTTAGTTCAGGGGATAGAGGTAGTTGGCCTTGATGGAAATGTATGGGGAGTTTGTACATAATATTTTTTATGGTTCAGTCTACATTTAAAATAATGGTTTTCTTTCAGTGAGGAAAGCCTAAAATATTTCACATTTTTTATTTCTACTTAGCTTTGTGTTGTAATAAGCTTGTGAGCATGAGTGAATGAAATCAACATCTCTTAAGATACCATTGGAGGGAGGGTGGGATCTCTTCTGCAGTCTTCAATTGGATGTCTACTGCTACCTTTTCATAGGAGGTGAGAGTACAAATATCATCTAATGCACATGTGTCAAACACAAGGCCCGCGGGCCGAATCCGGCCCTCCAGGCCATTTCATGTGGCCCTCACACCTCTCCTGCAGCTGCAGAAGAGCTCTAGCCCTCCTCTGGTCCTCCCCCAGATCCTGTACTTTTTGCTTTCCAGCATTGCCTCCAGCTTCTTCCCAGCATCAGCACAAGGCAATGAGGGGTGCAATGTGATGTACAGGAGAGTGGGGAACTCAACTTCTGATGGTGGAGAGGCTCTTGACGTCTTATGTAAGGGTAGGGGATGCTCTGGACATCTAGTCTTACAGATACAACCGGCCCTTTTCAGGGAAATCATAATGCTGATGCGGCCCGCGATTAAATTGAGTTTGACACCCCTCGTGTGTTTCGGTTTGTCCTCATTGTAAAAAAGTTCCTAGTTAAATGAAGTAGTCAGTTTGAAAAAAGACACTAGTCCAGGTAGTTCAACCAACAAACAATACACACAATACACACATCTTCATATACGCTATCCTTTACCCATAGTTAATTCAGAGGAAGCAAAAATCCCCAATTTGCTCCAGTGGGGGAGAAAAATTTCTTCCTGATCCCCCAGGGGCAATCGGATATATTCTCTGAATCAACAACAGCTGGCATTGTAACCTAAAAAAAAATCAGTATCTAGTTATATTTTGTGTATTTAGGAATGCATCCAGCTATTTTTCAAAGCAATCCACTGAGTTGGCCAGAATTAGTTCTTGAGGGAATGCATTCCACATTACAGTTCTTATTGTGAAGAAGCCTTTCCGTAAGTGGAGGTTAAATTGCTTTTCTTCCAGACGTAAAGAGTGCCCCCTGGTCCTCTGTAATTACCTGAAAACTTCTACATCATGTTCACTATATGGACCACTTGTGTATTTGTACATGTTGATCATATCCCCCCTTATTCTCTTATTGCACTTTCTCCAGTTCCCTGATATGCTTTTTATGAACTGGTGCCCAAAACTGAACTGCATCTTACTAATGATTTGTACAAATGTTGTCTCTCTTTCAAGATTTATAAACTGCAGTTTTTCATTGCATGCTATTATTACGTTTATATAGTTACATAGTTAATCTGGTTGAAAAAAGACAAAAGTCCATCCAGTTTAACCAACAGGACACCCAGATCTGCCAGATCACCCAGATCCTTCTCCACCATTGACCCCCCCAGCTGTTCTCCTCCTAGTGTGCATGATGCATGCATATTTTTAACCCCAAAGTGCATAACTTTACATTTATCAGCATTAACTGTTTGCTGACCACCTCACAAATGAGTATGACAGCAGAGCGGCTCTCCTGTGTCGGATCATGTACTTAGTAATGATTCAGCACTTTCGAGTAGGGGACGCATGCGTGTGCCGGCTGTGCTGTGATTAGTCACAGCACAAGCCGATCAGCGGGTGCCAGCCAATGATTGACCACCAGCACCCACTGATTGGCAATAAGGAAGACAGGACAGAACTCTGTCCTGTCAGCAGGGATGTGCTCGTTTTTGTTTCCCTGCAAAGCAGGGAATAAAAACGGGCACATCCCTTAGTAAAAGCACCCCACAGTAAACACACCAAGCACTGATAGGCACATATTTAATTCTTTAATTGCCCTTAATGTTAACCCCTTCCCAGCAAGTTTCAGTACAGTGACAGTACATATTTTTAGCACTGATCACTATATTATTGTCACTAATTCCTACAAACTGTCAGTGTCAGACTTCCCTCCATACTATCACAGTCCCGCTTTAAGTCGCTGATCGCTGCCATTACTAGTATAAAAAAATAAAATAAAATAAATACAAATTCCAGTATATGCAGTTGTGGCCAAAAATACCAGCACCCCTTCATTTCTGTCAGATAATGCACAACTTCGCCCAGAAAATTGTTGCAATTACAAATGTTTAGGCTTTCTCATGTTTATTTCTTTTGTTTGTATTGGTATGACACAAAAAAATGGAGAAAACAAAAAGCCAAACCTGACATATTCCACACAAAACTCCAAAAATGAATTGGACAAAAACAATAGCACGCTCAATTTAATATTTGGTAGCACACCCCTTGAGAAAAAAAAAAACTGAAATCAATTGCTTCCTGTAATCATCCATGAGTTTCTTACACCTCTCTACTGGAATTTTGGACCACTCAATTATCTTAGATTGGAAGGGTTCCTTTTCCAAGCTGATGTTTTGAGATCTCTCTACAGGTGCTCTATGGAATTTAGATCTGGACTCATTGATGGCCAGTTCAGTACTCTCCAGCGCTTTGTCTTAAACCATTTCTGGGTGCTTTTCGACGTGTGCTTTGGGTCATTGTCAAGACCCATGACCTCTGACGGAGACCCAACTTTCTGACCCTGGGCCCTACATTGCACCCCAGAATTCTTTGGTAGTCTTTAGATTTCATAATGTCATGCACACGGTCAAGACCTCCAGTGCATGAAGCAGCAAAGTTACCCCAAAACATCAGTGACCTCCACCATATTTGACTGTAGGGAATGTATTCTTTTCTTTTAAATGACTTTTTCTGAAAACAGAAGAGTAATAGGCTTTACCAAAATGCTGTAATTTTGTTTAGTCTGTCCAAAGCACATTCTGCCAAAAGGAATTTGGCTTCCTCAGGTAAGTTTTGGAAAAATCCAATTTGGCTTTTTTATGTTTCTGTGTCAGTAGTGGGGTTCTCCTGAGTCTCCTACCATAACGTCCCTTTTCAATAAGATGACGACATATAGTGCAAGCTGACACAGTTGTACCCTGTGCCTGAAAGTCAGCTTGAATTTATCTGGAAGTTGATCGAGGTTCTTTATCCACCATTCGAACAATCCTTCTGCTGTCCGGGACTCTGCCTCCTCATTGGCTGAGACAGCAGCGGGCGCCATTGCCACCAACTGCTGTTAAGAAAAGTCAGTGACCCAATGAGGAGAGAGGGGGGCAAGGCCGAGCTGCGGCTCCATGTCTGAATTGGACACACAAAGCGGTGGCTCAGCTCGGGTGCCCCCATAGCAAGCTGCTTACTGTGGGGGCAGGAGGGAGAGGCCAGGAGTGTCAGCAGGGGACCCCAGGAGAGAAGGGTTTGGGCTTCTCTGTGCAAAACCACTGCACAGAGCAGGTAAGTACAACATGTTTGCTATTTTAAACAAAAAAAAAAAACAAGACTTTAATACCACATAAAGTGGCCTGGTCATGAAGGGGGATACATCTTCTGGAGGGCAAGTGGTTAAACCTTATTTGCCACATAGTTGCCCAAATAAACAGTGTTGTGAAGTTGGCTTGTAAGTTGGAGATGTCCTGTAAGGACATGCAGTTGCAGGTCAGTTGTAACCCAGCCCTATACACTGAAATGGGATTCATTTTTACTGCGGCATGTGTACAATCCTGGGGTGGTAAAACTGCAGCCACCCACCTGTGTGAATGAGCCCCTAATATATCAGGGGAGATACACCGTTTTAGATGTAATCATATGTTTGTTATTGCATTATTACCATTGAAACAGGATTCTGCAGACTTGTAGTGAAGGTGGTTTATTAATGGTGGGACACAGCTGTTAACCTGCCTAGAGAGGAGGTTAACTGCAGAAATATAGGAGAGGTAAGGAGGTTAACTGTTACCAAACTGGGATACCCCAAAAACAAGTTGCATTTCCCATTGACACTTCCCATTGAGAGAATAAGAGCGAAAACACCAAATTTAACACACCTGCTCCCCATTCACACCTGAGACCTTGTAACACTAATGAGTCACATGACACCGGGGAGGGAAAATGGCTAATGGGGCCCAATTTGGACATTTTCTCTTAGAGGTGTACTCACTTTTGTTGCCAGCAGTTTAGTCATTAATGGCTGTGTGTTGAGTTATTTTGAGGGGACAGCAAATGTACACTGTTATACAAGCTGTACACTCACTACTTTACATTGTAGCAAAGTGTCATTTCTTCAGTGTTGTCCCATGAAAAGATATAATACAATATTTACAAAAATGTGAGGAGTGGTGCATGTAGGTGTTGGTCAGTGCTGTTGGCAATGTAAGTGGGTTCCATTGGAGAGTATTCACAGGTGTCTGTCCTTTGGAGAAGTATGGAGGAGCTCCCATTTGGCTCAGTAAATGTGAGCCAGTGTTGTGTCCTCGCAGAAATAATACAGACAAGTTCTTGTCAATCCCAGTAAGTTTACAAGGAACAGTTTTCAGTCCCAGAAGTGGTGTAGATGGAAGTTTGTCATTTCTAGTAGGGAGAACTGCCAGATGTCCTTTGAGAGATGTTTGTAAGTCCCCCAACTAGTATGGTTAAGAGTTTGATAAAGCAGGGGTGTGTGCTAAATATGATGATCATTGTGGTGCCAAATTGTAAATCTGAGTTATTTGAATTTGACCAAATTTATCTTTTCCTTTTTTTTCGCTTGAATGTCACAATCTGTGATTATGTATTATTCATTATGCTCGGGATAAAAAGTATTTATTTATTTATTTTTTTAAATTGAGGCTAAGCTGAAACAAATGTATTTTTCCTATGTCCGTAACTGTGTATCACCATGAATTGCAACGTCTCAGGTTGGCCAAGCCTATTCTGAAACATACCAGCACAGCAGCCTAGTGGTTGGCACTTTTACTGGCCAGGATACTCTCTGAATGGAGTTTGCATGTTCTCCTGTGCTCCCACTTCATGATGGTAGGTTAATTGGCTCCTGTCTAATCTGGCCCTTGTATGGTATGGGTGCATGTGAATTTAGGACCTTAGATTGTAAGCTCCTTGAGGGCAGGGACTGATGTGAATGTACAGCACGTAAGGAGATGCGTAAATTGTCAGCACTATATAAACAACTGTAATAAATAGAGTGCAGTCAGACTGAAGACCACTTAATGTCTCAAACAAAACACTCAAGCCTTGCCCAAAAATAGCACCTTGCCCTGACTGCTATACATCAGCCCTTTATTACAGAGAAATCCATTCATTACATTTCTTAACCATCTCCTAATCCAAGTAATTTTTAATTCACTATGTGGCTAATTAGCGTTTCTTAGTAACAAGAGCCCCTTGGTTTAGTCTGCAATAAAATATTGATCCTTTAATCCTGGAAACCGCTGTGCTAGTGAAGATAAGCAATACTAGAGATGGGGATACAGTGTCCTTCAATATCTCCTCCAGGTCTGGCTAGACGCTGTTTTTTCACAACTAAATCTGTTCCATCCTTTTTTTTTAAATTCATATAATATTGTTTCATTCTTGTAATAGCTATTTTTAACTTAATTAATAATTGAACAGCGGCAGAAGAGTATGGCATGTATTCATAGGGGTATAATTATAAAGCGGTGAATGATTGCCTGGCTGATCATTTGCCACCTTCTTGTTGCAGAACACCTATTGGAAAATTCACCTTGCTTATTAATCCATATTGATCACCGGTCATCCTAAATCTGGATCTCTTATTCTTCAATGATAAATCTGGTCTACAAATTAAAATTTCCAGAGGCTGCAAACAATTGCTCATTGTTATATCTCTTGTAGAAAGGAAAGCTATCCTACAACAAGGATGTACCCTGACTACCCCCCACCATCCCATTGTTTGTAGATAAGCTCTCTTATGTTTTTCATATAGAATGGGTGTACACAAGGAAATACAGGTCCAAAGATTGTTTGATGTCTGAGAATCCTTCATTCAAACCTTGTCTACTGACTAGTAACTATGCAAACTTTTGAGGACAACTGACTGCAGAATAACGCAAGGCCACTGCTTCACCCTGCCACTGAAATTAAGATAAATTGACTGTTCCCGCTTGAATATTCTCTTCAGGGTTAACAATTTGGCACCCCCTTTACTCTCACTGCCTGTGTGCTGACACCCATCCGCTGACTATAGCCACTGGAGTGGTCCCCCTTCCTGGGCAGACCCTTTGGCAAGCTCCACTGTACTCACAGACACTGTTTTTCCAGAGTTGCTCTGCCTTCACCTCCCCAGTCAGCTTCCACTGGACCTCTGGGTTCAGCCACACTTTCTGGTCCACTAGGCTGACTGCCTGTGACCACCATCCACAGCAAACAGGGGGAGAGAAAGCCATCACCCTCCTCCTGGGACCTGGCTTCCCGCCCAAAGACCCCCGGTCACATGTGCCCTTGGCTTTTATAACATATCCCAGGATGCACCACTGTTTGTACCAACCCACTGAGATAGTTACAAAAGCCTGTGGGTCACTGGGTTTCCTCCACTGTCCAACAGGCTCCCCTATTGGATACAGTGGGGACACTCCCTCAGCCCAGATGAATCACACCCTGGACACATGCACCAGGCCTAACTACAAATCAGGCTCCCCTGATAAGCAGACAGAGCAACCATATTTTCCCTGCCTAGCACCTACCTAGGAGGGTGCTACATATATTTTTATTTATTTTTTAATAGTAATGGCAGCGCTCAGCGACTTTTAGTGGGACTGCGATATTGCGAAGGACATTTTGACACTTTTTAAACTTTTTGGGGACCAGTGACACTAATACAGTGATCAGTGTTAAAAAAATGGCACTGACAATGATACTGACTCGGATTGGGTTAACATCAGGGGCCATCAAAGGGTTAACTGTGTGCCTAACCAGTTTTACTATACTGTGTGAGGTTCTTATACTAGACAGAAGAGATGGATTTTATTCCCTGCTTTTTAGGGACACGAACGCCATCTTTTTCTTCTTGTCAGACTGGCAATCTGCCTTATTTTCCAAGGCAGATCGCAGTTCTGTGTCTGCCAGAGCACATTGAGTACCCTGCAGAAGCGAGCCCCAACCTTGGCATGGCTTTACAGGGTTCTGCTTGCACAGCTGTGTCATTTATTCACAGGAATCTGTGAGTGAAGAAACTACAAGCCCCGCATACCACCGCGGCAGACAGCTTGCAGTTCTCAATGAACGGCAAAGGTGCTGATGAGTGCTCCCATAGTTCATTGACACTTCTTTGTAACTGAAAGCCCTTACGGAGGTACAGGGACAAAGCTGGAGTATGTGGCTTCAGGAGCCTGACATTGCACCTGCGATCCACTGATCGTGAGTGCAATGCTTTACAGGCTCCAAGGGGAAAAATAATAAATGCACATTTTTTATTTATTTATTTTTTACTCTATAAAAATATGTGCATTTATAATATTTTTCCCAATGGTGAACTTACGGTAGCTTTTAAACTATACTGTACTATTAAAATTATTATTCTGTTATTTTATCATTCCACTGGCCAAATGTTGTGGCCATCCATATTGTTGTCTGCGTACTCACATCAAAGTATAAAAAAAAAAATCGGGGGTACAATAACTTATTTAAAAACTGGTCAATCTTATATTTTCCATTGACATTTATGCGTTGATTTTTCGATGGATACTTAGTGCACATGTTTGCACTCTAATGCCACGTTCACCACACTTTTGCTTTCATCCAGATAAGGATTTTAGCTGAACAACTGCATTTTTATTTGCTAGCATTCACCATTTTCTTTGTATGGCATGATTTCCATGAATGCAGGGGAATCGAGGTTCATGAATGTGCCTGGGATTGTATGTATAAATATGCCCCATACTGTGCTGTTATTATCTTCTCCAGACTACAGCTGTGAAATGCAATTTTATTCTAAGATCTAATGCAAGTCATACATATATATATAATGACAGTGATAGAATGGAATTTTTTAGAATTCTGCACTGATGGGTGGTTGGATCAGTAGAGTCATTTTAATGGAAAAAAAAAAAATGACCAAACCTTTCAGAAAAGTCAATAGGATTTAACAAAATCCATCTATCCCTTTGTTGTGCCAAAGGACCGTTTGGAAGAAAATGACGATTTGAATCATTCATACTTGTGTTTAATCGTTTAGTATGGCCAGCATCACAAACATTTGAAGAAGATTGGTAGGTCCAGACTGGCAATTTTGAAAAAAGCTGGCATTTGCCAGAAGCGCTCATTCTCTAGGTTTGATGATAAAATCTCTTGCGCTACAGTTAAAGTAGCAGTAAGTCCAAACTAAGACCACTATTACCTAACATTGGAATAACCATAGGAGGAGAATATTAGAAATGGCAGAAGGATATGAAGGGAGCTCTTATAACCAAGGACAACGTTCCAGGAATGGCAGTGTGGTGTGATGATGGCTCAGGATGGTGGATCTGAGAAATCATCAGTCTGTGGTAAGAGTCATAGCTCCCTGTGAACAGTCCCTATCACCATATCGACCGGAATAGTCTCGTGGGTAACCTGTGCCTGTTGCAGGAGTCTGCCATCAAGCGCCTCGATAACTAGTAGAGAAACATGAGCCTGCAAGGGTATGGAATTTTCAGTAGCAAATGTACTGTCAATAAAATAACCGCCAGCACCTGAGTCTACAAATGCCTGAGTAAACACCAAACCTGCTGCTCAGGAGAGGACAACTGTTATTAGTGGTTTATCTTTACGGGAAACTGGGGATGAGGAAATTCCACCTAAGATTTGCCCCCGACAGGACCTTAGAAGTGAGCATTTCTCAGAAGGGTCGGACAAGATTTCAGGAAATGCCCACCAAGACTGCAAAACAGGCACCAGCTCTCCCTCCTCCTAAAGGCCTGCTCAGCCTTTAGAAAGGGGAGTGAACCCAAGCTGCATGGCTTCACAGCCAGATGCACCATTCCCAGGAGGCATGGGAGGTGATGGAGGAATGGGTGGGAAAGAAAACGTAGGAGCCAATCTAGTAAGAGGTCTCCGCAGGCACGCCCTAATCGATGGTCTCTCCCTGAACCTGGTATCGATCAAAATCAGGAAGGAAAAGAGAGCCTTGAACTCGTCAGGGAGATCCTTTGCCGCAATCTCGTCCTTCAATGCATTGGAGAGACTGAGAGAAGACATCCACCAGAACCTCATTATTCCAGCCCACCTCTGCTGCCAGGGTATGAAATTCAATTGCATACTTGGCAACATTTCGTATACCCTGTTGAATGGACAGGAGCAGCTTTGCAGCAGAGAAAGAATGAGCAGGCACATCGAATACCCTACGAAAGGCGGCAACAAAACTTGGGTAATCAAGTATCTCAGGATCATTGTTCTCCCATAATGGATTCGCCAAGGCCTTTGTCCGAGAGCAATGAGATTAGGAAGCCCACCTTGGACCTGTCAGAAGGAAACGCCTGAGGAACCATCTCATAATATATTCCCACTTGGTTTAGGAAGCCATGACACTGACTTGGTTCACGCCCAATAGTACCCCCATTTATACATCTGGTAACAGCGACTCCAGCTGCAACTTCAGGAGGGGCAACAGTAGCAGCAGCAGGTGCAACAACAGGAGGAATCACCGGCATAGAAGCACCAGGAGCAAGGTGCACTGTGCGTGCAAGCAACGTCTGCAACGCCTGAGCAAACTGACCCAAAAGGTGATCTTGTTGATCAAGCCTGGAAACCAGCATGGGGAGCATAGGAGCACCTGCATTGTCAGGATTCATGGCCCTTGCATACTGTCAGGGCGCCAGGAAATCAGACCACACATGGATGTAGGTAAAACAAAGATGTTTATTGGAGAAAACAACAATAAAAAGCACAGCAAGAGTGAGGAAGTGAGAGCAGGAACAAGCTGGGTCAGGTCCAGAAGCGAGTAGTCATTCAAGCTGGGGTTAAGTCCAGAATCGGGTAGTCTACCGATGCCAGGTTGTCTGCCCATGCGGGGTCGAGAACCAGGAGAGTCATCAGCCAAGCCAGGTCATACACGGAGGAACACGGAGAACAGATGTCTGCTAGAAGAGAGTCACCTTGGAGCACAAATGCAAGGGCAAGGACTGCAACCCATCAGGTGATAGATATAGTCAGGTGTGCAGCATCATCACTGTGCTACACCTAGGCAGCAGGCAAGTGATGATGTAATCAGAGTTTTTAAGAGGCAGCAGTCTGCACATGTCCAAGATGGTGGGCAAGGTAACACCTTGACACTGTGTTGTGGTTCTTAAGTCTGCACATTTTATATTTAATTTCATGATAGATGATCATTTGTTTTTTTTGTATTGGATGTTTAAAAAAATAGATCATTTATGTTAAATCATTTTTATTAGGAGTTTTCAGGCATTACAGGTAGAATAAAAAAAATATCTTTTCCAAATGTAGCAATATTTCCAAGCATTGGGCCTGAGGTGGGTCTGCCATTGTTACCGGAAACACTTCCAACACATTTAAGTTGAAAACCCAAGTGTGAGAACTGAGACAAGGACCTCCGGCATCTTGGGTTTGTGTTGTTTATTTTATAATGGGGATGGGAGAAGGGAATGAGTGGGATACTCCTCTGGCTCAACTAGGTTCAACTGGGACACTGTACAGAAAAATGCCCGTTGGCGCTGTCCTGACGCCGGCTGAATGCCAATCAACACTTTCTGGTGCTTGAAAATACTGTTATGCTGAACTTGTGCTAGAACTTCGATTTTAACACCCTTGGTTAACCCCCAAAGATCCAGGACTGTAATGATCCTTGACTCTTGACACTCTGTCTAGCTCAAAAGTCCTGTGTATGACTCCCTCCAGCCCTTCACTGACTGAGGTAGCTCCTTGTAACTGCTTGTCCTGCTGCAACTCTTAACACTGCACAATTGACTATTAAGGGCCCAACCACTGGCGCCCCCTCTACACTTTCAGGGTCCTCTCACTAGGCAACCTCCTTTACACTTGCAGGCTCCAGGATCCCTGGGACCTTTACAGGAGTGGTCCCCTCTACACTAGGCAGACCACAGGGGCAATTCACAGTACTCATGACCTTGGAAGGCTTTCCTGTAAGTGAACCCCTCTTTCTCCACTCATCTTCGGCACACCGGATCCTCTCTGCAGCTCAGCCCTCCCTTCTGGATACTCAGGCAGCCACCCAAGACACCCGATCCTTCTGACAGGAGGAGAGACAGCCGTACTCTCCCTCCTGGGAATCTGCTTCCCACCAAAGACGCTGCGTCATGCACTCCCCTCAGACTTATACCCCCTCCCAGAATCCTCTGTGGCAGAATCTGCCTTCTGGGGTAGATACAGGCCTGAATGGGCCACTGATTGGATTTCCTCCACTGCCCAATGAGAATCCTCTCACAGAACCAGTGGGGAGACTCCGCTCTCAGTAACCACACCAGGGAGACATGACAGCCCAGCTGAAATCATGGCTCTGCTGTTAGGCAGCCAAGGCCCATTATACTTTTACCTAGCACCTACCTGTAGGGTGCTACACAACAATATAGCAAAGCACACATAGCCCAGGAGTATAACATTCAGAGTACAGTGTAATACTAAAGGTAGAAATGGTCACTGTCTACAATATGTACATTCATATGCAAGACTCACTCAAGCTCTACTGCCGTATGAATTATATGTGAGTAGAGTACCAGTGCTCAGGCTGAGAAGTCCACAAAGAATTATCCCAACACAAAGCCGGCCACTCGTTGCTTCTTCTTAAAACAAACTTTTATTGGTGCACAATAGCAATGACAGTGTCCATAAATGCTAACGCGTTTCGGATGTAGCATTCCTCATAGCATACATGAAAAATAATAAAACCAAATATATATACTCTAGTATAACTCCTCACACTCACAGGGGTGTGTTACTAAATTAAAACCTAATTAGTACTATATAATTAAAATCATATAAGAGTGATCACACTGTGATCAAAGATCCTGCTATAGCCAGAATGTGCAGGAGACATAGAGAACATTACCCATGTAATGTACAGCAAAGAATAGATGCTAAATCCTAATTATGATAAAAGATTGTGAAGGCGCCCAGCCCCGATTAAAAGATGTTAAACCTGCTGCCCTTTTAATTGTTAGATAACAATAAATAGGTAAAATAGATAAATGGTAAAAAGGCGCTGGTAATCTTTAAAGTGCTAGATATATATGCTTGTAAAATAATTTGAAGTGTATATTTCTCAAGAAAATTCAATACAAATATCAATGGTGCAATATAAATTAAATAATTAGTAAAGTGCAAGTTCTATCCTACAGTCGTGCAAAATAATTGCAAAAAATTTTTACAGTGCTTGCTTGTGCATCCGCAAAGGTAAATAGAATAGCAAAAAATGATAAATATATTAAATCAATAAATATTGTGCCCACTAGTACCTTGCGACCTGCTTCTATCTGGTAAGAGGCAACGAGTGACACACCCCATCACCTGGAGCACTAAAGATCCAAGCGATTGAATTTATACAATTTTTCCTGCATGAATTGACGTGGACTACCATTTAATTATTTATAAGCACTTTTAAGCACTGTAATAGATTTTAATTATACTAATTAGGTTTTAATGTAGTAACACACCCCTGTGAGTTTAAGCGGTTGCACTAGAGTGTGTGTGTACATATATATATATATATATATATATATATATATATATATATATATTTCTCTGTCGCTCATTGACAGACGTAGTCCTCCTTGATTAATATCAACTCGGGTTATACTGCCCTCTACAGGAGTAGGACTAGACAGGAAAGAAAACGTTCTGGCCACACCCTAGGGGCAGTCCCAGAGGGTATATCCTCTCACTTCCTGCTACAGCAAATCAGTTTTTTTCTGTCTAGTTAGGAGTAAGGACCTAGATTCCTTGCTAGGATCTTCGGTCCTGGCAGGATTTTTTTTTTAGAAATACTTTTTTAGACAGCTTTTTTTCTCCAGTGTTCCTGTGAGATCTTCAAGCAAGTACGCTGAAACTGGGCGACGGGCTGGATATTGAGATCCAGTGGTCCCCCCCCCAAGTTCAGCCTACGAGCGCGTGCAGGCCATAGCTCCGCGCTGGGTCGGCCGCGACATAGTCCCACTGGACGGGGACTGACCCTGCAAATTAAACGTCTCGCCTGGACGCCAATGACCAACAGAGTCACGGCGTCCGTATTGGTCGACAGCCCCCCCACCCCGGTGGAGAGGGGTTCTGTCAGGAGTTGGCGCCCGCCTGGTTCCGGTATGGTGAGTAGAATGTTCCCCCTCTCCCCCTGTCGGGTTTGTTGGTGGACGCGGGCCCCTCTCTGGGCCCCTCTCTGGGACGGTCGGACACTCAGTTCTGGGTCTCCCGTCTATCCTATAACAGGTCACAGATCCCCCAATTTGAGTGTGATTTTTGTGAATAGAAACCAGGAGGCTTGGTTTGGGAGCTGACTATCTAAAGTCACTATATGACTGTAAGGGTGACTGAAGTCAGTGGCAGACTACTAAAAGGCATTACTATTGAGGTATAGAGGTATCCTACCTGTCTAGTGTGTACACAGGCCGATGCCTTTGCCTGAGTTACTGCAGCCACAGATCGCCATCCCTCCAGAAAGCCGGTCACTTCCACAGGCCACACAGCCTCCCGCAGACCGAGGACACCTCCCGCAGGCCGAGGCACTCCCGCAGGCCGCACAGGCCGAATGCACACATCCCGCAGGCCACTGCTAACTGGCAAGCCGCCGCTATCCTACACAGGCCGCCGCCATTTTCCTGCAGATCGCACGAGGCCGCCATATTGGCGTAGCCTCGTGTCTCCAGCATGGGGGCGGCCATGTTTGAGGTGACCAAACACCTCGTGGAGTAATTGGGAGGCGCCGGAAGGCGTGTAAAGGGGCGGAGCCGCCTCCTTGGCCCAGGGAAAGCAAGCCAAAGACTTCCTGTCTGTAACAGACAGTGCTGGAAGCAGGTTGATAAGAAACTTCTGTGCATCAGGTGAGCCTTGGGGTCTCTCTCTCTCTCTTTCTGAGGTGTCCAAGCAGGTAGACTGAGGGGCGCTACTGCGCTGGGGGACTAAGTTAAAAAAAAAAAAAAAAATGTTTTTTTTCTTGCAATTAATTTTTTTGTGTTTGCTGGCAAGTGTCTTGTTACATGAACCCTGCCACACATGTATCCCCACCTGATCCCCTCAGGGTGGCCGCAGGACCCTCCAGTACCCCACTTGTGATGATGCGTTATCAGCAGTTTTGGAGTCTTTGGTATCCCGGGTGGAGGTAGCCTGTCAAGGACGGGGGTCAAGAAGAGCGACCCCCGCCTACCCCTATGTCATCTGATACCTCAGATACGGATTCTGAGCTGGTCATTGCAGTCCCTTTTCTGGGGTTGTTGTCTCAGGTACGGTCTCCTCAGACAGTAAGGAGGACGCTTCGGCCTCCGCCATAGCACAAGAAGCGTTGGTGGAAGGACTAGTTGTGTCTGTCCGGGAAACCTTAAATCTTGAGGTTACACCGGCAGAGGTAGCTGAGACTCATATTCCTTTTTTGGGCAAGCCTACCAAAATGGTGAAGGGTTTCCCTTGCCCAAATAGGGTCGTCCGTAAATGAGCCCTGCTATTTCCAAACGCATTGCTAGGCGCTATCATTTTGAGGAATCCCTCATTTCAAAGATGGACGGTACCACCAATAGTGGACTCACCGATTGCCAGACTAAATAAAGCCACTGTTATCCCGTTGGATTGACAGAATGGGCCCCACCCATCTCTAGGGTGGGGGGATGTCTTCACCGGTTTCCGGATCCAGGGCTTTCCAGAATCCCGGATAAAGGTGTTCGCAAGGTCATATGGTCGGGATACAAGATCGAGTTCGATCACTTCCACCGGTGCGATTCTTCCCTTCCAATATTCGACGTCCCCGGGTCGCTTAAAAAGCTTTGTGGGGGACAGCTTGATACAACAAGCAGTGGTAGTTCCCATTCCTTGGAGGAGTTCTAGTCGAACTTGTTCACAATGCCCAGGAAAAAGGGCTAGGTGCGTCCAATTCTGGTCTTGGAAGAGATGGAGTCCATCCATACAGTGGTGGCCTCCCTGCATCAGGGGGATTTCCTGGCGTCCATAGACATTTAGGATGCCTATCCTCATATCCCCATCTTCGCAGGACATCAGCGTTTTCGTTGCTTTTCCCAAAGATCATCCCTGGTTCCCACCAGGTGATTGAACTATCTGGGCCTAATTTTGGATACATCCTTGGCAAGAGTGTTTCTCCATGCAGGGAAACTCCAGAAGATTCAGTCAATGATTCGGATGTTGCTGTCCGTCAGCTGGCTGGGATTGATGGTCGCCTCCTTAGAGGCAGTACCGTTTGCCCAGTCTCATACCCGAATTCTCCAAAGAGGAGATTCTTCTCATATGGAATCGGAATCCCGATTCCCTGGACAATCGGATCCGATTGAGTGAGCGGACCAGGGAGGCTCTGGTCTGGTGGCTTCGGTCTCCGATGCTCAGCCAGGGGAAGTCATTTCTTCTGATAAATTCCAGGTTACCGATAAATGTGTTGGAACTGAGAGCGATCAGACTTTGTCTGATTTACTGGACCGAGCAGCTCCAGGGCAGCCTGGTTCGGATCCAATCGGACTATGCCACGGTCATGACTTATGTCGATCACCAAGGGGCACCAAGAGTGCCCTGGTGGCCATAGAAGTGGCCAACATTCTTATTGGGGGAACAGTTGTTCCAGTTCTCGCCGCGATATTTATCACCGGGGTGGACAGGCAGATTATTTCAGCCGTCAGATTCTGGATCAAGAGGAATAGTCTCTTCATCCAAAGGTATTTCACCAGCTGTCCCTTCATTGGGGCACCCCGGATATGGATCTGTTGGTAGGTTGGCTCAACAGGGCTCGCACCCGCGATCCTCTAGCGGACGCAGCCTCTCAAATTGCTGCTGAGATTTCTCCGCAGGATAGAGGTGGAGGGAACTCCAGTTATCCTGGAAATTCCGAGCTGGCCTCGTCAAGCCGGGTACGCCGACTTGGACAGGCTAGTCGCGGACGCTCCTTGGAGACTTCCTCTCAGGGAGGATCTGCGGTCTCAAGGACCGATCTTCCATCGTGCTTTACAGTCGCTGGTTTTAATGGCCTGGCTATTGAGACCCAGGTACTGAAGGACAGAGGGTCGTCAGCTTCAGTTATTCCTACTCTAATTAAAGCAAGGAAAGCGACTTCCAGCAAAGTCTATTATCGCACATGGAAGACTTATATCGCGTGGTGTGAATCTTTGGAATTTCCCCCACGTACCTATTCGGTGACCCGAATCTTGGCTTTTCTGCAAAAGGGGGTTGAGCAGAAACTATCCTTGAGCACTATCAAGGGTCAGGTTTCAGCATTAGCAATCTTCTTTCAGAAGCCTTGGGCTACTCATTCCTTGGTGTCCAGGGGGTGCGGCACTTGGCTCCGTCAGTGCGCGCGCCCTTACCGCCCTGGGATCTTAATTTGGTGTTTGTCGGTTCTTCAGAAACCTCCCTTTGAAAATATCAGGGAGATTCCCTTGCTTACATTATCCCAGAAGGTGGCCTTCTTGGTGGCCATCACTTCTGCACACAGGGTGTCAGAACTGGCTGCATTATCATGCCATTCCCCATATCTAGTGGCTCATAGGGATAAGGTAGTTCTTCATCCGAAGCCATCCTTTCTTCCTAAGGTGGTTTCAGATTTTCATCTGAATGAAGATATTGTGCTGCCTTCCTTGTGTCCTAAGCCCAATCATCCTCAGGAATATGCGTTGCATTCCTTGGATGTGGTTCGGGCAATCAGGGTATACCTGAAGACTACGGAATCGTTCCGTAAGACGGATTCACTTTTTGTGATCACGGATGGCCCCAGAAAGGGGTTGCCTGCATCTGCCGCGACTATCTCCAAATGGATTAGACAGACGGTGGTACAGGCTTACTCTATTAAGGGTCGGAATCCTCCGTTCCCTGTTAAGGCGCACTCCACTCGAGCGCTCAGTACTTCCTGGGCCTACCGCCATCAGGCGTCAGTGGTCCAGGTGTGCAAGGCGACTACCTGGTCGTCGGTTCATACCTTCACAAAATTTTATAAAGTTGATGTGATGGCATCGACGGATGCCTCATTTGGCCGCAAGGTTTTGCAGGCCGCAATTTGAGGAGACCGGTGGTCTACCTCGAGGGTTTTTTTCAGTTGGAATTTCAGTTGAGTCTCATCGTGTGATTGATGAGCCTTTAAAACTTCCAGTTGGCACCGGTTGGGCCTTCTAGATTGGATTTTGATTTCCATTTTCCCACCCCTCATTTGTGGCACTGCTTTGGGACGTCCCGAGTTGATATTAATCAAGGAGGACTACGTCTGTCAATGAGCGACAGAGAAAAATTGATTTTTGTAAAATCTTACTGTAAAATCCTTTTCTCTTAAGCTCATTGACAGACGTAGTACCCGCCCCTCTGTTTTTGAGTTGGGTTGGGTTAAAATTCTCTAAACACTGCTTTGTGACATAACTGATTTGCTGTAGCAGGAAGTGAGAGGATATACCCTCTGGGACTGCCCCTAGGGTGTGGCCAGAACGTTTTCTTTCCTGTCTAGTCCTACTCCTGTAGAGGGCAGTATAACCCGAGTTGATATTAATCAAGGAGGACTACGTCTGTCAATGAGCTTAAGAGAAAAGGATTTTACGGTAAGATTTACAAAAATCCATTTATATATATATATATATATATATATATATATATTTGGATTTTTCAGGTCTGCTTTGAGGAAGGCTACAGCCGAAACGCGTTAGCATTTATGGACACTGTCATTGCAGTTGTGCACCAATAAAAGTTTGTTTTAAGAAGAAGCACTGAGTGGCCGGCTTTGTGTTATAATAACCCGTTGTGGACTTCTCAGCCTGAGCACTGGTACTCTACTCACATATAATTCATACGGCAGTAGAGCTTGGGTGAGTCTTGCATATGAATGTACATATTGTAGACAGTGACCATTTCTACCTTGTGTTCATATATCAGATACATTGTCTATATCGGGTACATATCAGGTACTTGGTCTGAATTGGGTACATATCAGGTACATGGTCTGAATCAGTAGTACGTTTAAAAAGTAGATCATTTAATTATGTTGGTAATTTAAACAAAAAAAGCAGTGTGCCCAGCATGTTGGATAAGCTGGGAAGTGTCATATGAGCACTGTAATATAAAAAGCACAGAACTTGGTGAATAAATTGTATTCTTTTTTAAAGTGGAGGGTAAGTCAAAACCTAACTAAGCTTAAAGTATCAGTCCACCCTAAAACTGAAATCCCTGCATCTATAGACCTCCACGATCTAACACTCACCTATCTATCCCTGTATGGAAGAAATCAGTATACATACCTTTTTCGAAGCCACTCTGGTCCGGTCTGCAGCTGCGGAAGCTCTGCAGAGGACACGGCAGACAACGGCTATAAATAGGAGGGGGAGTGACGTCATCCATAGACTTACTATGGGGCTTTTGTTATTGGATATGTCCTTTGCACCCGCCACCACACTGAAGCCGCGGGTGACAGCTCAGCATGGGATTGGGTCGGATCAGCTTCAGAAAAGGTATGTATATGGATTTATATTTACAGGGATAGTTAGGTTAGTGTTAGATGGTGGATATCTATAGATGCAGGGATTTTAGTGTTAGGGTGGACTTCTACTTTAAAGTGATATTAAAGTTTTGTTTTTTTAGTTTAAAAATAACATACGTCATACTTGTTGGTTTTTCACAGAGCAGCCCAGATCCTCTTCTTTTCGGGTCCCTTGCCAACACCCCTGGCCCCTCCCTCCTGTCGAGTGCCCCCACAGCATGCAGCTCCGTGTGTCCATTCAGACATGGATTCGAGGCCCCTGGCCCAGCCCCCTCTCTCTCCTGATTGGCTCACTGACTTTGACAGCAGTGGGAGCCAATGTTGTCTCAGGCAATGAGGAGGGAGATTCCCCAGACTTCCTGGCTCTCATGCAACATCGCTGGATTGAGATGGGGCTCAGATAAGTATTAGAGCGGCTGAGGGGGGGTGCTGCACACAGGAGGTTATTTGTCCTAATGCATAGGACCCGAAAAGAGGATGTTCAGGGCTGATCTGTGCAGGTAAGTATGATATGTTTGTTATTTTAATAAAAATTAAGCTTTTCAAATGCTTTAATGCTAGTGACAGACTGCAAGCTATATTTATTTTTTATTTTGCTCATGGTTCCACTTTAAGCTTTTAAGTGACATTAACTGATATCCTTATATTCCTCAAATGATCCTTACACTTCTGCTACTGGACCTGTGATGTATATTTCATGAAATTGTTACTGTGTTTTTCTGCTTCCTTGTAATTTCCCCCGTGAGCTCCAGAACCTCTTCTTTCTATCTCAGTACTGGAATAAACTTTGTGCTGGAACAAACAGTACATGTTAGTTGTGGTAATTGTCATTGCTCTATGCACACTACACATCCCATAGTCCATCTCAAGAGTGAGCAAGAGAGGGTGGCTACGTTCCTACATACAGTGGGACCATGGAGAACGAACATAGCAGTCATATCATAGCAGCAAAAAAAAAAAAGGGAATTTGGGGACCTGGAGGAGGCAGGGATAGAAAGGACCTACTTGAAAATAATTTAGTTTTTTAAATAAAACTTAAGCATCACTTTAATTTGACTCTGACACTTATTTTCTTTCTTTCCTGGCTATTATAATGAACCCCTAAACGCCTAATCCTTACCATCACCCTAAACGTATTACCAAATCTAACCTACCATATTAAATGAACAGTTTTTAGTATATGTAATGGAAAACTAGTTTTGATGTAATGTTAAATACCTCTCAGTATTTTAGCAGATCCCCCTAATCCATAACCTCTATTAAACTGTTTTGCAATAAATACTGCAGATTTCAAATGTTTTTAGGAGAATTAGAAAAATCAGGACTGTTGTGGCATCGAGTTTGCCCAGTAGGTGGTAACGTAGCACCTTTTTTAGTCTTGGAGTATCTATTAATTTGACATACAGTGTATTGAAAAAGTATTCATACCCCTTGAAATTTTCCACATTTTGTCATTTTACAATCAAAAATGTAAATGTATTTTATTGGGACTTTATGTGATAGAGCAACACAAAGTGCCACCTAATTGTGAAGTGGAAGGAAAATAATAAATGGTTTTCAAAATATTTCTACAAATAAATATCTGAAAAGTGTGGCGTGCGTTTGTGTTCAGCCCCCCTGAGTTAATACTTTGTAGAACCACCTTTCACTGCAATTACAGCTGCAAGTCTTTTCGGGGATGTCTCTATTAGCTTTGCACATCTAGAGAGTGACATTTTTGCCCATTCCGCTTTGCAAAATAGCTCAAGCTCTGCCAGATTGGATGGAGAGCATCTGGGAACAGCAATTTTTAAGTCTTGCCACAGATTCTAAATTGGATTTAGGTCTGGACTTTGACTGGGCCATTCTAACACATGAATATGCTTTGATCTAGAACATTCTATTGTAGCTCTGGCTGTATGTTTAGAGTTGCTGACCTGCTGGAAGGTGAACCACTGCCCCTGTCTGGAGTCGCATACGGTCCCCTGAGCTGTGGATTTCTGCAGTTCCTCCAGAGTTACTATGGACCTCTTGACTGCTTCTCTGATTAATGCTCTCCTTGCCCGGCCTGTCAGTTTAGGTGGACGGCCATGTCTTGGTAGGTTTGCAGTTGTGCCATACTCTTTCCCTTTTCTGATGACGGATTGAACAGTGCTCTGTGAGACGTTGAGAGCTTGGGATATTTTTTTTATAACCTAACCCTGCCTTTCACTTCTCCACAAATTTATCCCTGACCTGTCTGGTGTGTTCCTTGGCCTTCATAATGCTGTTTGTTCACTGAGGTTCTCTAACAAACCTCTGAGGGCTTCACAGAACAGCTGTATTATAGTAAGATTAAATTACACACCGGTGGACTCTATTTACTAATTAGGTGACTTCTGTAGGCAATTGGTTCCATTAGATTTTAGTTAGGGATATGAGAGTAAAGGAGGATGAATACAAATATACGCCACACTTTTCAGGTATTTATTTGTAAAAAAATTTGAAAACCATTTATCATTTCCCTTCCACTTCACAATTATGTGCCACTTTGTGTTGGCCTATCACATAAAATCCCAATAAAATACAATTACGTTTTTGGCTGAAAAAAAAAAATGAAAAAAATGTGGAAAATTTTAAGGGGTACTGTATGAATACTTTTCCAAGGCACTATATACGATAAACTAAAGTTACATTTTTGACTCTTAAACCAAATAAAAAAAAAAAAAATCCACTACTAGGTCTACTTGTTAAAAAACCCACTACTGGGTCAAGTATATACAAGCAGTATAAAAACCCACAGTAGAAATCAATCACTCTGTCAGGAAAATATGGGACTTACACTTTCAATTTTAAATAAAGCAGCCTTCTGGTTGGTTGATGGTGAACAACACCTTCATAATGGTGGTGAGATACTTATTCATGAGTGGGACTTTCTGTAACCTTCCTGGTTCTGGATGTATGTAGCGAAAACTTTACTCCCTTTTCTCCATGATGAAAGATTTCTGATATTTTACAGAGACTTTTCGATACTTTATTAAATCTGTTTACCTTGATACGGCATCCCTAGGTGGACAGATTGTTGCAAGCAGCGGTCAGACCCATTGTTTTCTTTTGTCAAACCAGTATTTAGAAAAAAACTCCCTTAACCACTTAAGCCCCGGAGGATTTGGCTGCTAAAAGACCAGGGTTTTTTTTGTGATTTTTTACTGCGTGACTTTAACGGACAATTGCGCGGTCGTGCGACGCTGTACCTAAACGAATTTGACGTCCTTTTTTTCCCACAAACAGAGCTTTCTTTGGTATTTGATCACCTGTGCGATTTTTTGATCATGTGCTATAAACAAAAAAAGACCGTCAATTTTGCAAAGATAACAATATTTTTCACATTTTTTTATATGAAATTCCCCAAAAAAAATGTAAAAATCAAAATTTTTTAACATTTTCGGCCAATTTGTTTTATGCTACCTATGTTTGGTAAAAAAAATCGCAAAAAGCGTATTTTGATTGGTTTGCGCAAAAGTTATCGCGTTTACTAACAAAGGGAAAGATTTTTGTCATTTTTGGTGTTTTTTTTTAACGCGTAATGGCGGCGATCTGCGATTTTTTTGCGGTACTGCGACATTACGACGGACAGATCGGACCCTTGACTGACATTTTTGACACTTTTGGGGTTACCAGTGACATTACTGCAGTAATCGGTGCTATACATATACACTGTTACTGCAAAAATGACACTGGCAGGGAAGGGGTTAACTGTATTGGAGAGGGAGGGGTTAAGTGTGTCCTAGGGGCGTGTTTCTAACTGTATAGGGACATGGCTATCGGTGTAAAAACAAAGATCAACGGTCCTACATAGTAGAACCGTCTGATCTTCATTTTTACACAGGGAAGAATGACAGACGGCTTGTTTACATAAGCCGTCCACCTTTCTCCCTTCACCGGAGCGATCGTGAGTGACCGGCGGACGATCGGGTCCGCCGGTCACACGCACTGACTTGTCAGTGAACGAGCCGGGGCGGGCGCGCGCCTCGGCGGGCGCGCGCCCGCCCGCAATTGGCTCGCAAGTCAGTGACAGGCGAGTGACGTACCCCTACGTCACTCTGCCTGGCCGGGGCTGACCGCCGCAGTATATAGTCGTGCGGCGGTCGGCAACCGGTTTACTAAATGTATGCATGAAATAGTCTGAAAATGTGTACAAAGGAAAATTAGGTATAGCCCGGCTGCCAGCCCTTTAGGCCGCACAACAGAACAACGTCTCCTGGCTGCAGAGAAAGAGATAGAGAAAAAAACCTTTTTGGCCAGTGGACTACCCCCACTCCACCAGGACCAGGCTGGAGCGGTTCCTACCCACCCTTCTTTTGTTGTAGTTCGTCCTTATTGGGGGTATTGTTGCTCTTTTTTGTGGGTGGACAGTGTCTTTTCAGGATTTATAAGTGGACAGAGTTTCTGGTGCTCGAGTTTCTAAAACAAAGTGTGATGATTTAGGTTTTTCTTTTTTATTTTTTATTGGTTTTATTTTTTAGAGGGGTATTACATTTATAGGTAAAGTGAGTTTTGATTTGACCCCCCCAGTGTTGTGGCCAGAATGTGTCTCATGTGGCACCTTTAAAGGTTTATTTCACTGGTTTCATTTAGTGTGATATGACTGTGTCAGGATGCTACATGGCAACCGTCTGCCCTGCATTTTCTGGGACTCTGACACATCTCTGTTCTCTCTCCTCTGTCCCAATGATACTGTGCCGTGGGCTGCATCTCACAATCACACCATTACACTTATTTGAGCTACTGAGTATGCACATTAACTAATAAAATACTATTAATGTAGGCGGTTCCTGCATAATTATGGGTGGGGCTGCCAAGAAAGCGAGAGTGTTTTAGGAAGGCCTTACACAAAAGTGGTAATAATCTGGTACCCCTGGGGAAGTCACGTGACCATGACGACACGCATTGGGTGGAGCCAGATGACTGACTGATTGATTGCTGAAACAGGAAGTGTTGCAGGAGCCGTGGCCCCACTGTTTTCAAACACAGGCTTCGCTAAGTGTTAGTCTTTTAACTCATTTGCTTAAGCATACTGCATTATGGGGATCCCCTTTGTTATCTGAGTCCAATGCAGGACATATACACAATCTTTTAAAGGACCATACACCCCCCCCCCCCCCCTATATGTGACCACCTCAGAGTGACAGTAAAAAGGAGGAGATCCACAAGAAGCACCTAATTGGAGCATGATTTAAGGCAGCCCCTGCCTAAGGGGGAGGCGATATTAGACCTAGCTTACAGCGGATCCATCCTAGGTGAAATGGTGGTGGGAATCTCAATGTCATTGCTTTAAATTGCATCAATACATAGAAGATTGCCTTGGAAGAAATACTTTGTCACTGTATATATATATATATAACTGTTTTTTCAAAAGACTTTTATTCTGCCTCACATTAGAAGAGACTTTAAAAGCACAGTGGAGATATGCGTGTGTGTGATATATATATATATATATATATATATATATATATATATATATATATATAATGGTTTTTCAATTTGCACTATTTCTGGTTAGTGAGGATTGTGAATATATTATAATTACGCACGATTTGGGGAGGCTCAACAGGAATCATTTTATTCATTCAATTTTAGGAATAATCTGGGCAGGATCTCCCAGAAGCAGGGTGTGTTGAAAATTAGATCCTTCTAGATCACTTCAGGCTGGTATAGCAAAAAACATACAAAATAAGTACCTATACTGTTTAACCACTTAAGCCCCGGAGGATTTGGCTGCTTAACGACCAGGGGGTATTTTGCGATTCGGCACTGCGTGACTTTAACGGACAATTGCGCGGTCGTGCGACGCTGTACCTAAACGAATTTGGCGTCCTTTTTTTCCCACAAACAGAGCTTTCTTTTGGTGGTATTTGATCACCTTTGCGATTTTTTGATCATGCGCTATAAACAAAAAAAGAGCGTCAATTTTGCAAAAATAGCAATATTTTTCACATTTTTTTATATGAAATTCCCCCCCAAAAAAATGTAAAAATCAAAATTTTTTAACATTTTCGGCCAATTTGTTTTATGCTACCTATGTTTGGTAAAAAAAATCGCAAAAAGCGTATTTTGATTGGTTTGCGCAAAAGTTATCGCGTTTACTAACAAAAAGAAAGATTTTTGTCATTTTTGTTGTTTTTTTTTTAACGCGTAATGGCGTCGATCTGCGATTTTTTTTGCGGTACTGCGACATTGGGGCGGACAGATCGGACCCTTGACTGACATTTTTGACACTTTTGGGGTTACCAGTGACATTTCTACAGTAATCAGTGCTATACATATGCACTGTTACTGTAAAAATACACTGGTAGTGAAGGGGTTAACTTTATTTGGGAGGGAGGGGCTGTGTGTGTCCCTAGGGGCGTGCTTTCTACTGTGATTGGCTGTGGCTTGAGCTGTAGGGACACTGATCAACGGATCTACATAGTAGATCCGTGTGATCAGTGTCTTTACCCCGAGGAGAATGACAGGTGGCTTGTTTACACAAGCTGCCTGACTTTCTCCCTCTCCCCCGCCGATCGCAGAGTGGCCGGCGGACATCGAGTCCGCCGGTCACACGCGCGGGGGGGGTCCGTGACCACGCGGGAGCGGGATCGCGCGCTCGCTCCCTAGACCCTCACAAGCAAGCGACGTAGACCTACGTCAGTTTGCCTGTGAGGGGCTGACCGCCGATGTAGATAGTCGTGCGGCGGTCGGCAAGTGGTTAAAACCCAGTAGTACACTGTCTCAGCCTGCTCTGAACATGCTTAGTTCCTCTCTATTTTTAGGCACTGTGACAAACTTGTAGAGGCCGATCTGCTGACACCCTAAAGATTTACTGCTACTCAGGGGCTCTGGGCTTTAGCAAAATGGCAGCCTCCAGCGAGAAGAAACGGGAACAATGCTGGAGATAATTTGCAGCACACACTAATTTTGGTAGCATAAGTATTAATGTGGAATGTATGTTCCTTGCTAAAGAACATTTTCTTTTTTTTTTTATCAAGCTGTTATGGGTAAAGTTCCATTTTAAGTTTGGAATGTGGCAGGTGGGACGAATATTTTGGCAAGTACTACACATCTAACCAAACTGTTACCCCTCAGTTATTTGCTAATAGGGATGTAATGACTTGCCCATATAACAAAATGTTGGTATATTGATTTTTTAACATGTTGATATGTCTACAAAATGTCCTCCACATCAGTCTTGGTGAAATCACTTTTTTTATTGGATATGTGATGTAAGAGGAGTTGGTGGTGTCAATGCAGCAAAGATATGAATAAATATGGACCACGAAGACACTTGTTATACATTTCCAATCCTTTATTGGTAGTTATTTCAGACACTGTTCATTCAAGCTGCTTATGTACCATCTGAGAGTGCTAACGCTGTCACGTTGGGGTCACTTTGTTATATTTAAACCCCAGTCATGGGCAGCATTAACATTTTCCAGAGGAGAAATTGACATCTTACTTCAGTGGAGTATACAGAACTAATGCAAAAAAAAATATATAAAAGAATAAATATAGAAAAAATTGGTGACAGCATGTACAGATACAGTATTTCTAACATTCAACACAGAATTTGAGAGATAAATATATCTGAGGTGACGCTGTGGGGAGAGACTTCCTTGTACGCAGCTTACTTCCTGTCCTGTAACCCAGCCAGAAGATAATGAAGACAGATGCCTTCTCAGTTATTACTGCCGGTACAATATTTACTTGGCTAAACAGCACATGCTAAACTGGTATTACATATTTCATTTTGAAACAAATAAATCTCATTTTTATTGCATTGTATCTATTTTTCTAGGATCTGCTTTCTGGACAAAGTAGTTGCCAAGATGTTTGCTATGTTTTATTGACTTAAAGTAGAACTATTGGCAAAACTTTTTTATTTTTTTTATTTTGGATAGAGTAAGGGAGGGTTATAACCCCTGTAAGGGTTTTTTTTTCCATTGGTGTCCCATTTCAGAGGTTTCCCTTCACTTCCTGTCCCACAGCCAAACAGGAAGTGAGAGGAAATCCCTGCAAATTAAGGAAATTCCTTAGAACTAGTGTCCCCGTTGGAAGATTTGCCATCTAATGCTTTTCTGGGGATAACCCAAAACTTGGGATTTTCTTTCATTTCAATTGCAATGATAATGGTAAACAGGACAAATAAAGAGGGGGGATCTCCCTAACAGGAGCACAGACCGCAATAAAGCTGACAAACATTGTAATCCCTCTCTACTCTATCCAAAACAAAAAATAGAAAAGTTCCTTTAGTTATAATTTAAGCAGAACAATAATACAATGGTTTATTTTCATGGTCTTGCTGCAATTCTGGGTTTCATAAGCAGATCTCACTTCTATAGGAATCTGTAGGTTATTAGCAAAAGGTAAAACTTGTGTCAGAAGGATTGCCATCCTAAGAGCAACAATGGTGGACCATACCAGCACAATGTGTGTCGGCATGGCCGTTATCAGTCCCCGCCAGGGGAGCATGTAGCAGCCAAGTGACACAAAGCAGGAGCACAATTGGGACCTCTTAGTACAGGAAGTACCTAAACAAGGACCTTCATGGTAGGATCAACAGAAATTCTTTTAGGCCGGGTTCACACTAGCTGTGGCTGCAGCTCGCAGCAGGAGGTCCAGTGCGTCCCTGTTTTCCATTTCAGGTGTGAATCGGGTCCGAATTATTGCCTGAATTCGGACAAGAAACGGAGCCAAAGACACACAGGACCCATTTCCAGTGCGGACCGCGGCCGCCCGGGCTATTTGAACCGGCTCCATTGACAACCGGACACAGTCTCCTGTCATGCAAATTGGATGCGGGGAAACCCACATCCAATTCCCATAAGTGTGAACCCAGCCTTAATAAAAGCTTTGGACTGAAAAATTGAAACATTTTGAAATGACATTCAAAAGTTACATTTATATGAGATTTTGTTGATTGGGTGTACTTTAAAAAAACAAACAAACATAGGGTGCCCCTAGCCGCCTTTATATGTTGCCCACTGAAACTAAGTGCCAAACAATCTTACAGGCATTGGTGGTCAGTGGCATTTTAACCCCCCCCCCTACTATTGGAGGTCAGTGGCATTTTAACCCCCCCCCCCCCCCCCTATTATTGGAGGTCAGTGGCATTATACAGCCCTCCTCTTCCCCACAAAAACAATCCCACAATAATTTGTGGTCAGTGGCACTCTAAGGCTTCATGCACACTGAATGTTTTTACAACGGCTGTTTTTGACCTCAGGCATTTTTTCTGCAGCCAGTAAACTCCCCAGCATGTTATCCTATGTGTCCATGCACACATAGGCTGTTATCAGCAGTTTTGGCAGGGGCGTTTTCTGGCTGGAAAAAACCCCCAGAACTAGTGGGTTTGAAGAGGAGTTTTTCAACTCTAAAAAAGCAGTGAAGAACGCAGCTATTTGGCATTTATGACCGTTTTTGAGCAATAAGCTTTTGTAGGAGTATAGTTATGCTAAAAAAAAAAAAAAAAACACGAAAAAACGCTACTGCAAAAAAACGCTGCTAAATTCATACTACAGCTTTTGTTAACGTTACTGGCATTTATATGACGTACAGTGTATGAGGCCTAAATACCTCCCCTAAACAATCCCACAACACTGGGGGTCTTCAAACCCTCCCTCACCTATGATCAATCCTTCCTTTGCTGCAGCCTGAGGATTTAATAAATTGATTTGTTTATTAAATCGTCCACTCCTTTTCTTTGTAGTAAGCGGAAAAGGAGGGTCCACTAATGTAAACACTACTAAACTGTTTACCTTTGTGATTGGTCATCACAGCGATCACATGGCATAGAGCCCATCCAATCAGCACTGTGTCTTTGGCCAGTGCTCTCCGCCACTTAATGGCAGGGCACACACACACACACAGGTACACCCAGCCACCGTTGTAGGGGCATCGCCCAGTAATTTATCTCCAATGGCTGAACACAGGGAAGTTAAGTATTAAATGCCTTATGCAATTTTAAGTTTTTATTTTATTTCTGAAAGTATTATTTTATGATGTTCCTAAACAGTTACCTTTCCCGTTTCCTTAGGGAGACTGGCAGTTATAACCAGCCTGAAGTTAGCAGTGTCTTGAGGGCAATAATCTTTGTGAATAGACTTTTGAATTAAATAGGTCTCTCAAATATTAATCAAGATTGTTGAAAAAAAAAAAACACACCGGCAGTGAATCCATTTTTCGATCATACAAGAGGAAAATAGAGTATTGAAAATATCACATTATTATGCTTTTTGAGCACAAAGAATGGATTTGCAGTTACCAATTATTATTATTATTATTTTTTTTAAGGGTGGCATGGTTAACACAACAAACAAAGAAACTGATGATGTGTAGGTGTGTCTGTAGTGGATTCACAATGTGCAGACAGTTTCGCAACTGACAAGAATCATTTTTTTTAACGTGTAGAAGAGATGCGCAAAAATTCCAGTAATAGAATAACATTGAAGAGAAAGTATCAATTAGCAATAATTACTTAAATAAGATTAAATATTAGTTATAGGGAACAATTTAAAGTGGAACTATACTCCCCATCAGTCCAGTGATGCAACATCCTGGAGCTTCCTGCCAGAAGCCCACGTTTACCAAACCAAAATCTCACTACTCCTGCGAAAACGCAGTTCAGTCAGCTTCTGCATTGCTGAACTTCTGCATATATATAAATAGAAATATATATAAATATATATTTATTTATTTTTTTTAATAAAGTTCCTCTTTAACTACTTCCATACCGAGTCATGTAAAATGACGTCGGCAAAGTGGTTGTCTAGATCCGGGCCGCCGTCATATGACGTCGGCCCGTTCTAGCTGCTACTGCGCGCCCCCGGCGGCGCGCAGCGGCGCGATCAGGGATGAGGCTCGTCCCTCGGACATAGCCCATCCCTGATCAAGGTAAACAGCCAATAGAAATTGGCTGTTTACCACGTGATCGGCTGTGTCAATCACAGCCGATCACATGAGCGGCTCCAGCACGAGCCGCTCGTTCTCTCTGCAATGCGCGCCCCCGGGGGCGCGCAGAGCAGCGATCGGGGACGAGGCTCGTCCCTCGGACAGAGTCGATCCCCGATCTAGGTAAAGAGCCAATGAAATTGGCTCTTTACCACGTGACCGGCTGTGTCCAATCACAGCCGGTCACAAATGTCAACAGAGAACACGGTAACTAGCTGTCACCGTGTTCTCCTCCTCACACACTGATCCTGTGTGAGGAGGAGATTGTGGTAACAGCTAGTTACCAAGTACAGTGCACCCCAACCACACTGATTGCCCCCCCCCAATAAAGAGCACCTGTCACTAGCCCATCAAAGTACCCGAGTACCTGTCACCAGCCCATCAGGTACTCAGATGACAGGTACTTGGGTACTCTGATGGGCTGGTGACAGGTATTCGGGTACTCTGATGACGGATACTCTGATGACAGGTACTCGGGTACTCTGATGACAGGTACTCGGGTACTCTGATGACAGGTACTCGGGTACTCTGATGACGGGTACTCAGGTACTCTGATGACGGGTACTCGGGTACTCTGATGACAGGTACTCGGGTACTCTGATGACAGGTACTCGGGTACTCTGATGACGGGTACTCGGGTACTCTGATGACGGGTACTCAGGTACTCTGATGACGGGTACTCGGGTACTCTGATGACAGGTACTCGGGTACTCTGATGACGGGTACTCGGGTACTCTGACAGGTACTTGGGTACTCTGACAGGTACTCGGGTACTCTGATGACAGGTACTCGGGTACTCTGATGACAGGTACTCGGGTACTCTGATGACAGGTACTCGGGTACTTTGAGTACCTGTCAACGGAGTACCCGTCATCAGAGTACCTGAGTACCTGTCGCCTACCCATCAGAGTACCCGAGTACCTTCCACCTGCTCATCAGAGTACCTGACGCCTGAAGTACCCAAGTACTTGCCGCCTGCTCATCAGTACCCATCACTACTCATCAGTACTCATCAGTACCTATCACGTATCAGTACTGATCATCAGTACCCATCAGTACAGTATCACCTATCAGTCAGTGAGTACTACTCATCAGTACCTATCACCTGCCTGTCACCTGCCCATCAGAGTACCCGAGTACCTGTCACCTGCCTATCGGAGTACCCGAGTACCTGCCACCTGCTCATCAGTACCAGAGTACCTGTCACCTGCCCAACAAAGTACCCGAGTACCTGTCACCCTTCATACAGCCACCATGTCCAAGTCCAAAAAGGTTTATATACGTCCTCCGTTTAAACCTAAATACCGGTGTTATGGCAGCAGATAGCTGCCATAACCCTGGTATTTTTTTAAACGGTGGACGGTTGGCTTTCCGATAAGGGTGGTCCCAGCGGCGGATTCGCCGTGGGATCACCCTTCCGGGATGGCGGAAGAGGCGCCCCCCCCCCTCCCGACGCGTTCCGGTCCTTTTCCCCGCTTACCGGACCCGCCGGCAGCGGGGAAAACGATCCGGTCCCGAATCCTCACAGACAGGATGTCGAGTGAGGGCAAGCTTGCCCTCACTTGACTCTATGGTCTTGGAGGACCGGAGCTACGGAAAATGTTGTTGCCTAGCAACCGGTTTAAAGGTCCTTTTTTTTTTTTTTTTCATTTTATATTATAATTATTATTTTTTTTTTTTTTTTCTATCTTTTAGTGTACTTGTGAGATCTGAGGACTTTTTGACCCCAGATCTCACAAAAAAGAGGTCCTGTCGTGCCTATTTCTATTACAAGGAATATTTACATTTCTTTTAATAGAAATAAAAATGATAATTTTTTTTTTTTTTAAACGGTGTAAAAATAAAAAATAATAAATAAAATAAATAGTAAAAAAAAAAAAAAAAAAATTAAAGCGCCCTGTCCCCGTTAGCTCGCGCGCAGAAGCGAATGCATACAGAAACCCCGCCCACATATGTAAACGGTGTTCAAACCACACATGTGAGGTATCGCCGCGATCGTTAGAGCAAGGCGAATAATTTGAGCCCTAGACCTCCTCTGTAACTCAAAGATGGCAACCTGTAGAAATTTCTAAATTGTCGCCTATGGGGATTTTTAAGTACCAAAGTTTGTCACCATTCCGTGAGCGTGCGCAATTTTGAAACATGACATGTTGGGTATCTATTTACTCGGCGTAACATTATCTTTCACATTATGGAAAAAAATTGAGCTAACTTTACTGGTTTCTTATTTTTTAATTAAAAAAAGTGAATTTTTTCCAAAAAAATTGCGTTTGGAAGACCGCTACGCAAATACGGTGTGATAAAAAATATTGCAATAATCTCCATTTTATTCTCTAGGGTCTCTGCTAAAAAAAAATATATAATGTTTGGGGGTTCTAAGCAGTTTTCTAGCAAAACAACTGATTTTAGCTTGTAAACACCAAATGTCAAAAATAGGCCTAGGCAAGTGGCTAGGATGCATGATGATGCTCCTTGGATGTTAGGCCCCTCTATATGGCTAGGCTGTGAAAAAGTCTCACACATGTGGTATTGCCATACTCAGGAGGAGTGGCAGAATGTATTTTGGGGTGTCATTTTTGCTGTGTACATGCTATGTGTTAGGAATATCCTATAAATTGACAACTTTGTGTAAAAAAAAAAGTTTTCATTTTTTTCCCACATTTTCCAAAAACCTGTGGAAAAAAATGATATGTTCAAACGACCCATAATGCCTCATAGAATATACGTTGGAGTGTTTGCTTTCCAAAATGGGGTAATTTTGTGGACTTTTCCATTGTATTGGTGCTCTAGGGCCTTGAAAAGTGTGATAGGTAGTAAGAAAGTTTTATGTGTATTTATGCTCCTAGAACGCCTGAATGTGCTTCTTGGACGTGGAGTCTCTTTTTGTGGCCAGGCTGTGTAAAAGTCTCACACATGTGGTATCACCATACTCAGAAGGAGTAGCAGAATGTATTTTTGGGTGTAATTTTTGCTGTGTACATGCTATGTGTTAGAAATAGCTTATAAATTGACAACTTTGTGGGAAAAAAAAGAAAAAAAAATTTTTTCTTCATTTTCCCAAGAATTGTGGGAAAAAATTACAACTTCAAAAAACTCACCATGCCTCTTACTAAATACCTTGGACTGTCTACTGTACAAAAAGGGGTCATTTGGGGGGTATTTGTACTGTCCTGACATTTCAGGGCCTCAAGAAAGGAGATAGGCAGTCAGTACATCTGGTGTGATCAATTTTCAGTAATTGGTACCATAGCTTCTAGACTCAATAACTTTCACACAGACTAAATAATATACACTAATTTGGGTTAATTTTACCAGAGACATGTAGCAATATACATTTTGGCCCAAATGTATGAAGAAAAATTTATTTTTTGCAAAATTTCATAATTGAAACTAAAAAAAAGTGTTTTTTTTTCAAAATTTTTGCTCTTTTTTTGCATATATCACGAAAAAAAAAAACCCCAGTTGTGATCGAATACCACCAAAAGAAAGCTCTATTTGTGTGAAAAAAATGATAAAAATTTTGTTTGGTTACAGTGTAGCATGACTGAGCAATTGTCATTCAAAGTGTGAGAGTGCTGAAAGCTGAAAATCGGTCTGGGCAGGAAGGGTGTCTAACTGCTCTGTATGGAAGCGGTTAAGTAAAAGAAGAAAATGTATGTAAAAGGCTCAATTTTATAGGTGGTATTTAATTCTAAACACACACACATAATTAGAACCAGTCTTTAAATCAAGGAAAAAAATAAAGATTTACAAAACCACACATCCTGTATTTGACATTGAAATGATGAAGGCCAGTGAAAAACATATTTGGGAACAGGACAAGCAAATGCTTACAAGGCAATGAAAATTGTCAGATATGTCTCCAGCTACGAAGGATCAAAATATAAGCAAGCCAAACACGTTGTGTGATATTTATTGATGATAAGACTCATGTCTGGACTGTAGAGAAGAAAAAGGCCAACATTCCACTGGTACTTTTCCGGCTGTGATACAGCAGGTGGCACAATTTGAGACGAGGCCAAGACGGAACGGCAGAGATGCTGCTGCATGATTTGAAGGCTGTGTGTAGATTACAGTTTCAGATGTAAACATACAGTAAGGAGATCAGACTAGCAGTATGCTTTAATCAATTATCTCTCAAACATTCTTTTTGAATAAACAAGCCTATAGGTTTCCTGTCTGTAACATCAGGAATATCTTTAGTGAGGAGACTTGAAAAGAAAAGAAATCAATAAGTAGGATATGATGAAATGTCTGTTAGCTGGAAATAGAATTTGACATGATAGGACGTTAAAAGGAAACTTCATGCTGTTCCATACAAATTCTTTCATGGGCAGGGATGGCCTACTTTTAAGCTCCTCATTATCAGCCCATTGCTGGTATTAGTGGGTGGAATAGTACATCTCTTTGGTATCAGTAGCAGGAATAGTGCCCTGTGGTTGGCATCAGTGGCAGGAATAGTGTACCATTATTGGTATCAGACAGAGGAATAGTGTCCCACCAATGATGTCAGTAGGAGGAACAGTGCCCCATCTTTGGTATCAGTGGGAAAATAGTGCACTATTGTTGGTAACAGTGGGAGGAAAAGTGCCCAATCGCTTGTATCAATGAGAGGAGTAGTGCCGCAATGATGGTGTCAATGAGAGCAGTAGTGCCCCAATGAAGGTATCAATGGGAGGAATTGTGCCCTATTGTTATTAGTGGAAGAAATAGTGCCCCCTGGTTGGTATTAGTGGGAGGAGTGATGCAGAATTGTAGAATCAGTGGAGTGAATGGTGCCCAATTGTTGGTATCAGTGTGAGGAATGGTGCCCCGATTTTGGCATAGGTGGGAGGAATAGTGCCCCATTGTTGGTAACAGTGGATGGAATAGTGTCCTATCATTTGCATCACTGGAAGGCACAGTTCTCCATTGCTGGTATCCTTGATAGGAAATGTGTCCCATTGCTGGTATCAGTGGGAGGAATGGTGCTCCATTGTTGATATTAGTGGGTGCAATAGGGCATCTCCTTGGTATCAGTAGGGGGAATAGTGCCCCATTGTTGGTATCAGTGGGTGCTATAGTGCTTTTTATTGGTATCCAGAGGGGGAATAGTGCCCCATTGTTGGTGTTAGTTGGAGGAGTGATGCACCATTGAGGTATCAATGAGAGAGATAAAGCTACATTGTTGGTATCAGTGGGTGCTATAGTGCATTTTCTTGGTATCCATAGGGGGAATAGTGCCCCATTGTTGGTGTTAGTTGGAGGAGTGATGCACCATTGTGGTATCACTGAGAGAAATAATGCTACATTGTTGGTATCAGTGGGAAGAATTGTGTGCCATTATTGGTTTTAGATGGAGGAATTATGCCCCATTGTTTGTATCAGTTGAAGGACTAGTGACCCATTTTTGGTATCAGTAGGAGGAATAATGTCCCATTGTCAGTATCAATGTGAGGAATAGGGCCCCATCATTGGTATCCGTAGGAGTAATAGTGTCTAAGGGGCTTTTAAAGGTAAGCAAAGGGCCTCATATGGCCCACGGACCGCAGTTCAATGCTTGCCAAAATATTATTGCTAGCCTTTGTTCTTGGCAAAGGAAAGCTATCAAAGATCATAATTAACCCTTTCACTGTCAAAAATGTATATATAATAACTGTACCCTCTCCTAGGTGGCAGAATCAGCACTTTTCATTTCCGATTTTGTAGCACAAATTCACTTTAGACCTTTGGTCAATGACAGATTTTAACTGTCCTTATTTTGGAGGGGCTGTCTCTCATTTAGACCTAGCTGAGCCTGAGCAATAAATTATTCACACTGTAAATAATTATATGGTTTATTTTCAAAACTAGTGCTAAGGAAATGTAATATTATTATTATAATTTTCCAACTCACCTATGATTTTTTGGTTGTCATGACAGCTATGGGTAATGACATATTTTCAAGAATAACCCCCTATGTGTATTCGTGTTTTTATTAGCTGGTGTTGTCAGTATGCAGCTTTTGCATAACAAACGGTTAGTCTTTCTGAAACTTTCTACAATTAGGAGAAGAATGCTAAGGGGAGTCCAACTTTTTTTGGTTTTACAAACATTTTGGTGCTCAAATGTGTCCCTTTTTTGCATAATAAACAGCTTGGAGGTATCGTTAAAGCCCAACTCTGGACTTGCCAGGCTCCTTCTCTTTTCATTGGAGTGCCCTCATAGCCTTAAAAAAAAAAAATCTTTACTCTTACCTTTTGTCCAGGTGTCTATCATTTAGTGAGGTCACAAGTCCTTTTCACCCTCTTCTTTCTCTGGTGCTGGGTGGACCCTAAATGTTGCACATTTCATAGCAGACCCTCAACAGAAGTTTCTGGGGAGTCCAGGGTTGGGGGCTTACAGGAGGGGTTTGAATGACTTGGGTGGTGAAGAGCAGTGACGCTAGACCAGTGAGTTGGGGAATCTGCCGGGGAGGACAGCACTGGAGATAGGGTGAGTATAACAGCCAGAGCTAATATTTATTTTTAAGAGCTGGCAGGAGGATCCATGCTAGATATGTTTGTATCTTGTCCATGCTGGAACTGGCTTTTAACAAGCAGGGACAGCAGAATGTCTTTCTTGGGACCTGTTGGCTCCGAGAACTACTTAGTCACTGTGCTCTTAAAGTGGACTTGCTAATAAAAACATGAATCAATAGGGCACGAGTGATGGTTCCAAATTTCATGCATCCACCCTAAAATGTGTTTAGATAGAGGAATCTCCACTGCTGGCTATTATACTCGGGCAGCTGTGGTACCCATGGCTGCATGAATAGAAATGCTCTGTTGAACAGTAAGTGCAAGTCCACCCATGGCTTGAATTTCAGCTGATTTAGCAGGAATTGGCCTAAATGTGAGCTGTTTATGGCCAGCAAGTGATTTGTGGATGTTTGACATCTTTAGTGACTGCAGAGAGTCTGTTGTTCTTTCAGACAGACCTTCCTATTGAGATATCGGGATCAGCAAGATGAGCCTGCTAAATAATGATGTAACAAAAAAAAAGTTACTGTTAAAGTAATAAAATCTCTTGACAGAAATCTTTTTAATGTATTTTGCTTTTTTTTCATGCATATCTAAAAAAAAAAAAAAAAGTGAAAAAAGTTATAGAGGAACTCTTGCCTATAAAACCAGAAGTTACTGACTGGCTCCTCCTGCACATACCATGATGCTTTAAAGTGCTTGTAAATCCACTTTTCTTCTTCCTATTGTGTTATTTTACAGTGCATGCTGCTTCATACCTAATTCAGAGTGCCCCTTGGCGCTCACGTGACCACCTGCCGCTTTCTTCCTAGATCCGACAGCTACATTGGGCAGGGCTGAGAATACCTGGCTGACCTCAGCCAGGAGGAGGTGAGGAGAGCTGCAGGCGGTCACTGAAATTGGGTATTAAGCAGCATTTTTTTTTTATAAATACCATACGCCGGGGCACATACTGTAATTTAACACTTGGGATTATAGGAAGAAAACAATTTTTGCAGCAGGAGGGGAGCGATCGACAATGACACTGCTAACAGGTGGGGAGGGAGGAGGAGGAGAGAGGAGAGAGGACAGAGGAGAGCAGCGGATGAAGGAGGCACGTAAACCGAGCACGGTGTCAGGGCTCAGCAGCCACGAGCTGCTGAGCCCTAACACCGTGCTCCGTTTACAGGGGAGGGGGCAACCCCAGGTAGGATGAGCCTGGTATTTTATATGATACAGGGGGCCAAATTACACAGCACAAGCACTGTGCTGTATAACATGCTTATAGGTAACCAGACATATATATATATATATATATATATATATATATATATATATTTTTTTTTTTTTTGGGTAACAACCACTTAAAGATTGACAAGGACCCAAAGCAAATGCTACATGTGTTGTTTCCAGGGCCCTGAATAAGTGTAACTCCAGCTATACCTTTTATTTAGTTTTGGAATTAGAACCCCTGTCAATTCCGGGAAGAATTAGAACCCCTGTCAATTTGTTTTATTACTACCTAGCTGTCACTCACACAATCACAGTGACAATGAGACACTAGAGAAAAAGTCAAAAAGTGAGGGAAAATCTGCAACTGAGACGCAAAACACGCAGGGGTCCTAGTCTTCCCCTACTCTAATAACAGAAATCATTTTTACTTCTGTGTTCGCAAATTTTCCTTCCTTCCTGTCTGTTGAAACTGTTATTTCTGTGACAATAAGGGCAAGTCCATATCTATCCATGACTGCTTTTGTCCCTTTTTTTAGTGTGTTCTGAAAGACCCCTGAAGAATACCTTTCTCCTGCCCATTGCTTTCACATAGGGGGCTTATTAGTTCAGTTACTAGTTAAAAATGTTTTAAAAAACTTTAATTATAATATTACATTAAAAATAACGTGTGTGAAAAACTGAAAAAAACTGCTCCGGATGCAAAGTAGTTAAATATAGTTTAATAGAGTTCTATGGCTACAGCACACACCTTCATTTTCCAACACTAGCATTGTAAAAACCATATAAACAATAGTTATATTTGACAAGCTTTCATGAAAAATCCTCTTTCATGTTGTGAGTTTTGCCTGTCTGTTGGCCATCTCTTCCAACAACTGGTTCCTGGATTCCCTGCATGCTATGCAGCTTTTCCTCTGTGGTTTACTTTCCATTTCTAAGGACTACATATCCCATGGCACCTTGCCGCCTGCAAGCAGTGATTCCTGGACTAACACTGCCTCCTGAAACTTCTCCTTTTAGCACCTCTGAAAGCGGACCTTCACCCTCCCGAGGATTATTCCGCCTCTCCACCCCTCTTCTGCAGGAATAGAGCATTTCTTTTTAAACTTCTTTTTTTTTTAATTTAACTTCTGTCCTGCCTCCCCATGCATGTCATTTGCCTTAGGCGAATGATGCACACACTGCCCGCTGTGCCACCCAGGATATGTGATATGTATAATGTCACATATCCCAGGAGGCATAGCCTTTCATTCAGAAACAGGAGGAGGGGGCAGGCCTATGGTCACGTCATCGAGAGGCCCGCCTGTTGAACTTGGAAGAGCCAGCGAGATTCTTGATGAAATCAGAGAGAATATGGCGGTGTGGGATGGAGCTGTGGTCAGGCATGAGAGGATCTCAACGGGTCAACACTGGATCCACTGGATCAGATAAGTGGGGCCAAAACAAAAAGAAATGGGGAGGTTGGCCGGAGTTCTTCTTGAAGTTCAGATGGCAGGCTCTGTGAAATGCGTGACACAGCAGGGCCCGGGGGAGGACTGGGCCAGGGGGCAGAGGGGCAATTGCTCCCTGGGTGGCTCTGATGCCCTTTAAAGAGGCTGCACTGCTTCTGCCACAGACGTGCCTAAAGTCTGAGCAGAGGCCAGTTCCATGCACCCCAGGAGACTCTCCTCCCTCAGGCAGCCTTATTCGAGCTGTCCCAGCTCCCCCCAACTGCTTCCTGCTGCCCAGGTTGGGAACCCACGTTTGGCCAGTGAGTAGAGAGTTCCTGGAGCAAAGCTTCAGCCTGGAATGGGGGTCGGGAAAGGACAGTGAAGAGTGGGAGTGGGGCCAAGTCGCTGCACCATGGGTCTCTGGTTTGTACTTGCCCCCTGGGCCAAACATTGCCAGTCTGCTCCTGGCAGGGCCTGCTCAAAGAACATAGTGAGTATTCTAGTGTCCCAGAATTCAAGGATATTAATGTGTGTGGGGATCACAAAATAAGTTTACAAACTTCAATATCATTCAGATTATTAGGACTAGGTTGGAAATATTTGAAATAAAATGTGGAAATAAATATATGACTTTACATTTTGACCATAGATACACATTAAGAGCATATTAATACATGCATATTATAAAGTTCAGTGCATACAGTATATTAATAAAAACATCTATCATTTTTCTTCCAGCTCTTTAACTAGAATCATCACCTAATAACGGCTAGAGTTTTCTTCTACGGGGACTGTAAAAAAATGATTTGTCTGTAAAATGTGCACAGTGAGAACCTCAGCGAAAACAGGAAAAAAAAAGGAACATATTAATTTAATACATTTTAGATGCTATTTCCCTAAGCAGGCTAATGATGTCGGTGAAAGGGGCTCCAGATTTCCCGCTTCCAGCGATGACCTTTGCTGATCCCGCTATACCTCCCTGGACCGCGGGGACCTCTTACTAATTAGTGAGTGAGGTTACTCCAAAGAACTTTTTCATTTCTCTAACTGCTGATTGTATTAATCAGTGCTGTATTCAGCGTTAGTAAAAATAATTAAAGATAATGGGAAGAGCTGTACAGCTATAATGACGGTGTCAATCCCAGAGCATACGTGACAGGAGGATGTACAGTATGTAGATACCGATTATTCCAATACTATTTACATGCTGCATACTTTAGTAAAAATGACATTTTATGGCAGGCCTATGTCAGGGCAACTTAGGAGAGGAGATGATGGTGACCTTTAAATAATCTCTATTTTCAGATACAGCAATGGATATTTGTGTCCTGGGAACATCAGTCCCTGAGGTAGTCCTCTACTAGGTATGCATCTGAACATATTACATCAATGATTAAAGTGGTATTAAAGGTTCGGATTGAAAAAAAAATAGCATATATGTTATACACACATGCTCTGCGCAATGGTTTTGCACAGAGCAGACCCAATCCTCCTGTTCTCAGGTCCAATGCTGGCACTCCTGGCTCATCCTCCTTGACCCGTGCCCTCAATAGCAAGCCACTTGCTTTAGGGGCACTGGTGCATGCTCGCTCCGAACCCTGCTCTATGCGTCCATAAGACACACAGAGCCAGGGGCCATCTTACCGAATGGGCATGCTGGGCAGTTGCCCAGAGCCCCCATTTGCCCGGGGGGGGCCCCACTTGCCCAGCGACCCAGCCCCAGCCAAGCATTAGTCCCAATTCCCGTGTGCATGCCACCGCCGAACTTAGCAGGTAGCAACGCCTGATGGCCCTGCACTGCTGTCAGACCATTTGGGCCATGGAGGGGGAGCCCACAACTGCAGGAATGCCTGTCCGCCTCCACGGGAACAGACACACACAGGACAGTCGAGTCTGACTCCCATCCGTGTGTGTGTTCACCGGACCTAGCCGCCGAACTTGGAAGCTGTTATTAGCCTGACTCTGCTGTACCAATAAATATAGCCTCATCAATAATTTCCATTTTTATTCTCATGGGTGATTGTGTAGCCAGGGCCCCAGTGCAATGCATTGCCCTGGGCCCTTTAATGCTCTTAAGATGTCACTGCACAGAGCTGCAGCTCAGCCCCACCTCACTCTCTCCTCATTGGCTCACTGGCTGTGATGGACAGTGGACAGGGAGTCCCAGGATCCCAGGACAGCCGAGGCTCTCATGCACATCCCTGGATTGAGTGGGAGCTCAGCTGAGTATTAGGGGGGCTATGGGGGGAGCAGCACACAGAAGGTCTTTTTTTACCTTCATGCAAACCTTCAGCCTTTACCACCCACGTTAAAGAGGAAGTAAACTTCCATCTTAAAAATGTTACCTATAGGTAAGCATATAATAAGGCTTACCTATAGGTAGTGTAAATATCTCTTAAGTCCCCGTTCACACTGGGGCGACCTGTGAGGCGACCTGGTCGCCTCACAGGTCGCCGTAGGTCGCCTTCCATAGGGAAGCTGCGGACCCATTCTAATAGGAGCGACACAAGTCACTCCGACTTAGAAAAAGGGTCCGGAGCTTCTTTGGGGCGACCCCGAGCGACCGTCATAGACTTCAATGTTATGAAGTCCGTGCCGGCCGCTCTGAGGTTGCGGCGCGCTGCTTGCACCGCGACCTCGGAGGTCGCCCCGGGAAGTCGGATCGCGGCAATGTGAACGGGGCATTAATGTGCATTGTTTAGGAGATATTTACTGTACATGCAGCCAGTGACATCACTGGCCCATGCACTTTAAAGAAACGGCCACCCATGCCATTCTTTCAGGAGCCCTGTGCCGTGACTGGCGACTCCAGTACGCATGCATGGGAGTGACATTGAGCAGACCTACAAATTATATTTCATGTTTATATCAGTCTGACACATTTGCTGGAAAGCCCAGGGTGAGAGGTCACTTGAAGTATGATAACTTGGTGGTCAGGCCAACCGTCAGATCTCAGATAACATTTAAATCTCTAATCCTGGCTATGCATGGGTCTATTTTTTTCGTTTAACCAGCAGGCTAAATGAAAAAAGTGACCTGATTCCCCCATCCACACCCTTGATGTGGATGTGGGGGTCCTCCCCACTGTCACTGGAGCCTTCTCCACCATCAGAATACACAGATCAGTGCTGATCGCACAAGGAAATACCAACAGGATGGTTAAACAAAAGTCAATCTGTAGATCAAATTCTGTTCAACCACAGTAGCCACACATGGAACAAAATTGGGATAATTTCAGGCGAACCTTAATCTATGTACAGCCCAGTTAGATTTACCCAATGCAATGGCAGTTCCCATATTTATAAGCTAACAACTTTTTTAAATGCAAATGAGGAGTGCACATGTATAAAGTGTACAGTATATGTCAGATACAAGAAGTAAAAAAAGAGGAGTTTGGGCTTTATAAGATAAGAAGGGCAGACATTCAATTTTAGAAAAGGCAACACCAATGACTTCCATGTAAAAATAATATCTTTGTTGGACATTATGAATATCGCAGTCATCTGCTCTTTATTTGGTCTCCTTTACCGAAACAATGACTCACCCTGGGATTCTTCCACAATTCAGCTGTATGTGCAGGTTCTGGGAACAGGAAACCCATGATGATAATGCTAATATGTAGGAGTTTGTCAGTATGCACAACCCCTATCACAATTAGCATTAACACCTTGTGTCCCAACACACGTCTTCTGCTATGATCAGCGAATCTTTTGCCGCTCCTGTGTAGACAAAACATATGCAGGTATGAGCAAAACAATGCAATCAGTATTCACCTCCAGATGCCACAATACTTCAATACTGTTCTTTGCTGCAGATGGCAAGAGAGAACATTAAAAAGAAAGGAAAAAAAAAAAAAAACAGAAAAACATACAGCAAAAATCACATAAAACCAGACGTTGTGCGGAAGGCCCTTAGAATTATAACATATGTCTATAGCAGCAAAGTCATACAGAAATTTATAGTTAGAAAATAAATCACTCCTACGTTTGTCTGCACGCTGTATTACAAGTATTTTAAAATACATCTTTCTTTGGCCTGGGGAACAAAAATGCAAATGAGAAAATACTCAAACAATAGCTAGTGAGTAGTGACCATACCAACTGAAATAAATGTTGAAAAAATAGGTGCGCTAAACAAGAGTGCTAAAATGAATTACCATAATAACACATATACAAAAATCACAATGGATTAACAGTGAAAATACAAATAATAATGTATGGGTGAACAATAAACCAAAAAGTGAATGTGATCCAATCAAAAAATGAATAAACTGAAGAAAGGTTCAAAAAACCAATAATAGTCCACAAAGTCCAAATGTTATAATCTTCACCATATAGTGAAATGTGAAAAATTGTGAGAAATCAACTTCAGGTGATATTTCCAGTGATATAACCAGTGATTCACACCACCGACAGGCTTTCCTCCTTACCAGAGTGAATAAGGTAAGGTGCAGAGTAAAACTCAGTATAGCCAGTTGGAGAGGAGGAAAACTTCCACTACAATTCCACCCTGTGAGATGACGCAAATTGGCCTCTTACCAGATGGTATTTGTCTAAACGCAGGAAAATTCTCCTGAATGGATGTCCCCTCTGCTAATCGGATATCCGTAATCACCTCCGCTAACCACGCAAGTCCGATGTGGTATGCGGGGAAAAAGCGAGAGTATCCTTCGTGTGCCTATGCCCGGCTGCAGAACGGGCAATAGGTGACGTATGTGGTGGCGCGACACGCCTCCTCCCTGACGCGTTTCCTCTGACAAGGCTTCTGCTGAGATAGGAGGGCTCCGCTGGTTATATCACTGGAAATATCACCTGAAGTTGATTTCTCACAATTTTTCACATTGCTCTATATGGTGAAGATTATAACATTTGGACTTTGTGGACTATTATTGGTTTTTTGAACCTTTCTTCAGTTTATTCATTTTTTGATTGGATCACGTTCACTTTTTGGTTTATTGTTCACCCATACACTATTATGTGTATTTTTACTGTTAATCCATTGTGATTTTTGTATATGTGTTATTATGGTAATTCATTTTAGCACTCTTGTTTAGCGCACCTATTAGTTCAGGTAGCAGCTTTACCCCTATCAGCGCATCCACAATTACACTATTATGACCATACCAACCGGGCAGCGTTCGCATTTAATTTTCCTAAAATTGTTTAAAATCTGATTTTGATTGTTGCTTTTAGCATTAGTATTTGCCAAAGTGATTGTTGGATTGAAATATAGAAAACTGGTTTGATTGTTGAGGGCTTATTCGCACCTAAAAGCATGTGATAAGGTGTAGCATCCCATGTGTGTCTTGTGTTGCATTGCCACTCATTTATTTGTGCCCCAGTCCACATATACCAGTGTTTGTTAACTTTTGAACTATTTGGGACCTTAATGCTGCGGGGCGGGGAATTGGTTGGGCTAAAAAAAAGGTGCTTTTTTGTAAGGTGCCCATTGACTAGGGCAAGTGGACATTCCTAAAATAGTTGACCATCCTCATACAGAAAAGTCAGATGGAGCTGTCCCAAATTTATCATGGGGGTGGGGAGAGAATTACAGAGTTTGGGGTGCCCAAGAGCCATCCTATAGATGAGAGATTGTCATCCAGTCGAATGGAAAACCTCATAGTCAGGTCCTCTCATGTCTATGGTAAGCTGTAGTTGCAGAATACTTAATAAAAAGTTTGGCATACGTACTTTAACATATTCTTCTTTTATATGTATAGAAAAAAAATATCTGCGACTAGAGTCCCGAGGCCATTCAGTATAAAGAGGATGGCATATTTATTTACAGAGAGATTGCAAATAAGAACTTCAGAACCTAAGCCTCTGCTTCGCGGTCAGCAGTGGCGATACAGTAATCACATTCTAGATTTGATTTGTGATTCTCCCGAGTACAGGAACGCTTCCACTTCTCCGTCAAGTCGTCCTGGGGCTTTATTGCCCAGCGGCGCCGTTCTTAAGCAAGGTAAATATTACGCAGTCTGCATTGAGCATCGGCGTTTTGTTGGATGAGTTAGGGCTTGGCGGTTATATCTAAAGCACCCGGCGAGTGCTATAATTTTCTTTCATATTTATTTCTGATGCACCTGAGCAGAGCTGATTTATTTCTATGGCTCATTTGGAATCGTTATTGTTATTGCACAGCTGCAAAATACTCTGAAAGATACTTTAAAAAGTGCCCATAGCAAATGAAACTGCCATTGAGATGCCGCATCGGGGCAAGAAGTTAATTGGTGTCCTAAAAGCAAACGTAGCATGGAAAAAAAATTATAAGCCGTAAGTACCGCCATCATAAACGGCGACAGTAAATCACATGCGAAGACTAAATTACAACTAAAGGAATTCCAGTCGATTGGCTGCCAGTGCTTATTGGGAACGAGGCTCAATTGTTTTTCTCTCTCCAATTTCAAGCATACACATCTTCTTGAAGGACCCTTGAGAAATGATTTTTTTTTTTTTCTTAAGTTGCTTTTTTCACCCGCTATCATCGGGGTGGTAACAGATTTGTAAAACCACATCGGTTCCACATAGTGTTATGCACTCAAAACTAATTGGTTTTGCTTGGTGGCACAAAGAATGGGTGCCGGAGAAAAAAAAAAAACAGGTTTTCTTTTGTTTAGATGTGTAAATATGTAATACATCATCAGCAGAGGCGATGGAGCAGAAATCGCATTGCTCCTTGTTTTCCTTTCCGTTGTGCTTTGTTTTATGACAGTGGTTTAGAGTTATCTGTTATTTTATGTTATTATTAGTTTTGGCTTCAGGTGAGAAGTTTTGGATGATATTGGGTGAATGTTGAATAAATATTTATGAGGCTCTTCTCCGGTCTAGATTATTTAAACAAAAAACAGAGGTAACAATGCCAGCTCTAGTAAAAGTTTATTCAGGAAGACTGGGCAAAGATCAAAAACCTATAGCAACCTAGCAGAAATTATTTCACTACAATGAGCCAAAATCAGATTGGAATTCAGGATATTAGATGATGTTTTCCTTGCTCAAATGAGCTTTCAGTTTAAATCAGATGAAAACATTTCCAGTGCATCAAAACAAAAAGTGTAAAAAGTCTTTCGCTTTAGAAAGAGTAGAAAAGCCTGCCTCCTTGTAGCATGCTGTAGAGCAGGTGTGTCAAACTCAATTTCATTGCGGGCCGCATCAGCTTTATGGTTGCCCCCAAAGGGCCGGTTATATCTGTAAGATTAGATATCCAGAGCACCCTACGCACCCTTACACCCTTACATGAGATGTCAAGAGCCCCCCCCCCCCACCATCAGCAGTCAAGAGTCACCCACCCTTCCTTACATCACAATGCACACCCTTTCCTTGTGCTGCTGCTGCCAGGAAGAAGATGCGGGTGGATCTGGGAAGAAGTGTAGGGTCTGGAGGAGAACCAGAGGAGGGCTGGAGTCAGCTTCCAGAGTCTGCTGAATGCTGACCGGGGGGGGGGGGCAGAGGCAAGGTGGTGTTGTGGCTGCACAGAGAGGTGATGGATCTGTAGGAGGAGTTCTGCCCTCCTCTCTGCTGCAGACTGCTGAGAAGGGGGCAAAGACGAGCCTTTCTGCAGCTGCACAGGATCTGGCAAGGGAGTTCTGTCCTCTCTTCTGCCAACTATAGAGACAAGGTGGGGGCAGAGACAAGGGGGGTGCCACAGCTGCAGGAGAGATGTGAGGGCCACAGGAAATGACCTGGGGGGCCACATTCGGCCCCCGGGCCTTGTGTTTGACACCTGTGCTGTAGAGCATGGGTGTCCAACCTTTTGGCTTCTATGGGCCACATTGAGTCTAGAGAAATTTCCTCCGGCCGCATATAAAATATATACTATAGTTAAGGTATATAAGTAATAAAATGCTGCTGCGCCCTTCCCACGCCGCCGCGCCCCCCCGAACTAATTTAGCACAACTAGAGGATGATCAAATGAAATGGAATCAGTATACAGAGGTTTACTCTGAGAGATAATAAAGGAACATTCTAACCACCATGACCACTTCAGTGATTTGAAGTGGTCATGGTGGTAGGAGTCAGAAACACTGCACATTCTTGCTTCAACCCCCCCCCCCCCCCCTTCGAGGCAGCCTCTGCCTACCGTTAGTTGGAAGTTGCTGTGGCCGTGCCCCCGACCCGACTTCCTTCCTCCCCACTAAAAAAAAAAAAATTGTCAGGGGGCAGTGGGCCGCATTGCCTGTGGTTCCGGGCCGCAGTAGAGCATGACCATTGCTCTTTGTGTGCCTGAAATGGTCTCTCTGCAGAGGTCCCATACACCTGTCCAGTTAGCAGGGAGTATGAGCTTTGCTAATTATAGATCTATAGGATGGGCACAGCAAGGATGGGTGTGTGACTTCTGCAGAAAGACCACTGCTTTCACTCAAACGGCAAGGGTTCTTCTCTACAGCATGCTGGCAGGCAACAAACTATTCTATTCAGCTGTGGCTGCTTTTAATGAAAACAAACTGTCAGGGCCTGTTTACACCATATGCATTTGCTTGCACTAGGCAGCCTTGTCCAAGACGTAGTTAAGATGATTTGTCTTGAGTCTCATGAGTTCAGTTCACACACTGCACTGCGTGCGTTGGAAAACAATGTAGGAAAAGCAATTTATAGCAGTCAAACAGCTGCAGCCACCTTGGGGGGAGGGGGAATAGTAGTAGTGAGGGTGGTCATCACGTCCTCCATGATTCTCTCCTTCTTGGGTGCCAGGCAGGGTCACATGAGAGGCCTACCTCAGGGTGGGTTATATTGGGCTATGCTAAGCACCTGTGACAGGTTCACACTACTAAAGTGGGGTATCTTTACGCCATTTTCATCTATGTCCTGGGACAAGGCTGAGGCTGCCATGGGGAAATACTCAACCTTAAGGTGGGCCTGCACTTTTAGAGATGAACGTACACCATGTACACTTGCACTGCAAATGTGCCTTGTCTCATTTGTCACGTTGAGCCTTGTCCACAACCACCTGTCCAGCGTTTTCCTCTATCATTCCTCAGTAGCAAAGTGGGCCCTGACGGACACCTTAACTCTTGAACTTCCGTACCTCTGTACAGGAATGGGACTTCTGCGGCATGAATCCACTCCCATTGCTCTGGGAGACAGACCACTGGCAAAAGGAGTGCCGATGACATCTCCCTTGCTGCTAGAGGTAATTCCATCTGCAGCAGGCACATGCTCGCTACAGGCTGCTTGATGGACCTCCATTACCCTAGGTAACCACTGGTGCTTTCACGCTGCACTAATTCCATACTGATGTCTTCATACCCCAAGTACATTAGTGACCTGAATAATGGGATGGTACCAATTACATGCATTACACCTCTTTAGTAACTTCAGACCAGATGGGACAAGGTTTCAAAACTTTACTCTAAAAAGTGCAAAAGGCATTACAAAGTCCAATGTTCAAAGACATGATTCTTGTCCTACATCAATAACCCTAACTACAGGCTATGTGCTGCCCCGGTATACCTGCAAAGGTAGTGTCCATGTAATACAGAGTCCACCAGAGGGCATTCTCCAACAGCTGGTGTCTTGTGGTTGAACCCCAAGTTCTGATGACTTTACATCCAGGCAGTAATGAGCAGCATCCTTCTGCTCCACGTGGGTGTTTTTCTCCGTCTCACTCTCTTAGGAGTACTGAGTCTCTCTTCTGTAACTTTCTGTAACTTTCTCTTGTGGGCTTTAAGGCCCCAGGCTCTATGGACCTCACCTAGGGGGAAATCCCCAAACTCTCCCTTACTGGACCGCTTTCCTACTTATATAACACAGGGTCAGTGAGTTGGACCCAGAGAAAAACCTGACAAAACCTAAAGAACCAGGAAAGCATTAACTCCTACCCTCCCAGCACCTAACTGGCTAATTTCAACCCCATTACAAGTTTGAGTGTGGCCATAAACTCTGCAAAAACACTGACTCTGGATGCACATTGTCTCTATTCGCATGTAACTGCCCAGGTGAGCAATTATTTGCGAACAATGGTGGTGCTGGCCATCGATTTATAGACAGTAAAACTCTAACAGCCGCTGCTGCTCATAAATACTGTGTGCATGCAGCATGTATCTACTGATTCTTGCTGGCAGCTGCCCCTGAATGCCCATTTGCTCCTGGGTAAATGTAAAATTAACAGGAGGAGTAAGCAGAGTGTCAGAGAGAAGAGCTCATCATTGTACTGTTATCTAGACCCAGGATGGAAGAGAGATAAAGCCTGTAAGTGTTTCCTTACTGGAGCTGAAAAAAATCATGTCTCCTTCCCTACCACACAGAGCTTTGCAAATCTGAGAAATAGATAGGCTATAGGCATGAGTGAACTTTGATCAGCTGTGATTTGGCTGAACATTTTAAAATTTGCGAACCTCTGGAAATGAGAATTTATGAATGTCCCATGGAATTACTTGGCTCCAAAAAGTAGTTATGTGTATTACAAAACCGGAAATAATGTACAATTGTATGAAAGGGTTTTGGAAGCTCCTGGCAGCCCTGCCGATGGGATTAATAAACAGCCTGAGCTATTTTATTGAAAAATTCTACCAGTGATACCAAGATAAAAAGTAGGACCTGGTGGCACTGGCAGTCAAGCTTAGAGTCTGTGTCTACAAGCTTTGGTCTTGTGGTGATGGCATCAGTTTGGGAAGAGATCAATCAGGATTTACTGACAGATGCATCTGACCTGCTTCTGACCTGTGTTTGACCTGCTTCTACTGGGTTTCACATTCCCATAGACTTGTATGGCAATGTAAAACCCACTTAAAAAGAACAAAAGCCCATCAACACAGGCCCTATTGGAGCTCAGGCAACAGTCGAAGTGTATATAAAGCAGAAACAGCCTTTAGTTCCTTTCTCACAGTGGCTTTTTGGTAGTTCAACCAGGGCTTTTTTTTCTCAGAAAATAGGTACAGTAACTCAACCACAACCCCCCAAACTTTATCAACTCCAAACAGCATCAAATTGTGGGTGTGGTCAAATTTCATGAACATTGGGAGGGTCTTAAAGGGGCATTAAATACAAGGAGTGAAGAGTTCAGGAGGGGGGTTCACACAGAGCGCAGAGTCCGGGGGTGCGCTACATACAAAGTACTGAGTTCAGCCTTTTTCCACAGCTGCTTACCTCTGTACCCCCCCCCCCCCCACCATCCACATCTCACTTTCAAACCTCTTCAGCTCTGACCTCTGCAGGCAACCCCCTCCCCCCACCCTCCACTGCCCCATTTTCTCCCCACCTCCTTAAAAACTCCACTATCTTCCAAGTCTTACTTTTGTTGCTGTATTAAGTTGAAGCACCCAGTCAGTTCTAGTACCTCCCCACACACTGTAGTTAGTGTGGCTTCTCTCACTTGTGGGGAGATCATCCAGTAAGGGTGTCGGCATCTGCACTGCCCCCAGGGCACCTGCATCTCCATTGTCCCCATCCTTCACTCAGTGGGAGCCACTCAGGAGATCAGATGACAAACTGTCACTTGTAAACACAGAAGCCGGACTTCTGTGTTTACCAGTAATATTGGTGAGCAGGGAGCAGAGGTCCTGAGCCAGAGGTGGTGGAACTGAGTTCCACCAAGTTCCAGCTGAAAAACACTGAAATTTGAAATCTGTTCTGGACATTCAAATTTCAGGATCAAATCGAATGGATAAAAAGCAGGGAGAACAGCTCCCATAGGTATTTCATCTGTGTATTTAGCTGTTTGCATAGAGTTTATCTAAAACTAGTGTACCTTTAACTTGCGGGAAAAAACCTTGGATGCCTAACACCCACACCCAAAAAATATAACACAAACAAAACAATAAAAATATAATTGCACGCCACTGCTGGGATTGCTGAATGGGAAACGAGATTCTCATTAGTGGTATATAAACAATTTACTGCAGATAAAATAAATGTACGAAACTACTTATAGTAAAACAGTTACGTGCTCAGCAACATCATGTATTTTATTTAAGGCAAATGGCTGGCTTTACAACCCAATGGCTTTAATTTGCCTCTCCAGCTCTATTCAGAAATACTCACAGAATATAAAACAGCCTCTTGATCTAGTTGAGAGGAAAATGAAAGCGCAGTTGCTTCATGTACAGAAAGGAGAGAAAACAGCAGCATGATTCAGAGTCTGGGCTGTAACACCAGAGTAATTACTGCAGCTTATAGTGCGTGTGCGAGCTTTGGTGCTACGCTTTGTATCAAGGATATTTTGTAAAGGGGAAACTTTGCAAATGTCACAGGCAGGGTGGGTGTCAAAGGATTCACCTCCCTAGTTAACTATTCGGCTTTTTGCTGCAAGAATACTGTGCTTTTTGCAGTACCGTGTACAGTAACTACGTGCAGACGTGACAATAAAACAATGAGAAACTAATGAATAAAACAACAAGAACAGAGCTGCTGTCTAAGCTGTTACATCACAAGTTGTTGCCCTGTAGGAGCAAATAAACAGTGGGCTATCAGCTTGAGAATTTGGGCAACTACTTAAAGTGAAAATGTCAAGAGAGCTATTCTCTAGCACAGCCTTTTTCAACCAGGGTGCCTTCAGGTGTCTTCAAGGGTGCCTTGGAATCATGCTTTAAATTGCCCAAAAACTGTATACAGGCCAGCCTGTGGAGCAAGCCTGCCTTTTGGATACACAAAGAGACAGGTTTTCATTGAGCACCATTCCAACCTTCTAGCCACCGGGTCCAAACAATCAAAGACATCATCGTTTGTTAAGAAGGACGTCAGACCCTGCACAGTATCCTTCTTTGCCCCCACCCTGCCCCTTTCTGTCAACACTGGGGCCACATTAGCTAACTGAAGGAGAGAAACCTAGGGAGAAGAGAAACATTGGAGTACTAGTCAGTACCAGTGTGTAAAGATGTATTTGCTTTGGAAGAATAAATCACCTCTAATGTTGGCATTGGTGTCCTACATGTCTCGATGTTGCTATGTTATTGTGTTATGTAAAACTGTTATTTTATTTTTCATATTTTAGAATGGGGTGCCTCGAGATTATGCAGGATTTTAAAGGGTGCCTTGATGGACAAATGGTTGAGAAACACTGATCTACTATAGTTGAGGCTTCCTTTCAACTTTGGAAAACTGCTTTGTTGACTTCTGAACTGGTACTAGTTCAGGGCAATCAGGGTGTAGAATGAGAGTCTCAGATGCAACAAGTGACTATCATAAAAAAGTAACCATGTCTCGCTGATTTCAACCAGGTCAAGTAATGATGGTCATCTCTATGAGTTCCAGAAAATATCTTGGAGCATTAAGTAATTTCAATGGGCTCCAGAAGATGTCTCGTAAGAGCCAAGTTAGATATTTGCAGCTGAGTTTTGTTCCCCTGGAACTGGGGATGTCCTCTTGCTCTCCATCTCAGCATCTTATTCTCAATATGCATACCTGGGCAATCTGAACATGTTTATGGAAGATCTATCAGCCTCCTTTCTTCCCTCTATTATCTATGAATAGAATTTGGCCTGCCATGAACCCCCTGAGAAATGTAGGTAATGGCCCCTAAAATAAACAAAATATAGAACTATATCTCTTTGATCTAGTATCGTTCCCCTACTTAGGCCTAATTTATTCCATAACTCTAGCAGAATACACGCCTAAACATACCCCAAGCCATAACACAAATAAAATAAACACTTTGAAAATGTAACTGACCATTCTCTGGCTTTGCCACATCAGTAGTAATTCTAATTGGCATGTGGTCACACATTTAAGGTTGTTCAATGACAGGTCCCACCGTGTACAGCATCATATTAGGAACACAGACACAGGTGATGATGGTTAGTCTTCAGGAAGAAAATAATTCACTGTAATGGTTTTAAAATGGCCACAGGAAGAACCTACCAGTATGCTTTTGAAATGCAAGTGAGGCTGGAGCACACAAGAAACCACAGGTACATAGGCTTTAGGAATTGAGCCTAAGACATTAGTGTTGTAAGGTGTCAAATCCAGGGCTTTTTTTCAGCGGGAACGCGGGGGAACGCAGTTCCGGCACCTCCAGAACTGAATGTATGTACTGTATGTAATGTATGTTGCTGGGGATCAGTTGTTGCTGGGAGGGAGGTACTGTAGAGGAAGGGGTCTATTGATGCTGGCTACTGAGGAAACTTTTGTTGCTGGAAGGGATCTATTTTTGCAGGGGGGGGGTCTATTGTTGCTGGTAGGTATCTATTGTTGCTGGAGGTGAATCTTATGTTGCAGGGAGGGATGTACTGTTGAGGGAGGGGTCTTTGTTTCTGGCTGTTGGAGGGTCTATTGATGCTTGCTGCTGGGAGTCTATTGTTGCTGGGGTGGATCTATTGTCGTTGGAGTGTCCATGCTAGATCTATTTTACTGTCTTTCTTGTTATCATTAACAAATTCCATACAAAATACTTAACACCACAAAATAATACTTGGGTCTCTATTCTCTAAAAGGGACGGTATTGGGAGGTGGGTAAGGGGCAGAGGCGAAGGGTGACTTAAAAAAGAAGAGTTCCTGAACCTATTCTCTGAGAAAAAAAGCCCTGGTCAAATCTATCTACATTTCTCTATACAAGAGGGCAAGTGGTGTGTTTATTGTATATGGAATAGCAGCTTTCTATTAAAACGAGGTCTCTCGTTTGAGCAATCAGACATTTGAACATCTTGGAGGCTTCCCTATAAATCTCACCTTTCATCCTTGGAACATTGCATGTACCACACAAACTGCTCTTTTATTGGGGTGGGAAATGCATGTAATAGTGGGGAACCAGAAATTTCTAATATGTAGACTTACTAGGCAAAACGGACATATTGACTTAAAAAACAATTTCTTCCCGTGGCTCCAGTCCATGATCAACTTTCTGATTGATGTCTTTGGGTTCAGTGTTTGCCTGGTTTAAACCAGCAGCATCAGCTACAAAGGCTATATGGATATAACTACAGAGTGAGTACAATTGGTAAGCTGTCCTTGGCGGCCTTGGCCTCCTGGGTAGTTTTACAAATCTATAGCTTTGCAAGTGCAAATCTTATCGATTTGTCCTCTCGTGTGTTTTATAGCCTGTAACTGCAACTCGTTATCTCCAGCTCTCGCTTTTTAAAACCAAGAAAAAGGACGGAGGCTGGTTAGCAGAAATGAACTGGGATGAAAAGAGCTGCCTCTGAAAACATTCTCCAGTGAGTGAGCTTACAGCAGTACAAAACTTATGTGAACATTTTCCAGACAAGTAAGTCCCAGAAGAACACCTTTGGCTTTGGTCCCTTATGCATTTTTTTCCAAAATATCAGTGTGCGGAGAGTGACATCGTCACGTCACTATAGAAGGCACGAATTAAAGAGAGTTTAGGTGAGAATTTTGTTTTGTTTTATTTTTCTCCTTTTCTAAAGCAGGGTCATGGAGTCTATGACATGAGGTGGGGGCAAATGCAACTAATTAACCCTTTCACGGTAGTGACATATTTGTCTAAAATCCCAACTGAACTTTCAGCATAAATCAGGTAGAGACATCCCCAGGTTTAGAAAGCAGCCACAGCATAATACACAAAGCCTGCCTACTACCAATATAATGCAGACAAGGACTATTGCTTCCAGTGGCTTCTCTACCCACAGCTCAGCTTTAAATCTTAAGCATGAATTATTTTCCTTGGTTACATTTCAGTGCTTCAGTTATAGTTATGGTCGGCCTGTACCTTTAAATAACCCATTGCAGCATGACAGTATTGGTTTGTGTTCTTCCGTAGATTTCTTAGTTAGTGATGAAGAGGAAGTGCTACATGTTGCGTGCATTTCCTCTCTACAAACGCTATAACTGTCCATCGGCTTGCTCACTTCCATTACGTCAGGCGCTGCTTCTTGGGGCGAGAAAACTAGGCTGAACAAGCAGGTAAGGGGGAAATATTCAGCGCTCTCACTCCCACACTCCAGCTATCTGGCTATGCAAATGACAGCCAGGGGAATTTTGTGACAATGTTTCATGCTTTAGTTTTTTTTTCTTTACAGAAAGTTTCTTGGCTAATGATAGCGATCGATTTCTTATAACAGAGACTGGAAACTCCAAGCAGCCCACTGGTTGATGGTCATTAAAAGAAACGTAATAGGGAGGGAAGCAAGTCAGCAATTATCTAAGTGACAAATACATCAGGGAATTCCGTTCTTTAAATGAGGCAGAACCAAAATAATCATCATGTAATGAGCCACATAAACCAATCCGATCTCAGTTTGTTAGCACTCTGAAATATGTTTTCTGGTTTCTTATTAGGTAATTGATGCACTAATAATAATCTCTGTCTTAGTGTGCATTTTATTAGTTATTATATATGTTTATAGTCATGATGGATTAAATTCTGAAGATTTCAATTTGTGTATCTAATACATTTAGTACAGCATTACCTTGTAGCTTAAACCATGTAGTTTAAACAGTTCCCCTCTACAGCAATGTTTTCAGTTTTTGCATACATGTTAATATCTGCATTTTTGCCTATAAGATTAAAAGCAGAGGCCCTGGAGAATAAAAAGATGGTTGTTGCAATTTTTTATGTCACACAGTGGATGCAATAATAACTCCACAGTGGACAGAATAATAACCCCCAGCATAGGTGTCAGTGGGTGTAATAATCACCTGTGACATTGGTGTCAGTACGCTTACCACCACACCCCTGCATTGATGGTAAGTGGCCCTGAAATGTAACTTGCCGATCCATTGGTAGTTATGGTAGAGAAATGTAACCCCCCCATGGTCCCCAGTCCCCCTTTCTGCATTGCTGGTCATGGCAGTGAAAGTCAACCTTCCTATCCCCCTTCATGCACCAGTGGTCATAGGAGTGAAGTTTAAGCTGCCGTTGGTCATGGGGTCATGGTACTTAAATTTAACCTCCCAGTCATGGCACTAACAGGTAATCCTCCCATTCGTGGCATTAAAAGTTAACTCCCCATCCCCCCATTCATGCACTAGTGGTCAGAGCAGTGAAAGTTAACCCCCCATTGTTCATGGCACTGAAAGTTAACCCCTAGTTATGGGAATGAATGTTAACCCCCAATCCCTCTTCATGCACTAGTGGTCAGAGCAGTGAAAGTTAACCCCCATTGATCACTGAAAGTTAACTCCCTTTCCTGGTCATGGGTCATGCCAGTGAAAGTTAACCCCCATCCCCCCTTCTTGCAATAGTGGTCATAGCAGTAAAAGTTACCCCCCCGTCATGGCACTGAAAGTTAACCCCCCACTGGTCATGGCAACAAGTCAACCCCCCCATCGGTCATGCCAGCAAAAGTTGACCCCATCCCCATTGATCACTTACCTATCACTCACTCCCGCACCTCTCTCCTCCCCAGGCCAGGACTTTACTTGTATTGGATGTGGAGATAACTCTGCCCATAGTACAGTCTTCGTTTCATTGGTGGGTGCTGGAGCACAGAGAGCATTCCTGTGCTCAGCACCCCTACTGCCACTCTGCTATGCATATAGTGCCCAACAGACCGTGGGCCAGATGTTGGGCACCAGGGCCTTATATAGTAGTCACCCAAACAGGGGTCCACATTTGAATTTTCCCCCTTACCTCCTGCTTCTGTGACAACATAAACATTTTGGATTTTTTATCACTTTCTGTATGGTGAACAGTAGTCACTGGGAGTAATAAAAGAGTGAATCTCCCCAGCGGGGACACAGGCAGCATTAAAAACATCAGAAAGTTTTTAGCACTTGCACATTTTTTTACATAACAATACAAAAAGTGTTGGCTTCACATACACTTTCCCCTGCATGCTTGTTCTATGTCACTAAATAACAATTTAGGGAAGCGAAAGGTTTAGCAGGATCCATCTAGGCTTTTTAGAAGGACATTCACAATGGCACTGGGGACAACCCAAAATTTGGCATTTTCTTTCACGTTCACTCTTGATGATAATGGTAAACTGGACAAATGTAGAGGGTGAATATTCCCAATGGGGGCACAGACCGAAATAAAAATACCTGACAGGGGTTCTAATTCCTCTCCACTCTATCCAAAACTAAAATAAAAGTTAGATTTTAGAGTTTAAGCGTCATGCGACAGGTGACAAGCAACACAGAGAAAATCTCTTCAAAGTTAGGGAATCCCTGGTTGTCACCAGAACTGGTGTCCCCATTGGAAGATTTCTCCTCTGTTCCTGTTCTGGTTTCCTCACTTTCACTCTGAGTGATAATGGTAAACAGGACATATAAAGAGGGTGAATCTCCCCGACAGAGGCACAGATGGCTAAAAAAACTGACAGGTTTCTTATTACTCTCCACTCCACCCAAAGCTAAAAAATAAAGCTTTGCCGTTAGTTAGATTTTAATAGTTTGTGTCCACCGGGTCAGACTCAGAAACATGTCAAATGCAGCATACTAATAGGGAAAATGGTTTACATTTGTCATTTGTTTGACCTGCTGTGAGCTGCTTTTGACTTTCTTTATAGTATAACAAAAAGCAAAACTTTTAGATAGTAAGCTCTTATGAGCAGGGCCCTCCAAACCCTCTTGTATTTTATTGTATTGTAACGGTACTGTCTCCCTTTAGATTATAAAGCACTGCACAAACTAATGGTGCTTTATAAAACCTGATTAAAAATACTTTTCTTTTAGTTTTGAATAAAGTGGAGAGAGATTACAACCCCCTTCAGGTTTATATTGCTGTCTGTGCCCCCCATTAGGGAGATTTACACTCTCTATTTGTCCTGTTTACCAAAATAAAAGAAAATCCAAAATTTTGGGTTGCCACCAGATTAAAAATAGAGGGGAGATTTTCAAATAGAGACACTAGTGCCAGTCACCATAATGACAACCAGGGATTCCCTCACTTTGGAGGTCTTTACTCTCACTTCCTGTTTTTGCTATAGGACAGGAAGTAAAGGGAAATCTCCACAATGAGACACAGATGGCAAACAAAAAAAATGATATAGTTTAAAACCCTCCCTTAATTTATCCAAAATATAAAAAAAATACTTTTATTTCTACTTTAACTTTTCTTACTCATCTTTTATGTATTCTATACGTTATCCTCTTAAACATACAACAAAGGTGTCCATTTTGTAATTTACTCCATTATATGGGACAGCTGGCCGCCCCTATAGGTTCACAAGCAAAGCGTGACATCACTGAAGGCATGAGGCCAATTCCCTATTTTCTACCATTTATAATGAACTTACTTCATCTTCTAAATATTAAAACCTTTTCTGAGGTAAATTATGCTATTTCTATTTACGGTATTAGTTAATTATTTTGACACAGCTAACTTTATTTGCAGTCATTCCATCTGTTCACACATTAGTAAGTGTCTGTGTTTAGCACCTATCATCAGTAATGAATACTCCAAGGTGTCTCTAGTTTTGGAGAACCTTAGAGACATAGTACATATATATTCGTTTTTTGTCAGCAAGTGGCTGTTGGCAGGAAAAGAGCAATTCTAACATTATGCAACTGTTCAAAAGAAAAGGTGTTGTGAGAACATATTGGCTACAAAAACAGACTGAATACATTTATTTTTTGCTACCTTCATGAGGCCTATGAGGGACCTGAGTGCTGGGTTGCTTGTCACCTGTCAAGTGAAGCTCGAAAAAGTACATGAGCTTGTTTCATGGTAGAATTGCATGTTTGTGGCCCCATAAGCTCTAAAATCTAACTTTTTATTTAGTTTTGGATAGAGTGGAGAGGGGTTAGAACCCCTGTCAGGTTTTATTTACTGTCTGTGCCCCCACTGAGGAGATTCACCCTCTCTATTTGTCCTGTTTACCATTATCACAGAGAGTGAACGTGAAAGAAAATCCCACATTTTGGATTGCCCCAGAACAGGAATGGAGGGGGAATCTTGTAATGGGGACACTAGTCATTGTGAGAACCAGATATACTTTAGAGTTTTGTTTTGGCCATGGAACAGGAAGTGAAAGGAAATCTCCCCAATGGGACACAGATGGCAAAAAAAAAGAAAAATTTGCAGGGGTTGTAACTCTTTCTTACTCCATCCAAAATGACAAAAATACATTTTGCTTTTAGGTTCTTTTTTTGGCAGTGTCTTAAAAATGCATGCTTACATGTGTTTTTAGGTACTCCCATTAAAAATTCTATGATGCCAAAAACATGAATTTATATTCCTGTGCTACACATAGAAATGTACATAATACCTAGGCAAAAATTGCATAAAATAAATAAAACGAAATAGGCAAAAAGCATATAAAGTAAACTAAACCTAAAATATATTTTATGCTATGCTCACGCTTAGTGTGAACAGGGCCTTAGGCTCAGATCTTTAGGCTAGAGATTAGTTGCCTCTATTGGAGCACATGGGCAATTTTAGTTGAGCAATCATTGATCGATAGACAGTACAATAGTGAAATGCTTCAATTCAGTCCCATCGTGAGGAATTGCAGCTTTTTTTTTTTAGCTTATTGATTTTAATAAGAGCATGAAATGATTTTAACATTTTTGTAAAATCAAACAATTTCCGGCAATTTTTCTTTTCATTCTGCAATTTTCTGTTGAGGGCCTTGCAGAGCACAAAACAACGACGGCCTCAACATTTTTCTCAGGACAGCTTTCTATAAAATACTTTTTCAGACAGAGACCTTGCACAAGCAGGTTGCAGGCCATGCTGTTCTTTGTAATATATAACCTGTTATAAATACAAATAACAGCAAGACCACAATAAAATGTGTGGTGCCATAAACTGCACTGTTACCTTTTCACTTTTATTTCCTTAAAAAAAATCTTTTTTTTTAGTTTTGGAAAGCTTAGGGAATATTTAAAGCTGAATTCCAGAAATTCAGCTACTTTGTAAAAAATTAAGGCACACCAGGAGTTAAGTCCAAGGAGCTGACATCTGACAGTTTATTTTTTGCACTCCCGAAAAATGGCTATTGCTGTATTTCCAGGAGCCCAATGCTGATGCTTCAGGTCTAAGCATCTACAACATTGGAGTCGGTGTAGCTGCTATGCCTGCCCCTGCCTTCTCCTGCCCAATCACAGAAGCCTTTATTTAGGTGAATTTATTTACAAAATACCAATGCTTCTCTGAATGGGCAGCAGAGGGGAGGGGCAGGCATAGCTGCTCTGTGTGCCTCTTTCCTCTCACACAGCCCCGAGTGTCAATATATGCTGCTGCGGGCAGAGCCGTAAACCTTTCAGATATATATAATAGGGATAAGCCCAGGAGATGTCATGCACCTCCTTGGACTTAACTCATATTGTGCCTCTGCTTTATACAGAGTCGCTAAATTCCTGGAATTCAGCTTTAAGACCCATGTATGGTTTTTTTATATTTGCTTTTTTTTCTGTGTGCCATCTGACAGATTTTCCTTTATTAAGTAAAGGAAGTAAGAGGAGATCTCTACAAAGTCCCTCTTGGACAGTTGTCTTTTAAAACAGGTTTCCCCATTGGATGAGTTCCCCTCACCTGCTCTTGCTGCAATAAATCCAACATTTCAAAAACGTTGGATTTCCTATTATTTTTTGTATTGAGGACCAATTGTTTGGATACATTTCCCCAGCAGGGATAAGGGGGCCATTTGCATCCATCCTTAGAGGTGACTGGAGGCCTTGAAGCCACTAATCCAAGAGATGAGCATTGCAGGCTAAATTCTGATCAATTTCTATGCATGCAGAATTACCTCTCAAAACAGCTATGACAAGTCTTCAAGAGTAACTACGACAATGTTGCTGTCCAATGGTGGCTACGTTGTTCCTCCATAAATACAGTGGAGGACTGAGCGTAGAAACTCAAAGACAAGAAGTGTTACTGGCTGGATCATCAGATAAAAATAATAAAAAACATAAACTACGGTGTAGCGTAAAAGCTCTGGGCAGGGAGTCCATGGAGGAGGGGATGCTCTTTTAATTTATAGGGATAGTGAGGGCCTTACCCTCCAGAATGTCCTACATTCCATAAGTCTGGGCTTTCAGGAATTAGATCACTCTTGTTGAGTATCCCCTCTCCCTGGCTCTCTGTTCCTGGGAATTTTAGCCAGTTGCTTACTACTGTGACAAAAAAAAACTTCTATAATTACTCTGAAGAATTTTATGATATAGAGACACTGCTCTTGAAGCCTCAATTTTTTTTGTATGTTGAAAAATGTAAAAAAAATACCATTTGTGCAAAAAAAAAGAAAACTACTGCAGCCACCACATCTAAGCTATAATACATTCCATTTTTGTTTTTGGGTTTAGATATGCTTTAAATCATGCATTAGGAAAATGTTCCCCATTTGACCAGCACTGAAGCTGGAAGCAAAAAAAAAAACAAGCATCGTAGAGTACTCCGGTAATCCATGAGCTTACAAAAAGCCACCCAAACTCATTTTTATGTCAATGTTTGCTTGTAGGTCACCTCCATACCTAATATGTGCATTGTCAATAATAAAGTATGTTTCATTATAGAACAATAAAAAAGTCTACCCTCCTCTTAGACAATTAACCACATTTCCTGTAAAGCTGAAGAAGATCTTCATTCATATAAGAAGATGGTACTTGCCTAGTTGTTGTGTTGTATCCAAGCATCAGGCTGAACAGTATCTGGTTCCCCGGGCCGTGAGAGCCTACCACACATTTCCTGTACTTCCTCCTTGCTGACATACCACTAGTTTGTGGCTGGTTGAATTTCTGCAGAAACAAATCATCCCAACGTGTTTTACCATCATCGCTCTGCTCTCTCGCATCTGTCAGATCACCAAAAGTCAGCCCCAAAATGCAGGCGACCCTTTTATAGAAGAGATAAGAGTGACTCATGCCTTTACAGTTTAGTTTCTGTAATTTCCCAACCCTTCAATCTCTTCTCGGAATCAAACAAAAAAAAAAGGGGAAAAAAAGATCTGTGAATAAGAAAGTAAAGTCAGTGTAATAATAAAATATGTATAACAGAAATGGACTTTCCTTTTTCATTATATATGTAAAATTAAAAAGTACCTGTTTGTTATTACTGGCCTAGACTTCAATCTGCAAATAAAGTTTGCCTCTGCCCCTTCCCCAACAATAATAGTTTTTGCTGGGGTGATTTTTTTTGCTGCCCCACTCCTGCCACTATTCTGGTCTAGGCCAGAATGACGTGTCCTGCTTCTCAAGCCCAGGAGGCTGCGGAAGGCCATTCATAGAACAGCCACTGTTGGGGGCTGGACTGCCTGAGCCCGGAAGAGAAAGCTGGCTGATGATGACCAAGATGGCACAGACACCTGAACAGCCTGTCTAGGCAGGACAATGCTGCATCTGAGTGTGTGCTTTTTTTAATACAACCCAGCATAACAGGTAAGTGGTGATAAAGAGGATTAGGGTCAGGCTAAAGGATACTTTAACTCACAAAACAGTATGTGCAGGTTGGCTAGGCTCCCACTCATAGTTCATAGTATGTGATGGTGTGAGGGGTATCAAGATTACATTTAATACATCAGTGAGGCCGGGAATGATGTGAATTGTTTATTAATGTCTCTGGTTGGCTCTTTCACATGGGTTGCCCTTTGCTTCATCTCAGTAGGGCATCCTGGACTTGCATCAGAACAGAAACAAACTTCACATATATGAAATCCGTGTCTGTTAAATTTTTTTTCCCAGCTATGTGAGGGAGATTCGCCGCAGGATCACCCTTACGGTGGGGCGGAAGAGGTGCCCCCCCCTCCACAGCGTCCCGGTCCTTTTCCCCGCTTACCAGACCCGCCGGCAGTGGGGAAAACGATCCGGTCCTGGATCCTCTTAGACAGGAAGTCGAGTGAGGGCAAGATGGCCCTCATTCGACTCTATGGGCTTGGAGGACCAGAGCGACATCAAATGTCGTTGCCTAGCCACTGGCTTAAGGAGCCCATTTTTAATAACCTTTTTAATTTTTTTTTATTTTCTTTTTTACTGTACTTGTGAGGTCTGAGGTCTTTTTGACCCCAGATCTCACAATAAAGAGGTCCTGTAATGGCTATTTCTATTACAAGGGATGTTTACATTCCTTGTAATAGGAATAAAAATGATCAATTTTCTTTTTAAACTGTGTAAAAATAAAAAATAATAAATAAAATAAATAGGGGAAAAAAAAAGATGAAAGCGCCCTGTCCCTGTTAGCTTGCGCGCAGAAGCAAACACATACGGAAGCCCCGCCCACATATGTAAACGGTGTTCAAACCACACATTTTGAAAGACCGCTGCGCAAATACCGCGTGACAAAAAATATTGCAAAAACCGCCATCTTATTCTCCTGAGTCTTTGCTAAAAAATATATAATATTTTTGGGGGTTCTAAGTATTTTTCTAGCAAAAAATACTGATTTTAACTTGTAAACAAGTGTCAGAAATGGGCTCGGTCCTTAAGTGGTTAATAAAAGCTGTTTTATTTTTGCAAAAGAAGTGCATTAATGCTATATTGGTACATAGGTGAGCTGGAATTTAGAAAAGAAAATGTGAACTTAGCCTTTAAATCTATTCTAACAGCTGTTAAGAGAAGAAGCCAACCACCTAAGGAGTGCATTGATTACAATAAATTGGCCAAATGGTAAGGGAATTTATAGAGTGTAATGTGTTGTGTTTTGGCGTTAATCATTCAGTCGTGCCTTAAGAATCCTATTTTATTGAATTCTCCTGTATGTGACTAGGTATATAGAATGAACACAGCATCCCTCTTCTATATCTGAACATTTTCTTTTACCATCAACTTGAATCGTGAAATAGAGTAGTAAAACTCAACAATGTTAAAGCAAAAAGTAGAGTCGGAGTATGTAATGTGTAAATATGGCTGCTCCTACAAATATATAAAATACCTAAAAGTCAATGAATTATTATTGCATATTGCGTAGTTTACATCAAGCAAGCAAATATCTGTTTAATGGTTATGTAAAAAATAATCCAACCAGATTAACTTTACCATTTTCAGACTGAAGCAGCATTAACTGACAACAGGAACATTGCAAGAGGTGTGAAAAATAATAATATTCATAATCAGGATAATAATGATAATATGTATCATCATTCTCCCTGTTTTTCTGTAGGTTTCCTCAGGGGACAGAATAATTGGCTTGTAACTATAGAGGCCTTGAAGAAGATGTAGAAGTTTGCATGACTATGGTAGAGATGTTAGACTAAAACCTTCAATGTAAACACATGAGCAATGAAAACAGTATCTTATAAATACTTGTCATTACACAGAAATATACAGAGAATGCATTTCAATAAATAATACCTTAGCTGAAATTCACCACACTGCTACACACTAATCTACATGTCTAACACTATAAAAATAGGGATACTTATTCCACATATTGCAGTCAATGATACCCAGTTGGATCCGTGCATTATAATTAGGGATGAGAGGGTGATTTGGGCAAACCTGATTTCGAAATAAAAACAGTGATTTTGTATTTGTTGAAATTTCATTCAAATTATCCACCAATGTTGTCATGCATCATTGCTAAGCAAAGTTAGCTTATAAAAAAAGTCTCTTGTCTATGTGTTACATGGCTTTGTTTATATAAAAAAAAAAAGTCATATTAGACCATGATGCTGTATGGAACAAAGCCACGTGGGCACCCTAAAATGATTCAAAAATAGTGAAGTACTCCACTCCTATATAATGTGCAAATTTTCGAAAAATGTAAACAAATACAGGACCACTAAGCCAAACAAATGGTGCAAAAAATTCCTGTGCATGGGCATAACCAGGGCTTTTTTTCAGCTGGAACTTGGTGGAACTCAGTTCCACCACCGCTGGCTCAGGAACTCTGCTCTTGACTCACCACTATCACTTGTAAACACAAAAGTCCGGCTTCTGTGCTTACCATTGACAGCTTGTCTCCCAATAACTCCAACAGATCTGATCTCTGTAGAGGCTTCCACTGAGTGCAGGATGGGGACAAGGCAGATGCAGGTGCCTGTGGTGGTGCCCAGGGTGCAGTGCAGACCCCGACACTCCCACTGGATCATCTACCTGCAAGTGAGAGAGGCAGAGCCATCTACAGTGTGAAAGGAGGTACTGGGCCCAGAGTGGGCTGGGTTCTTTAGCCTAACACACCAACACAAGTAAGATATGTGGAAGACAATGGAGCTTTTAAGGAGGGAAGGAGAAGGTGGGGCAGTGGATGAGGGGTTGAGTGCGGAGGTCAGAGCTGAAGAGGGGTGAGATGTGGATAGGGGATGCAGAGGTAAGCAGCTGTGAAAGTAGGGCCACAGCGCCTTGGTCACTTGTTTGCATATCTTTGTGGATCTTCCCCTGATTTTTTTTTTATATCAAGGGCCTGCGAACTGGAACTTGTGTTTTCCATTTTTAAGAGACTCCATGACTGTTCATCCATCTTCATATACAATATGTGACCAACTACAACCACAATAAGTAAATGGGTGTATCCTCACCTCATAAGTTGGACCTCACTAAATTTTAAAGAGTTCAAAATGCACTTATGGTAAGCCACAATGCACACTCCAGGTACTCCTGTTGAAACTTTGTTCTAGGCACTTCCTCATATGCAGGTCTTCTTTAGTATGGCACTCAAAGGACAAGAGCAAAAAGAAACCCCATAACGTAAAGCCATATGTTTTATTACACATAAAAAATCTTACACTCACAAAGATGTGGCATTAAGAGAGCTCATGTACAGTAGCAGGGCTATAAAACCTGTAGTCCAAGATAATGCCAGCGTTTTGTCCAATGTGATAACATCAAGAAACTCCTCTCACCTGATGTATATCGTCCTTATTGGACTTTCTCAAAGCCCCCACCCCCCCTCCCTCCGCCAAAGAAGTGGTAAAAATAGAAGAAGAGGGGGAGGAGGGTATAAAGTGGAACTTCCCCTTGCACTTGCAATGTACAGAGGGGAATGCTTTTTCTCAAAAAATGTGGAGTTACTCTTTAAGCTTTAATGTTGGATTAGGAATGGCATTATGGGTGAGTGTGAGGGTTAAAGTTCAGCTCAGTATCTAACGTCATTTTCCTGGCTAATGAAGGGCCTGAAAAAAAAGCAGGTTTTGAAACAGAGCTCCCCTAATCCCCATGAACCAATGAAAGCCCACTGTACCCTAAAAACACCAGAACTCACCTTAATTTATCCTGTTTTTAAATCTGCAATGCATTTTTCTGCAAAAATGGTTCTGAATTCAAAAAGATTTTGGTGAAGTGAAAAATCCTAGTTTCACTCAGCCCTTGTTCCTGAACTGTCTACGATTCCCATTCCCTAGTTAGATTAATCAAAATGCCAGGTATAAATACGGCAGCTGCCATTTCTGATCTCTTTGTGAAATTGCTAGCTGCCTGGAATTTTGCATCCTGAGTCACTGACACATGACAAGCATAAATCAAGTGAATCAGAACCTGCTGTGATCTGCAAACTTGTTCTTGGTAAGTGGCTCACAAAGTAATGAAGCCTTTGTTGCAGCACAGCAGCCAGGCAACTAGTATTTTTGATTGGAGAAATAAGCAATGACAGGCTACATATTTCCTAAGTTTTGTTTTTCTTTAAAGTAGCCCTTCAACCATAAATAGTATTTCCTCCCCTCTGCCTCCTTTTACACAGTTGTATACAAATACCTTTTTTATGTTTTCTTAGACAAGGATGATGTGTCCACCCATTTGTTGCCTCCTGGGATGTCTACACATCCCAGACGGCACTATTTTGGTGTTTTAGTGCAAATGTCATTCATGTGCAGACATGGAGCTTCCCCCTGTGCATGCCTAGATCACCAAAGGTCTATGGCAGTCTATGGGTGTTATCCCATATGCAGACATGCCACAGGTCTCTGCCTCATGCCAGCAGGTGTGCGGAGAAAGACACTAGGAGAGTGTCTACCCTGAAATCAAGGAGAGGACCTGACTAGACTGGGGCCACATAGCAACACTAAGAGATGGTGTGTAGCTAGGCAGGGCAGTGTTGCCAACCGTAAGTATTTTTACTGCCAGCAAGTAAAAAACTGGCACCTTTCTCCTGCCAGTAAATGCCTGCGACTGGAAAAGTTTGCTAGTAAAAATATGCCAGTGAGGAAGCAGCCGAGACACATCTACAGTGTGTTCGGGTGGCTCCAGCCGAGGGGGGCAGGTCTGGCAGGAATGGTGCCAAAGTGTGTCATGGTGCAAGGGAGTCTAGCAAAGTGCCAGAGCCTCGTGTTTGGGACAGGAGAAAGACAACCTGGGAGTGGGATGTTCAGTGCTGTTTGGACTGGAGCGGACTGAAGGTCCACCTGGCATGGAAAGAGTCTGAGACTCAGGAGGGGACGTGTCAGTGAGGTGTAATCACCATCTGTGCTGTCATTGTCATTGTGAAAGTCAATTTTGATCCCCTTCTACTTCCATGCCCTCCCGAGTCCTTTCCCTTAGCTACTTACTTACTATATAAAAATATATATATATATGTTTTTTGCCTTAACCACTTGCCTACTGTGCACTTAAACACCCTTCCCATCCAGGCCAATTTTCAGCTTTCAGCGCTGTCACACTTTGACTGACAATTGCGCGGTCATGCTACACTATACCCATTTGAAATTTTTATCATTTTTTTCACACAAATAGAGCTTTCTTTTGGTGGTATTTAATCATCTCTGGGTTTTTTATTTTTTACAAAAAAAAAGAATAAAAACAGAAAATTTTGAAAAAAAAAAAAAAGTTTTTCTTATTTTCTGTGAGTAAATTTTGAAAATAAATTTTTCTCCTTCACTGAAGGGCGCTGATGAGGCGGCACTGATGGGCACTGATTAGGTGGCACTAATGGGCACTGATGAGGTGGCACTTATGGGCACTGATGAGGAGGTACTAATATGCCGCAATGATGAGCATTGATAGGTGGCACTGATAGGCGGCACTGATAGGTGGCACTGATAGGCGGCACTGATAGGCGGCACTGATGAGCACTGATAGGCGGCACTGCTGGGCACTGAGAGGTGGCACTGCTGGGCACTGAGGTGGCACTGCTGGGCACTGAGAGGCGGCACTGGCGGGCGGCACTGATGGGCACTGAGAGGCGGCACTGATGGGCACTGGCGGATGGCACTGATGGACACTGACGGGTGGCACTGATGAGCACTGATGGGCAGCACTGATGAGCACTGATGGGCAGCACCATCAGTGCCCACACTCAGTGCCCATAGTGCTGCCAGTCAGTGCTTATCAGTGCCTAGATGAGCAGGCACTGATGGGCACTGACTGGCAGCACTATGGGCATTGATTGTGGGCATTGATGGGGGACACTGATGGCGGGCACTGTGGGCACTGATGGGGGAGGCACTGTGTATGTTTTTTACCTTTTAGTAATCAGGGCACTGGTGATCAGTGCCCTGATTACATGTCTCTTTGTCCCTGGTGCTGTGCAGCTCTCCCTCCTTCCTCACACTGCAGGCTCCGTGTGAGGAAGGAGCGCCGGCGATGAGAGATGATCTCATATGTTTACATATGAGATCATCTCTCATTGGATGATCCGATCACGTGGTGAATGGCCGCTGTGATTGGCCATTCACCACGATCTGTGATCGGCCGTGTCCAAGGGACACGGCCGACACAGATTCTCCCCGCTGCGTGCTCGCGGGAGCGCGCGGGGGGCGTGTCAAAAACGGCCTCCCGAAAATTCGAGTCCGCGCTGCAGCCGTATATAGGCTGTAGCGCGGATGGGAACTAGTTAATATCTACCTTAAATCCCATTGTTAATTGCATATTGTACTTGTTTGTAGCCTAAATACTGAAAATTGCACTTAAAACTGTAATTTTGTAACTTTTGGAAATGCCTATAAAAACTTTGCTATGCCAGTAAATTTTAGGTGTCGTGTCAGTAAATTTCAATCTGGTAGGTTGGCAACACTTAGGCAGGGGCCCATGCAGTCCAAGGTGGGTAGAGTTGCGATGGTCAGCATACCTCCCATTTTTCTGAGATGTGAATGAGGGACACCTATAAGCAAAATTATGTAGGCATAGGACACACCTCCAACCATGCCCCCCTTAAAGGAGAATTGTACAAAAAATGATGGTTTAAACCCACAAGTGCATTTCTACCACTACCTTTCCTTTATATTGGCTTTTGGAATTTACAAAAGCAGCAATTTAGAAATGGGATGAAATGTTTAGCACTGAGAAACACTTTTAGATAGATAATTAGTGCATTTTATTTCCAACTATAGACATCAGGCCAAAATGAGGGACAAATGAGGAGCAGGAGCAAAGGTGGACAGAAGGGCTTAGTTCTGAATGAGGGACAGTCCCTCGAAATCAGGGACAGTTGTTATGGCTCAGAAGGCTAAAGAATTTGTTTTCTGTTGTGATGATGCGAGGGACACCGGGTTTTTATTAAAACCCGGTGTCCCTCTTTGAATAAATACAAAGAAGAGGGTCCCCCCAATGGTTTGGGACTTTGTATGCCACTAATGCACTAAAAAAATGGCCAAAAGATTATAAAAATGTGAATTTTATTACATAAGAAAATCAAATAACATTTACATCAACAATTTATATGTGTCCAGCAGACAGCTGGATCAGCAGAAAATTAAAAATTGCATGCAATGACAGACCAGTTATTGTACAGAAGACTCCTAGGAAACATAGGTGGAGAGAACCGGACCCTACGCGTTTCGAGTGTAGCACCCTTTTTCAGGGGTCAACCAGAGTTCAATACCCTAAGTATACCTATATAAATAAATTCATTTAGTACAATATCAGGTAACGACACATTTGGAAAAAGTTCTGTTTCTGTGAAAGGTATAAACATCTTTATCAATGCGGGTACCTACCAAAGGGAGTCCTTCTATAGAGGTAACTGGGCTGTCGTTTAAAACGGTATATAACCGAAGGAGAATGCCAGGTCTCACTTAAACATAGTTCACAGGAGAAGAAGAAAATAGTATAGAAGTTGGCTGGTGGACAACAGGACTGTGGGCGCCACAATGATCCACAGTTGGTCTTAACGGTCCTAAATGGGCATCTAGGTCAGTGTAGAATACCTAAAAATCAGTCAATTAGACCAAAGAAATATATATATATGTATAGTTGTATTTAGTGCTTGAGCGTTTTAATGATCTTATAGTGAAGCAATCATACCTGCCCTGGATGCGTATTTTCTCGTGGCTAGAGGTCAGCGAGGTGTGAGGGGAGTATTGGTCCAAAAACGAACCAATTTTGAATAAAAGTGGGCCAAAAGCCCTAAAATGTATTTCTCTGGCTGACGTGAAGTTGATGATGAGCTCTACATTTGAGTCAATCCCTCATAATATAAATATACTGTATCTACATTTTTTTTTTTCTCTTTTCCCTTTGGGTTGATGAGTTCCTCGGTAAAGCTAATGAGCCATATGAAATTTCCTGTGTAGAATTACACTAGCTGGGAAATATAAAAGATTCAGACGAACACTCGGAATACTGGCATTTTGCACACATGCAGTCACTCTTCTCTATCACCTCTGCCAAATAATTCAAAAAGAAGCACAAAAACTTTAAGCTAGCTGATTATTTTCAGAAGGTGAAAAACATATCTTGGCTGAAATACTGGTTATTAATATGTTACAGTTGTTCCAGAGGAAGAAATCACAAATACAGCCCCCGCTCTACCCAAATGTAGACACTTGTTTTGGAAGTCACACTTTATTATCTTCTTTCATAAAGGTTACATACTGTATGTAAAGGTCTGTCTTCAGGCTTCGTGACTCAGCCTTGTGGAATCACAGTATCAGATCAGCCCTGGATACTGGGGATAGCAATGTTCAGGCATGGCATTTAGGTTTTTCCCTATCAAGATGCATACCTCATATACAGAACCCTGGGAAGTCCACAAAACTAAAAGGCTATTCGCATTCTTCATCACTGGGATGTCCCCAAGTTTGAAATGCATACTGGGGAAATCCCCACACCAGTTTGGCGATCGTCACTGTGCACGAAGTCATTGACACACCAGTGGCACGTATACTGCTTTCACCTTATTACATGTACAACAGCCTGTGATGTGGAATGAATCATCTGAAGTGACGTGTTTTGCTCTTTATCGTGGACAGATATTGTGGCTTTAACAGCTCTAGGCAACAGGTAAAATAATCAATGATTTGCTACAGCTTTCCAGGAAACATTTCAAATATGTTAAAATCATTTGTTCTAATTGAGTGTTTTTTTTTTCTCTTCTGTACATTTTTACAAATTTTTAAGATGCAAACCTTACTAAAAATTTACTAATAAAAATTTGTTAAAGTTATCCTAAACTCCACACTTCTTCTTTTAAACAGTACTTATCAGCATTTACAAATCCCATTAATATTGTCTAAAATTCCTATAATAGTTGGGACTTTTGGAGTACCACATATATACACAAAAGTATGAGCGGTACCAAAAAAGTCCAATCCGTTATTGCATATTTAGACTTTCTATGTATTTGGGGATGTGGTACCAGAGGAAGGCTATCATGCATACAATGAATTCATTGCTTAAAACACTATTATTATGAATTAAAGTGGAACTAAAGTGACAATACTTACCTGCTCTCCAATGGTCCACCATCCATGAGTGGTCCCTCCCTGCCATCTTCTTCTTGGCTGCTTCTGGTTACCAGTCTTTGGTCATCTTAATTGGCCAATGTGGGATGACACAACTTCTGGACATTTGCAGGAGTCAGTGAACTCAGCACACAGGGACCATGCTTGCAATCTAAACCAAGCTGTATGGCCTATTTGTGTGGTGAAACATGGCCCTTGCAAAGACGTACGCTTAAGTATGGGTATGAAGAATGTCTAAGCAGGCAGGTAAGTTTATTTATTTAATATATAAGTTGATATAAATTATATATTTTTTTGCAAAAAAAAACAAATTGACCCTGCCTAATATTTGACCATGTCTAAAAACAGGTTTTAGAGTGAATTGTTAGAAAGGGACAAAGAAAAAAGTCTGGATGGCTGTACTCCCCGAAATCCAAGAAGCCTTTATTCAATACATCAAAAAAAAATGCACACACAATTGTACAAGCAGGGGAGGGGTTGTAACGTGTTTCACACCAGATTGTGCTCATCAAAACCTGTCTGTGTTTTGATAATCAGTCTTGTGTGAAACGCGTTAACTGTGCTTTCTATAAATTAATTTAAAAAAGGCTTTTTGGATCTCAGGAAGGACTTTCTTCTCCTTGAATACTGCAGCTGCGACTGGGCAAGCACCCCTCATTACAGAGATCAACCCATGTGTCAGTTTACCCCTCAGCAGCGGGAGTATGTGCTTATTAGACAGGGTCAGTTTGGTTTTTTGTAAATGTGTTTTTTCTGTTTGTGTTGTGCTTTCTATGTGCACCTTACTGCAAAGTCTAGTCATAAAATCGGGTGGTTGCCATCTTTTTTATATAGCTTGTTCACTGGATTTGGTGTTGGGATGCACTGGATGACTCCAGCCTCCATTGTGTTTATGCTGGACTTCTAATATCCAGTAGCAAATAAATAGGGTCCAGGTGTGCAAGTGGAATGTGAAGGGTAAGGGAACAAGGGCATAGAATGGGAAGGTGATCAAGCACACCTTGGAAGCAGGGGATTTAATTGTGCCATATATTCATTCAAACACAAAAGAATAGTATTTTATATTAAAAAAGTCACAGTATTTTTAGTACATAGGCATTCAATAATTATTTTTTTAAAAATAAAAAGAAACCTACACAGAAGAGATTCAAAAAATAGTACAAAATATACAAATACATATAAACATTCTATAGTCAGGTTTACTGGTGGATCAACGCATTTCGCAAAAGCTTCCTCAGGACCCAACAGTAGTATCTCAAAGGAATTGTGTATAATCACATTCTCCGTTGTTTAAAAACAAAACTCGAGGAAATAAGATAATACATTGTCCATCAAATGTCGTGACCCAAGCTGTCTTACCCTAGTATCCCGATAATAACTGAGATATAAGAAACAGGAATGGGTCACTAGTCCAGCCCGTCACTGTTTATGCCGGATGTATCCAGGATCGCCCATAGGTGACCCCATATATAAAAGAAACAGTGCCCTCACAAAACAGGGGCAGGCAGTGAGGCAGTCATGAGAGTAGATATCCAGTTTAAAATGGAGATCTCATTGCCAAAAAGGGAAACAGAAAACACAAACTCTATTGACTTCTAATGTCCCTTTGCCTTTAAGGAGGAGTGGGCCTATAGAGTTAGGACAGCAGTACACAGAGAAGCCTTGACGTGGGCACTGCGGCATCCACATATATTTGCAAATGTATGCAACTAAAACCGTTGTCTTTAATGTGAAATGTTAGACCAGGTACAATTAGTTTTTTTGTAAGCTTGTAAGCAGGTGCTGACAGGGTGACTGTGAGTATTTAAGCCCTATCTGCACTGCATTGTTATTTATTCAGAAAGTGCTAGTTAGCTGCTGCCCGACTGGGAGGGAAAGGGTCAAATTATTTTTCCGGGTCTTTCTTTGTGTGCTTCTGCTGGGCTCTGTCATTTTCCTGTGAGTATAATGGAGCATTGCATGAACAGACACCAGCCATGTGGGAAAAGATAGGCCGACTGCTGCAATGTAACTGGATCTTCCAACACACCACCTTCCCGGATGGGCTCTGCTCATCCCTGCCTCAGCTATCTTCTCTTCTAACTGTTCTCTCTGGAGATTGCCTGCCTGAGAAGCTTGCCAACATGCCTGCCAAAATGCATGGAAAGGAAAGACACATACAGCCAGCAAGGTATGGGAGAGAACTTCTGTCCTGATTCAAGAAAAGGTGCTACAATCCTGTGTCCTGGAACCTTCCACATGTAGAAGGTTTGCTGGAATTTGCAGTCCTCCTGAAGACACTAGCAATGGACTCTTTCCTGTGCAGGTATGCCAGGGGCAGACACAAGCCCTTAGGTAGGGACTGGGGATGTTAGGAACAGACTGCACTTAATGTTGAACTGTTAGCTTGTGTTTCTCATCATGCTGCACTATGTCAGTAAAGCTTGTGAAATGTTTCCATGCCTGGCCTAAAGTTATTTAAAGGGGTGCATGGTGGTAATAACGTATAGAAGAACAGGGCCTGTAATGCACACAAATGGTGTGAAGCAGTGACAAGCCATTCCTAGGAGCAACAAGCAGAAAAGAAGGATGATATGAAAGTAGGAGAGTGGTACCGGCAGGGGTTACAGGTTTAATGCATAGTGAAGGAAACAGTCTGTGCCCCAGCAACTGGGACCGGATCTACATGGCGGAGATGCTAGGGATCTAGCTGCATGGTATGGAAGAGATAACCATTTTTATACTAAAATATATATATATATATGAAATAAATATATAGTGTAAGTAATATATTGTAAGCAGTAACAGCGGCCCTTTGGGGAATACAGTGTGAGCTGTAGGGATGATCCCATGTTCCAAACCCCATGTTTTTGGAACATTGGAACATTGGATCATCCCTAAAGCTCACACTGCATTTTGGACTTTACTTATTGGCTTTTTTGCACTTTGCACACTGGACTTTTATATCTATATATTTTCTCTTTTCTATGAATATTATATTATATATTATATATTATATTTTACTACTTTATTAGCACTATTGGCACTTTATTATTATGTCACATATGAATATTTTGGATTTTTAATTATTTAAGCACAAAATTAATTAATTTAATAATTTTTTATTTGCGCAACACTATATATTTATTTCAATTAAGCACACTATTATGCGAAGTGGATTGTCTGCGGCAAATAACTGATTTAGAGCCTCAGGGTCGCTCGCAGGACTTATATATATATATATATATATATTTTAGCAGAGGCCCTATAGAATAAAATGATGGTTGTTGCAATTTTTTATGTCACACGGTATTTGCACAGCGCTTTTTCAAACGCGTTTTTTTTGGAAAGAAAATACACTTTAATGAATTAAAGAAAACAAAACAATATTTACACCAATTTTTTATATAATGTGAAAGATGATCTTACGCTGAGTAAATAGATACCTAACATGTCACACTTTAAAATTGAGTCTGGAATGGTGGCAAACTACGGTGCTTAAAATTCTCCATAGGCGTCGCTTCAAACACCATTACAGGTTAAAGTTATACAGGGGGTCTGGTGCTAGCATGATTGCTCTCACTCTGACGTTCACGACAATACCTCACATGTGCGGTGCAATCACTGTTTACATATGCGTGAGGGAGTAACGTATGCATTTGCACGGGGGGACAGGGGTGCTTTAAATATTTTATTATTTATATTTCTTTATACCAAACTTTATTTTTTACACTTTTTTTTTTTTTTTGACAATATCCCTTGTGACAGCATAGGCTGTTACAGGTCCACTTTAAGGAGAGATCTGGAGTCTATCTCTCCTCTGGCCTCCAAGGCAACCGATCAGACACAGATCAGTCTGATCCGCTGCTTTCCTGGCCGTTAACGGCCAGGTAAAAAAAAGGCGGAACCGGAAGTGACGACATACTTGTCACTTCCTGTTTCCGGGGTCACAGAGAGAGAGAGAGGAACAACATCAGCTATTCTCTCTCTGTTCTGTGCAGCTGATGCCGCCAGTCGCATCTCTACTGGACTGGGACCCCCTTCCACCACCCAGTTATTAAGTGCCTATTTAGCCTCTCTAATCGCTTCTTCTACAAAGGGAATCTCCAGCTGCAAATTTAGGTGCTGTAGGTGCAGGCATCATCCTGGTACAACTACTGCAACCCAAGGACATCCATGGACATCCTACGGGTGGCAAGTAGTTAAATATGTGTACACGCTGGTTCCTGATGGGACTGTCACTGGGAGATGGATGGCAGAGTCTAGCTGGACTGGTGAAACAGGACACTGTAATGTCTCCTTCAAAATGTCGCATCCTGAGCAGGTGTAAGTATCGTGGGACCGGGAGGCACCTGTATGCAGCTTCAGGTTATGATACAGATATATCAGGGTGTACATCTCACTTCTGAGTTAAGGTGCTACCATAATGTTGATGCCACATGAATGTGGCCTCGCCTGGCTCCAGACAGTAAACTGGAGAGTCCAGAGGAGGGAGAAAGAACAAAAGGCCTCCTGTGCACTGGGCGAGTCGGCCCCACCCACAGGCTAGCTGGTAAGTATGCAAGGAAATTTTGGATTGTTTGTGTTGTCCATTGCCCTTCCATGTGCACCTTACTGCAAAGACTAGTTATAAATTGCAATGGTTTCCATCTTTTTATAAAGGTTTATTTTTTTGCAGAAGAGATATTGCATGGGTATTCTGCAATTAGTAGCTGACCTGCCTGTAAGCTTTCTAATTTTGCTTTTAGTTCTGCCTTAAAGCATACCTATACGTTGGTAATTTAAGCAAATTTAAAGGGTTTCTTAAAGAAACCCTGTCACCAACCTAATAAAATTACTGATAAAACAAAAAGATTTTAAATGCATACTTGCAATGTTTTTCTCCACCATAAATTATTTTTTATTTACTTGCAAGGTGCCTTCGAACTTGCTAGAAAATGTGATTAGTCCGAGATGAATCTATTCCCTAGCAACATCCCCTCCCTCCATACATGTTATAGCCCTCTATTCGTCTGATTGTACCTAATTACTTGCTGAGCTGGCCAAGCACCTCTGCTCCCCCTTCACCTCCCTACATAACATTTTATGTAGCTGCTGGGGAAGGAGCAAAGGGGAATACTACAGATGGTCACTTGAGAGAGTCTGCTGGGGTCGCTGACATCACATCCAAAACAGAACTGCCAAGCTGCAGGCTCAGGGCTTTTGGATGGCTACACAGGGGAGCCTTCTACAAGTAAATATTATGTATAAAATATATATAATTTTATGGGAAGATTGTTGTTGAAATGAATGGTCTAGTGACAGGGTCTTTTTAACTATCTATCACCAATAGCAAATCTGCAGCTTTGCTTTACTTCTCCATTCAACCCCCAGAAGCAAAGCGCCAAGTTCCCCTTCTACTATGTGAGTGATTTGGTGCCCTGTAAATAGCTCTGCTCTATCATATGGGAGCAGAGAGGAAATCAATGTGGAGCTTATACAGGGCTTTCTTTCTTTCTTTGGCGCTGGGGGAACACTGTGGCATGGGAGGAAAGGTGAGCATGTGGTCAACGGACAGAATTAGGCTTACCATGAATAAAAAAACTTATTTGATGTAAAATCTAGATAACATAGAGTACTCTAGGTTATATAGCATTGTGGGCATTTCACCTAAAAAAAAGACAACAGAGAGTTTGTATCCAAAAAAACAGACCTTGCTTGATAGACGTGCAGTGAGATAAGAAGCAAGACTATGGACAGTACTAATCAAGTATGGCTGCACTCATGTATGTACAGTATTTGATTACAAGCTTTACATAGAAACAAGATTTTTAATACATTATGTAGCACTTACTCCCGGAGGGGCCACTGAGAATGTGACACAGGTTATCCCACGATAGTACAGAGGCTGCCAGTAATAAGCACAGTTCCACTCACACTGACAACAAAGGCTCAGTCTACGGGATGTTTTTGCTTAGTAACTTAACAATTTATTGCTGAGTAACTTAAAACAGAAGAAGGGTTCAGGTTCATGCTTCTAATTTTGTGTTTAACATGTGCTTCAAGCTCCCTGTTTGTTAAAGAACCCAGTTAAGTTATATCCAGACTGTTATTCCTAATCATTATGGACAGCATACAGATAAGAATGGTACCAGCTGATGGCGAAAAGCCCACATGGTACCAATATTCAAAAAGGGGCAGAGATATTTTCCTGAAAACTACAGGCCTGACAGTCTAACATCAATAGTATGTAAAATATTGAAGGGGATGATAAGGGGACTATATCCAAGAATTTACTAATGAAAACAGTAACATTAGTGGTAAACAGCATGGGTTTATGAAAGGTCGTTCTTGCCAAACCAATCCGTTAACATTCTACGAGAAAGTGAGCTGCCATCTAGATAAAGATAGGCCTGTGGATGTGGTGTATCTGGATTTTGCAAAAGCTTTCAATACAGTTCCCCATAGACACTTAATTTACAAACTGAGGTCTGTAGGCATGGACCATAGGATTTGTTCATGGATATAAAACTGGTTACAGGGGGGCGTCCAAAGAGTGGTGATAAATAATGTGTACCCAGACTGGTCTCGAGTGGTACCCCAAGGCTCTGTTCTAGGACCAATTCTGTTCAATTAATTCATAAGTGACATAGAGGTTGGTTTAAATAGCTCAATCTCAGTTTTTGCTGACCAAACAAAAATATGTAGGACAATAACTTCACAGCAGGATTTAGAAACTTTACAAGAAGACTTGAATAAAATATTGGGGTAGTCAACTACATGGCAAATGAGATTTATTGTTGAAAAATGTAAAGTAATGCACTTGGGGACTAAAAATATAAACACAAGTTACTCACATGGGGGAGAACCTCTGGGAGAATCCAGGATGGAGAAAGATCTCGGGGTCCTGGTAGAAGACAGACTGTAATATTGTATTACTGTCTCAATATTACGTAATATTGTGCTATTGTAATGCAATAGCATGCAATGCCAAGCTGCAGCAAGCAAAGCTAGCAGACTATTAGCATGCATTAAAAAGGTAATTTACTCCAGAGATAAAATGATAATCCTGCCACTTTATAGAATTCTGGTTTGGCCACATCTGGAGTCTGCTGTCCAGTTCTGGTTACCATTCCTCTGGAAGGATGTGCTGAAATGAGAGAGTCCAGAGAAAGGAAACAAAATTTATAAAGGGACTGGAGGACCTCAATTACGAGGAACGACTATAAGCACTAAACTTATTTTCGCTAGAGAAGAGACGCTGGAGAGGAGATATAATAGCGATATACAACTATCTCAATGGTGATTCTTGCATAGGTAGGTAACTATTCAGTCTCAGGGAGTGTAAGAAGACACGTGCCACACAATGAGATTAGAGGAGAAGCGGTTTATCCTCAAGCTGCATAGGGGAATTTTTCACTGTCAGGGCGGTAAGGATGTGGAACTCTCTTCCATAATCAGTGGTGTCAACAGGAAGTATCGATAGTTTTAAAAGACTCTTGGATGTGCATCTTAGTGAACACAATATAAAGGGATATGGGAAATAATAATCAACATGAACACACATACACCAAGTACACAGGTTGAACTGGATGGACTAGTGTCTTTATTTATCCTTACCAACTATGTAAGCCAATTGCAACAGTTTGAATGTTTTCCTCCTTGAGGCTGTACTTACCCGCTGTCTCACAGGTTTGAGCCTTGTTTGGAAACTTCCTCTAAGTTTCACAATATTTTACCTCTAGCACAAGTAATGGGGGCCCTTTTCCCTGACCTTTTGGACTGTATTTTAAAGGCTCAGTCCAGTGCTCCATCCGATCTACCCCCTTGAAAGCTGTTTGTTCTCCTTCACCTTAGGCTTAAAGTGCTTTTAGAAGCACATGACTAGTGATGTGCCCAACATCTCCCTATTCGGTTTGCTCTAGAACAGGGATTCTCAAACTATGGCCCTGCAGCTGTTGCAGAACTACACATCCCATGAGGCATTGTAAAACTCTGACATTTACATACATGACTAGGCATGATGGGAATTGTAGTTCCTGAACAACTGGAGGGCCATAGTTTGGGAATCCCTGCTCTAGAACATCACGAACAGGGAAAAAGGGAGCGGGCAAACTCTATTAAAGTCTATGGGACACGAACATGAAAACTCAAAAGTCCTCATTTTAAAGGCTTATATGTAAATTATTGCCATAAAAAGTGTATGGGGACCTGGGTACTGCCCTGGGGGACATGTATCAATGCAAAATTTGTTTTTTTAAACTATTGTTTTTACAGGAGCAGTGATTTTAATAATGTCTAAAGTGAAACAATAAAAATGAAAAATTCCTTTAAATATCATGCCTGAGGGATCCCCTTAATGTGCCTGTAAAGTGGCGTATCTGTATGATGTATGTAGCTCAGCATTTTCCAATTGGTGTTCCGCGGAATCCTAGGGTTCCACGAGAACAAAATTGGGGTTCCGCGGCAGTTTGCCACATCCAAAATGGCCGCCACCTGCTGTTCCCGGAAGGTCGGAAACAGCAGAGATCGCGCAACCGCGATCTCATAAGAGATCATGTGAGCGTGATCTTAATCCTGCCCCGACGTCAGCCATGCCATCAGCCAGCCATTTACAAAGCTCGTCCATGAGAGAGCCCGTCCAGCCATCAGCCATTTTTTTTATCACTCGTGGTAGAGGAGTGATAGAGAGTGGAGTTCATTGGTAAAGCTCTGTTTTGTCAGATAGAAATCTCTGTTAGGTAGGGACATTGAAAGGCTCTGTTAGGGACATTGAAATTCTCTGTTAGGGACATTGAAAGGCTCTGTCAGGGACATTGAAATTCTCTGTTAGGGACAATGAAATTCTCTGCTGGGGACATTAAACTTCTCTGTTAGGGACATTGAAATTCTCTGTTAGAGACATTGAAAGGCTCTGTCAGGGACATTGAAATTCTCTGTTAGGGACATTGAAAGGCTCTGTCAGGGACATTGAAATTCTCTGTTAGGGACAATGAAATTCTCTGCTGGGGACATTAAAATTCTCTGTTAGGGACATTGAAATTCTCTGTTAGAGACATTGAAAGGCTGTCAGGGACATTGAAATTCTCTGTTAGGGACGTTGAAAGGCTCTGTCAGGGACATTGAAATTCTCTGCTAGGGACATTGAAAGGCTCTGTCAGGGACATTGAAATTCTCTGTTAGGGACATTGAAAGGCTATGTCAGGGACATTGAAATTCTCTATTAGAGACATTGAAAGGCTCTGTCAGGGACATTGAGATTTTCTGTCAGGGACATTGAAATTCTCTGTTAGGGATATTTAAAGTCTCTGTTAGGGACATTAAAAGGCTCTGTCAGTGACATTGAAATTCTCTGTCAGGGACATTGAAATTCTCTGTTAGGGACATTGAAAGGTTCTGTCAGGGACATTGAAAGACTCTTTGAAGGGCATTGAAAGACTTTGTCAAGGGCATTGACATTCTCTGCTGGGGACATTAAAAGGCTCTGAAAGGGAAATTAAAAGGCTCTGTAAGGGACATTAAAAGGCTCTGTCAAGGGCATTCAATGACTCTGTGAGGGGCAAAAAACTGTTAACTGTATTTTTCAAAGTGTCCAAGTCTTTTTGCTCTACGTCTAACTCAAAAATCTTGCTTAAGTTCAGTTCTTTCTAAGAGTGTTATCAAAATCAGCATCCTTTTCAGTCAGGTTGTGAGATCTGTATTTTTCAAAGTTTTTTTTTTTTTTTTTTTAACAATAAACCACTATGAATTTTGAAAGCTGTTTAAAGCAGGGAACTCTTCAGAAAAAAATTATTACTACTTCTACCTGTTCGGCACTTATAGAAACTGAGAAAGAAGATACAACTAAAAATCCAGAAAGCATGCCTGAAATAGTTGTATCAACTGTTCCTCAAATAGCAGAGACAAGTGACGAGCCAGAAAAAAAGAAAAGCACACAATGCTAGCCAATCTCCTTCTCAAACAAAGAAAAGAAAATATGATGATAGCTATTTGTCATTTGGATTCCCAAATGCCAGACATGAAGATTGTCCTGAAGCACAATGCGTACTTTGCAATAAAAAATTGCCAAACTGTTCATTAACACCTGCTAAATTACGCCATAATTTTGAGCAAAACCACGCAGAGTACAAAGATAAAGACATCGACTTTTTTAAGCGAAAGCTAAAGGAGTATCAGAAGAGTAAACAATTTATGTGCAAAAAATTTCAAAATGCTAATAAAAAAGCCACAGAGGCTTCTTACAGAGTGAGTTACCACATAGCACTTGCACACACACAATTGGGGAATCACTAATAAAGCGTGCAAAATAAAAAGTGCCATGTAATTTAAGTGAGAAGTTGAGTAAACAAATTGAAGCTGTGCCACTTTCCAACAACACAGTTTTGCGCCGTATTCATGATCTTGCTGATGACATCCATACTGAACTAATTTCTTGACTGCATCAATGTGATGGGTACTCACTGCAATTAGACAAGTCCACAGATGTTGCAGGACTTTCAGTTTTGTTGGTTTTTGTTGGATATAATTTTGACAAACAGATTGAAGACTTGCTTCTGTGTGAAACTTTGAAAACTCATACCACTGGTGAGAACATACAGTATTTAACTGGATACAGACGTTCATGGACACACACAGTATAAATTGGGACAAATGTGTAGATGTGTGCAGTGATGGTGACAAAGCAATGGTTGGGAAAGTGGCAGGTGCTGTCACACGAATAAGAAATGTAGCAAAAAACAGCACCGGTTCTCACTGTGTTCTTCACAGATATGCATTGGTAGATAAAAATATTTCAATCTCGCTTAAAACTGTGTTAGACGAATCGGTCCAGATTATTCATTTTTTAAAAGTCGACTATTATAGTCACGAATATTTAAAATTATATGTGAAGATATGGGTAGTCACCACTCTGCTCTGCTTTTGCATTCAGAAGTTTCCTTGGCTATCACCAGGTAAAGTCCTTGTTAGAATGTTTGAATTGCGTCAAGAGTTGTTTGCATATTTCCAGGATCATAAATTAAGATTATCTGATCGATTAACAAACACTCTGTGGTTATCCAAAGTAGCATATCTTGCAGACATATTCACAAAATTAAATGACGTATCTTTATCACTCCAAGGAAAAAACACTAATATTTTTAATGCAAGAGATAACATATTTTCACTGTCTCGTAAGCTGCAGTTTTGGACCTCATCTGTTGAGCAAAACAATTTGAACTTTTTGCCAACACTTAAGGATTTTCTTGAAGAATCAGAAATTGAATTTGAAGATGAAATTCGCAATGGAATTGTAGATCATCTTCGCCACTTAATCACATCTATTAATCAGTATTTTCCATTCTTGAATGAAAACAATAATGACTGGGTTCGAAATCCATTCATAAAAGACAAGCCAGACAATTTTTCTGATGCAGATTTTGAGAATCTGATCTGATATAACTTCTGACAGTCAACTAAGCCAAAAATTTAAAGAAGTTTCTCCTAGTGCTTTTTGGGGTGATTTACGCAAAGAATACCCAGAATTGTCCAAAGGGGCAGTCAAAGTTCTGTTGCCATTTGCCTCTTGCCTATAAAACAGCTGTCAAAGCTCAAGAGCAGCATATGGCGGGAGGCTTTTGAAGAGGTGAGGCGTCTTTGAATTTTTTCTATTTTTCGGGTGCGGCGAGTGTCGTGATTGACGATGGATCTACATAGAGGGACACTATTTTTTTATTTTTGAATAAAGGACTTGTCAAAAACTGTCTTTTGTGTTTATTTTTGTACACTTTTTTGGTGCATGGGTAGGGGTATGATGTACCCGATGCCCATCCACGTGGGGGGGGGGGCAGCATCTCGGCGCCCCCTTGTTAAAGGGGGCTACCAGATTCCGATAAGCCCCCCACCCGCAGACCCCCACAACCACAGCCCAGGGTTGTTGGGAAGAGGATCTTGTCCCCATCAACATGGGGACAAGGTGCTTTGGAGGGCACCCCAAAGCAAACCTCCCCATGTTGAGGACAAGCGGCCTGGTATGGTTCAGGAGGGGGGTGCTCGCTTGTCCCCTGCCTATCCTGGCTTGCCAGGCTGCATGCTCGAATAAGGGTCTGGTATGGATTTTGGGGGGGACCTCACTCCACTTTTTTTTTTTAAATTTTGGCGTGGAGTCCCCCTTAAAATCTGTACCAGACCCAAATCGCCTGGTATAGATTTTGGGCTGCACCCCATGTCGTACTTTTTAAATTCTGTCATAGGGTTCTCCTTAACCTCTTAAATACAGGGCACATTCACCCCCTTCCTGCCTAGACTGATTTTCAGCTTTCAGTGCTCATTGGCATCTATGGGAAATATTTGGCATGGCACTGCTCCCTGTCTTTAACATTGGCATCTATGGGAAATCTTGGTCAGCTTGGCATGGCACTGCTTACAAACTTTAAGTGACAGGGACACAAAACTCGGGGAGCACTGAGAGGGGACCCAGGAAAACAACATATCCATTAATTTTAAAAGTGGAGTATAACTACTACACTACAGTGTACCACTACACTGACTGCACTAAACTAACTCAACACACTATTCAATAACTACCTGCCTAATCTCTATTGTCACACACTATTCATGGCTGCCGTGCCAGCAGCAGCCTTATATAGTGTGGCACATGGACTTAGCCCCTGAGCCACTATTACATAGTTACATAGTAGGTGAGGTTGAATAAAGACAATAGTCCATCCAGTTCAACCTGTGTAGGTGTGTGTGGCTGTAATCATCTCACATAGCCCTGAATGTTCTGATCCTTGAGATGTACGTCTAAGAGTCTTTTGAAAGCCACCATACTACCCGCAGAAACCACCTCTTGTGGTAGAGAATTCCACAATCTTGTAGCCCTAACAGTAATGCCCTCGAGTCCTCATGCAATCCCTTCGACTGAACAGCTTTTTTTCTAAGCTGAGATCCCCATTGAGATATTTAAAAATTGCTATCATGTCCCCCCTCAGGCGTCTCTTCTCCAGGGAGAATAAATCAAGCGCTCTTCATAATTAAGGTCCTCCAATCCCCTAATTAGTTTAGTTGGCCTTCTCTGGACTCTCTCCAGCTCCAACACATCCCTCCTGAGGACTGGCGACCAGAACTGGACAGAATACTCCAACTGCGGTCGGACCAGAGTTTTATAAAGTGGAAGGATTATAGTCTTATCTCTGGAATACATACCTTTCTTTATGCATGCTAATATTCTGCCGGCTTTGGCAGCTGCCGCTTGACATTGCATGCTATTGCCTAGTCTATCATCAACCAAGACTCCCAGATCTTTCTCCATTTTTGATTCCCCTCCTAATGTGTATTGTGCTTTTATGTTTCCAGTCCCCAAGTGCAAAACCTTACACTTCTCCACGTTAAACCTCATTTGCCAAGTCATTGCCCATTTCGTTATTTTGTCCAGGTCATTCTGTAGGATATCCGCTTCATGCTGTGCAGTTATTGCCCTGCCCAATTTTTTGTCATCTGCAAAAACTGATATAGAACTACTGATCCCGTCCTCAATGCTGTTTATGAATAAATTGAACAAGGTTAGTCCCAGGACTGAGCCCTGGGGGACCCCGCTTGCCACCTCAGACCAGTCTGAGTATGCGCTGTTTATTACCACCCTTTGGACACGCCCTTTTAGCCAGTTCCGTATCCAAGAGCAAACCCTGCTATCGATACCTGCAGACCTGATTTTATAAATTAAGCGCTTATGGGGAACTGTATCAAACGCCTTAGCGAAATCCAAGTACACCACATCCACTGGTCTGCCCCTATCTAGCTCACAGCTCACCTCCTCGTAGAATGTTAGGATATTGGTTTGACAAGAACGCCCATTTGTAAACCCGTGCTGATTACTGCTGATGATGTTGTTGTCTTTAGCAAACTCTAGGATATAGTCCCTTATCATCCCCTCCAGAAGTTTACATACTATTGATGTCAAACTGACAGGCCTATAATTTCCCGGTATATGCAGAGTTGTATAAAGTACTCGAAACCCATACTTGAGTAAAAGTACGATCAAAAAGTGACTTGAGTAGAAGTAGAAGTGCTCGATCAAAAAGTGACTTGAGTAGAAGTACTAAAGTATTCAACATTTTTTGTACTTAAGTATTGCAAGTAGTTTTTTTAAAAATTTTGGTACTCAAGTACTGAAAGCAAAAGTACCAGTAGTTTTGAAAAAAAAATTGCTACTCAAGTACTGAAAGTAAAAGTACAAGTACTGTGTTATGTAGTTATCAAAGAAAGAAGTCAAAAGTTTGAACATCATATTGTTTTTTATTATTTCAAATGCAGCTTTTATTTATACATACAGTAGCATTTATTTTCGTATGCGCTGATAATACACATGTTTTGAGCTTCATGAAACCTGCCATCTACTGTTCTGGCAGTGGTAATTTTTATAATTTTAACGAGTAACTATGAAGCACAAAAAAAAAATATTGGAGTAGAAGTATTGAAATCATTGAAAAAATGTAGTGAAGTAAAAGTGGAAGTAGGAGAAAAAAATTTGACTCTAGGAAAGTACAGATACCGCCTTTCGGTACTTAAGTACAGTAGTGAAGTAGTTCTACTTATTACTATACATCTCTGGGTATATGCCTCTGACCCTTTTTGAATATCGGAATCAGGTTTGCTTTCCTCCACTCCCCTGGTACATCTCCTGTCCTAATACTGTCAGCAAAGATCAGGAACAATGGTCTAGATATAACCATACTGAGTTCCTTGAGTGCTCTCGGATGTGCGCCATCCGGGCCTGGTGATTTGTTTGTGTATCCAGCCTTTCCCTGATTTCACCCTCTGTAAGCCATAGTGGCAAGTCCTGTGTATTACTACTAACCATACAGTCATGGTCAGTGTACCCCTCCTTTTCCTGTGTAAAGACTGATGAGAAAAAAGCATTCAGCACGGTTGCTTTTTCAGTGTCCTCTGTAACCATCCTCCCATCATCGTTGATTATGTGTGCAATATGCTCTGCCCTAGTTTTTTTGCTGTTGATATATTTAAAGAATTTCTTTGGGTTTTTTTTTACTATCCTCCGCTATTTGTCTCTCAAAGTTTATTTTAGCCATCTTGATTTCGTGTTTACTTTTCTTATTTGCCTCCTTGTATTGGTCGAAAGCCGATACTGTGCCCTCTGATTTATATTTCCTGAAGGCCAATTTTTTTCCCCTAATAAGTTTTTTAACGCTACGGTTTAGCCAGCCAGGTTTGGCTTTATCTCTTCTAAATTTATTTCCCATAGGAATGCACTGCAAGATGCATTTGCTTAATATGTTCCTAAAGCATTCCCATTTTTCCTCTGTGGTCAGGGATCCCAGGGTTTGGTCCCAGTTTACCCTTTCCATCAAGGAGTATAATTTTGGAAAGTTTGCCCTTCTGAAGTTTAGGGTTCTTATGTTCCCCACTTGCCGTGTTATATTGTTATTTACACTAAATGTGATCATCCTGTGATCGCTAGAGCCCAGGTTGTCCTGGACTCCTACCTCCGAGATTAGGTCTGGGTCATTAGTGATCAATAGATCCAGATCCAGGACTGCATTTTCTCTAGTCGGAGAATCCACCAACTGTGACACGTAATTATCCTGTAAGGTTTCCATGAATAGATGGGCCTTCTGTGAGTGTGTAGTCCCCTCTACCCAGTCAATGTCGGGATAATTGAAGTCCCCCAATATGATGACTGATCCTAGTTTTGCCACTTTACCCAATAGTGCTAAAAGTTCTAGCTCTACCTCCTCCCCTTGTTTAGGTGGCCTATAGCAAACCCCCACAATTACTTTTCCCTTTTCTCCTTCCCTATGGAGTTCTACCCACACGGATTCTAACTCCATACTCATCCCTTCCGTAATGTCACTCCTCTCTATCACCCTTACATTGTTCTTGACGTATAGACATACCCCTCCCCCTTTTTCCTACCCTGTCCTTCCGGTACACCGAATACCCTTGGATATTGGCCAGCCAGTCATGTGAGGGGTCGAACCAAGTCTCTGTTATTCCCACAAGGTCTATGTCCACCTCATGTACTAACATTTCCTAATCATCCATTTTATTAGCTAGGCTCCTGGCATTAGCATATACCCCTCTTAGTTTTACGGAAGTTAGATGTGATTGGTGGTTATGTTTATTCCTGTTTGGTCTGAGGTTTTCCCACACAGACCTGCCAATTGACGTTATGGCCCTACTGTTGCTGCTGACTCTAATACTAGCTTCTGTCCTTTGCTCCCTCCTGACTGACTCTACTTCTGAGCCCTCCCCCCATCTCCTAGTTTAAAAGCCCCTCCAACTTGATGGCCATCTTTCTCTCCAAAAGAGCTGTTCCGTCCCCATTAAGGTGCAGCCCATCCTTACTAAAGAGCCGGTAGCCGACTGAGAAGTCAGCCCAGTTCTCCAGGAACCCAAACCCCTCCTTCCTACACCAATTCCTCAGCCACTTGTTAAGTTCCCTAATCTCCTTCTGCCTCTCTTGTGTGGCTCGAGGTACAGGCAGTATTTCAAAGAAAACCACCTTGGACGTCCTATTCCTCAATCTATTACCTAAGTCCCTGAAATCGTTATTTAGGATCCTCCACCTTCCTTTTACTTTGTCATTAGTGCCCACATGCACCATGACCGCTGGGTCATCCCCAGCCCCGCACAATAATCTGTCTGCCAGATCTGCAATGTGCGCCCGGTAAACAACATACTGTTCGGCTACCGAGATCTTTTTTACAGATTGCCCTCTCTCTCCTCTTGATAATTGAGTCCCCAACAACCACAACCTGTCTAACCTTTCCTAAATCAAGGCCCCCCTTCTTCCTGGAGACGCCCCTCCCCTGATAGCCGGGGGAGGGCACCTGCTCCAGCACTGCCACCCCTGAGCTGATATCCCCCTCAACCTGCAACTCGGCAAATTTGTTAGGGTGTACCAACTCAGGGATGGCCTCCCGGACGCTCTTCCCACTAACCTTCCTAACGGTCACCCAGCTGCGTACCTCTGCTGCTTGCGTCTCCTCTACTCCATCCTCCTCTATGCTGGCCCCTGCCAGCGCCTGATGGGTAATGTCCAAGCTCCTTTCCAGGTTGTTGATGCAACGCAGTCTTGCCACTGTGTTCTCTAGAGCCAGGATCTGGTCTTACAGAGCAACAAGTCGCTCACATCTTGCACAGCAGTATTCGCCCTCGATTTGTTCATCAAGGAACGCATACATGCAGCAAGAAGTGCACCCGCAATCCTGTCGGACATTATTACCCACTACTCTATGGGGATAATGCTAACGACCTGCTCTTCCTTACCTACACTACCTCTAACTCCCCTGGTACTAAACCTGGGGTACTCACCAGTCGCTAATATACTAACCAGTCGCTAAGATACTTACCAGTCGCACAGATACTTACCAGTCGCAAAGATACTCACCAGTCGCAAAGATCCTTACCAGTCTCAAAGATACTTACCAGTCGCAAGATACTCACCAGTCGCCCAGATACTTACCAGTCGCAAAGATACTCACCAGTCGCAAAGATACTCACCAGTCGCAGATACTCACCAGTCGCAGATACTCACCAGTAGTTTTTGTACTTGTATGTAGTTTGTACTTGTAGTCCCCCACCAGCCCACCCCCCTACCAGCAGATCAGTTGCTTCCTACTTACGTCCCTCGGTCAGGTCCAGGTCCTGTCAGGTCCTTGTCTCCGCCTCTGCTGCTCTGTCCCCACTCTGTTGCCGCTGCTGCTCTGTCCCCGCACTGTCTCCCTGGTCCGAGGCACCGAGGCTCCTGCACCCGGCCCCCGGCTTCCTAGTGCGGCTTCCTATTGCGGCTTCCCCCGCTCCCCCCCGCATGTGCGGCTAGCGTCTTCTCCTCCGCTCCTCCTCCACATACACACATAGCTCACAGCTCCCCTCGCTGTGTGTGTGCTGTGGATCACTCGAAGCTTCCGGCTTCCGGCTAATCAGCAGTGCTTCCGCTTGTGCAGACTTAGACTTGCTGAGAATTGGCTAAAGGCACAATGCCTTTGGCCAATCATGGCTCTGACAGGAAATTGTGCTGTGATTAGCCAAAGCATACAGGTCAGGTGCATGCTTTGACCAATCACAAGCACTTAATGCAGTGCAATTACGCAGTGCATCATGGGGTGCTCATCAGTGGGCGAACTTGCCGCCGACTGCCCTGGGTGTTCGTGTGTTCGACTTGAACATCCAGCCCATCCCTACCCATGACTCTCCTACAACTGGGCACCCAGGGATTAGTAACATTTTTTTTTTGGTTTCTCGTGGGATTTGTTGGCCCTCTCTCTATAAGGAATCTTGTTCCTATGTAAATGCTTGCAAAACCTGTGCTCGCTCTAAGTCCTCAAAAGTCAAGCCCTCTGGATTATCCCTACCTTTGCCTGTCTCTAAACGCCCTTGGCTACATATGCAGGCTAACTAGTCCTCAAGTTCTGCTGCCTCTAGTAAAAACAAATGGGCACTGCCCTTCTATAACTACTGCCTCTATACCTGCCGATGTGGTCCAGTCTGTCTCTACACTTGCCGATGCGGTCCATTCTGTCTGTACACCAGTTATTCCGATCCAGCTCATGCCAATTAAGCCTCTTGCATTTTTATATTTGGGACTTTTAGTAACCTGGCTTTACCCTACTGCAACTACATCTGTTCAAACCTGTCCAAGAAGTTCCATCGATCCTTTAGATAGACTGCCTTTGTCACGTACCTGACATCTGAGCCTGATGTAAAGAGTTAAGGCCTCTCAAACAGCCCTGGCTCAGGGACCACTGATGTTGTAACAGTGGCTGCAAATGTGCGGTGGTGTAAGTGTGCCTGAACCATCTTCTGTTTGGCTGGTGTGTCACCAGGATGCACCAGAAAGCTGGACAGCAGGTGTTGGCAGGACAACAGACAGCAGGGGTCAGGAAGGTGCATGCAGAGCAGAAGAGACACAATATACATGATCAGACGAACCGGGTTGGTAATAGACGTCAGATGCAGGCATAGACGGTAGACAAGAATGGTCAAGGTACAGGCAGAGATGGGCAATACGGGTTCAGGTAGATAAGCAGGAGGCAGAGGCAAAGTCCAGACACATGCTATAAATATTGATAGCCGCACTGAATAATATCAAACACATAAACTTAAAAAAATATACTGTATGTATATATATATATATATATATATATATATAAAGTCCATTAGTGTAACATAAAAAAGTGACTGTGAAAGTTCCTCAGTGACTCCAAAATCCAATGCAGTGCTGTGCTCACTGATCCACACCTCTGTGACACTATCCACCACCAACTATCATGCTCACTCACCAGAGCCCCTCCAATATTGGGCGTTTTAATCCACTCCTCAGGGATATTGGATCCACTGTATTGCTCAACCTGTCCTTAATATCTCATCCAAAACTAGTGTATGTGATATTCCTTTTCCACTCCACACCAGAATGCTCAAACAATAAAGAAGATGCTATTATTGCGCAACATGTTTATACCATAAAATTTACAATTAAAAAATGTTTTTAAATTGTTAAAAGTGCCAACTCACAGGAGTGTGTAGCGCCTCTGCTCCATCACAGCTGGACTAATTCCAGCATCCTGATGTTGGCTGTGATGAATTCTTCCTGTCTGTCTGTCCATCTGCAAGCTGATTGATGTAGCCTGTCCCTGGGTGAAGACCAAACCTGACTTAAGGCAGCCAAGCCTGCAGTCTCATGTTTGTGATATTGTGTTTAACATGTGCTTCAAGTTCTCTGTTTGTCTGCCCTGCCCTGCTGTTTGGATTTCCCTATTTTTGATTTCGGATTGGAATTTGGAGTATTTTCTGAACTCTACATACTCTTTGACTATGGATTGGCCCTGACTATTCTGAACCTTATATGCTGTGTACCTGGACTGTTGATGAACCACTCTGCCTATCTGCCTACCGCAAGTACCTCTTTGCTGTGCTCAGTTTGAGCCTGTTCGCACTATAGCACTATAGGTGTTTTTAACAAAACTTTAGCTTTAAGTCCATGCATGCTAAGTACGAAATAAGTGCACCTATAGGGATTTATAATCTCTTATTACTTCCCTTGACAACACCTTCCCTGCTTTCTTCTCCAGAAGAATGAAGCTATTCAGAAACCTGCAACTGAATTAAACTGACACATTATTTACAAATATGCATTTAAAAAAAAAAAAAGAAAATGTATGCAGGTGATGTATACACAAAGGGCTCCCAAATCTTTGTCTCTCGAGGCGCATCTGAATGATTTTCACTTAGAAACCCTAACATCTGTTTCTTGTAAAGCCGTTTATCAGGGTTACCTTGGAAACACAGAAAAAAAAATGAGTATCATACCTAGTTTATGTTTCACAGCTTTTCTGTTGTGCAATTAAATTTATTGCAGAAATATCAACAACAATTGCCATGGAAACAAACAATGGATGCCGTTCTTTAAGCATCTTGCCCTAGTGATATGACCCAGTTACAGCTATAAAGAAACAAATGTGAAGAGTCTATTTACTTTTATTTACCAGTATAGAATATCAAGTATTATAAAAAAATTCTGTGTCCTTTATCTAGTGCTTATTCCCAAAGGATGTATAGGTTCAGATGTCTTCCAGCAATGCCACATTTATTTAAGCTATACACCCAATTCAGCAACAACAACAAAAACAGCAACAATAAATAGCAACAAAATAAAATCAATTTGTACAATACAACAAACAATGCGAGGACCAAGTAATGCTGGACTCACTCCTCTCTATATACCTGAATCCTAATTCTAAGGGAGGTCCTAACTAAAGGCAACACTTGACTAGAGGCTGAGAGCTAAAGTTTCTTCTGCGTTGGAGGGAATATTGTAAGTCCCCAAACTAAGTCTCAAGGTAAAGAGGAGCTCAAGTGTGGGTAAAAAAATAAAAGTCAGCAGCTACAAATACTGTAGCTGCTGACTTTTAATATAAGGGCACTAACCTTATAAACAGCATTGAGGACGGGATCAGTAGTTCGATATCAGTTTTCGCAGATGACACAAAATTGGGCAGGGCAATAACTGCACAGCATGAAGCAGATATCCTACAGAATGACCTGGACAAAATGACAAAGTGGGCAACGACATGGCAAATGAGGTTTAATGTGGAGAAGTGTAAGGTTTTGCACTTGGGGACTAAAAACATAAAAGCACAATACACGTTATCACCGGGACCGGGTGGCTTGCACCCGAGGGTTCTTAAAGAGCTCAGCCAGGTGATTGCCAGACCATTATTCTTGATCTTTAAGGATAGTTTACAGACAGGTATGGTGCCAGCTGATTGGAAAAAAGCCAACGTGGTACCAATATATAAAAAGGGGCCGAGATATATCCCGGGTAACTATAGGCCGGTCAGCCTAACATCAGTAGTCTGCAAGATTTTGGAGGGGATGTTAAGGGACCACATACAAGACTTTAGTAATGAAAATGGTATTATTAGTAGTAATCAGCATGGATTCATGAAAAATGGTTCTTGCCAAACCAATCTATTAACCTTCTATGATGAAGTGAGCTGCCACCTAGATAAAGGTAAGCCTGTGGATGTGGTGTACCTGGACTTTGCAAAGGCCTTTGACACCGTTCCCCACAAACACTTACTGTTCAAACTAAGGAAGGTAGGTATGGACCATAAGGTGAGTACCTGGATAGAGAACTGGCTCCAGGGGAGAGTGCAAAGGGTGGTGATTAATGGGGAGTACTCAGATTGGGCGGGTGTGGAAAGCGGGGTCCCCCAGGGTTCTGTCCTGGGGCCAATCCTGTTTAATTTATTCATAAATGATCTAGAGGAGGGGATATCGAATAAAATCTCAGTATTTGCGGATGATACTAAACTAAGCATGCCAATATCTTCTGGGCAGGATGTGGAAACCTTACAAGCGGACCTGAACAAACTAATGGGGTGGGCAACTACATGGCAGATGAGGTTTAATGTTGAAAAATGTAAAGTAATGCACCTGGGTGCCAGAAACCAGAAAGCAAGCTACTCACTAGGGGGGGAACCTATGGGTGAGTCTAGGATGGAAAAGGACCAGGGGGTACTGGTAGACAACAGGCTTGGCAGTGGCATACAATGCCAAGCCGCTGCAAGCAAAGCCAACAGAATACTGGGATGTATAAAAAAGGGGATTTACCACTCTACAAGACTCTGGTCCAGCCACATCTGGAATATGCTGTCCAGTTCTGGGCACCGGTCCTCAGGAAGGATGTGCTGGAACTGGAGAAAGTCCAGAGAAGGGCAACAAAAATAATTAGGGGAATGGAGGACATCAGCTATGAGGAAAGACTACAAGCACTGAACCTATTCTCTCTGGAGAAGAGACGATTGAGGGGGGATATGATATCAATGTACAAATATTGTACTAGCAACCCTAGTATATGGGGAACCTATGGGTGAGTCTAGGATGGAAAAGGATATTGAAAAGTGCAGCGCTAAAACAATAAAACAATAAAACATCAATGGATATATGAAGAGTCTATGAATGGCACACAACAGTCTTGTAAAAAAGAGAGAAAAAGTCCAATAGGAAATCCCAATGAAAGTGCTCAATGCTGATCAATATACAGGACACAAGTGCTTGTTCAGTGCAATCCTTCACCAGAGGTACTAGCCTCTCACCTGAAGGCTGTGAAAAAACAGCCTTAAAAACACACTCCCAGCAATGCAAAACTCCTGACGAGGACAGCTATCACAGAGGGCATCTCTTCTTTTTCATATGGTATACACAACGATCCCCATGCTTCCTTCACAGGGATGGTGGGCTTCTTTTGGCGCAGTCCGAGCAAGATGAAGAAGAGCACCAGAGGGATGAAGATCTCAAACGCGAGCACCCACTTAAATGTCATATGGGTAATCCCTTGTCGTCTATGGAGTCACTCTCTCGCTGGCAGGATCGGTGAGATGTCCTAGGTGTATGGGCACTGCATGGAGTGCACTCTGAAATTTTTGGTGTGTGCAGACATCGGCTCAAATTATGTAAAGATGAGATAGCAGCGATGGAGCGACATCTCACCGATCCTGCCAGCGAGAGAGTGACTCCATAGACGACAAGGGATTACCCATATGACATTTAAGTGGGTGCTCGCGTTTGAGATCTTCATCCCTCTGGTGCTCTTCTTCATCTTGCTCGGACTGCGCCAAAAGAAGCCCACCATCCCTGTGAAGGAAGCATGGGGATCGTTGTGTATACCATATGAAAAAGAAGAGATGCCCTCTGTGATTGCTGTCCTGGTCAGGAGTTTTGCATTGCTGGGAGTGTGTTTTTAAGGCTGTTTTTTCACAGCCTTCAGGTGAGAGGCTAGTACCTCTGGTGAAGGATTGCACTGAACTGATTGAGGGGGGATATGATATCAATGTACAAATATTGTACTAGCAACCCTAGTATATGGAAAAACCTATTCAGAGAAAGGAAATACAATAAGACACGTGGCCACTCACTAAGACTAGAGGAAAGGCGGTTTAACCTTAAAATACGCAGGGGGTTCTTCACTGTAAGAGCAGTAAGGATGTGGAATTCTCTTCCACAAGCAGTGGTATCAGCAGGGAGCATTGATAGTTTCAAAAAACTATTAGATGGGCACCTTAAAGACCACAACATACAGGGGTATACAATGTACGGTTAGCAACAAACACACACACACATCATAGGTTGAACTGGATGGACTGGTGTCTTTTTTCAACCTCACTAACTATGTAACTATGTAACGTTAGGGGGGGAACCCTTGGGGGAATCAAAAATGGAGAAAGATCTAGGAGTCTTGGTAGAGGATAGACTAGGCAATAGTATGCAATGTCAAGCGGCAGCTGCCAAAGCCAGCAGAAAATTAGCATGCATAAAGATAAGGATGTATTCCAGAGGTAAAACTATAATCCTTCCACTTTATAAAACCCTGGTCCGACCACATCTGGAGTATTCTGTCCAGTTCTGGTCGCCAGTCCTCAGGAGGGATGTGTTGGAGCTGGAAAGAGTCCAGAGAAGGGCAACTAAACTAATTAGGGGATTGGAGGACCTTAATTATGAAGAGTGTCTGCAATCGCTTGATTTATTCTCCCTGGAGAAGAGACGCCTGAGAGGGGACATGATAGCAATTTATAAATATCTCAATGGTGATCTCGGCATAGAAAAACAGCTATTCAGTCGAAGGGATTGCATGAGGACTCGAGGGCATACAATGCGATTAGAGGAGAAGCGTTTTAACCTCAGGCAACGTGGGGGGTTCTTTACTGTTAGGGCTACAAGATTGTGGAATTCTCTACCACAAGAGGTTGTTTCTGCGGGAAGAATGGTGGCTTTCAAAAGACCCTTAGACGTACATCTCAAGGATCAGAACATTCAGGGGTATGTGAGATGATTACAGCCACACACCTACACAGGTTGAACTGGATGGACTATTGTCTTTATTCAACCTCACCTACTATGTAACTATGTAACCTGTCAAGGATCAGGCCCAGACTGGGACAAAAAATAGGCCGGACATTTTAGACTGAGCAGTCAGCTTTTCCAGGGACCAGGGGATTATGCATTTGCACGGGTGGCTGGTTATGGGATATTCACAGAGTTTGCCCTCCACAATGTAATGTAAAGTTTTACTGTACCCCGCACTGTGATGTCTTTTGCATGAAGGATCAACAAAGGTGAAGTGTTGCAGTGCATTCCCGGATATCTTTTGATTGTTTATCTAATTGGATGAAGCCATTGTTTGACCAAAAATTTTCAAGCAGGCTACTTTGACTAAATACATTGAATTGTCTATTTTTGTTGAATGGAGCACAGCTGGCAGCAACACCCACCGAGTGAATTTGATACCATAGCCACAACAGGAAGTGAGGGGAAATACCTCCAAAGTGAGAGAATCCCTGGTTAACAACAGGGTCTCAACAACTATTGTCCTGTTCTGTGGACAACTCAAAATTTGTGATTTTCCTTCAGTTTCGGTGGTAATGGTAAACAGGCAAAGTAAACAGGCTTCACATACACATAGCCTACTCTTACTGTCAGTCACAGGAAAATGCAGCAAAATTGCACCATGATTTTACCACAATTTTGTTGCGTTTTGTGGCTGGCAGGTCAAAAAGCTCCTATCCTGAATCCGATTCTTCTGCGTTCAGAAAAGGGAGTTTGAGGGAGGTTTAAGCTCCCCTAACTGCAGCAGCTCCTTAACTCTGCTAAAAGCCTATGAGTACATTGACCAGTGGCGTCCCATCCATGTGTGCAGGATGTTCACTCTACATGGCCCCCGAGGGGGGGGCCCACTCTGACCCACCCTGCACACATGGATGGTCCCCTGGTTTACAGCCGGTGCAGCGGGAGAGACAGCTGGGAGCACCTGTGAGGAAGAGGAGGGGTACCGGAGAAGGAGGACACAGGGAACAGTCAGGGATTGGTTTGGTGGGAGGGACAGCTGTGAGCACCAATCTCCTGGCATGGCTTTCTCAGCTGACAGCCACTTCTCCTCCTCTCCCTCCTGCACTGTCAGCTGAGAAAGCCATGTCGGGAGATTGGTGCTCACAGCTGTCTCTCCCGCCGCACGTTTCCCCTGCTGTTCCCTGTGTCCTCCTTCTCTGGCCCCCCTCCTCTTCCTCCTCTGCCCCCGTTCCTCCTCCAGCTGCTCCTCTGGCCCCCTGTCCTCCTCCCCCACCCCCCCTCATGCCCCGCAGCCTGCTTTCCTCCTCTCCCGCCTGCTGCTGGGGGGATTTCAGGATGGAGAGCAGAGGAAGGAGCCAGTAAATATGTAATTTACTAGTCCCTTCCTTTTCTCAATTTGACACCGATTGCTCCTGTGTCCTGTGTTATGAATGAACAGGAGACTCTGTCTTCTGTTCGTTCATGTTCAATGCTGAGGATGCTGAGAAAGGGACTGGGGAATCTCTGTCCTCAATCCCTTTCTCTGTCTCAAAGGGGAGATATGAAGGGTCTGTTTAGACCCCTGATATCTCACCAAAGCCCACCAACAGGGCTGATAATAAATAAATAAATAAATATTACAAAAAATGTAATTATACAAAATTGTAAAAAAAATAATAAAAAATAAAATTGTAAGAAAAAAATAAATAAAAAACTACTAACACCATCCTCCTCCCCACCCTACCGACACGGTCCACTGCCCCACCCCTCTCCCCCCAAAAAAGCATTGTGAAAAAAATGAAAAACAATTTAAATTGTAAAACAATAAATACATAAAAATAAAAAAAATACTGACACCATCCACTACACTACTAATACTGTCTACTGCCCTACTGACACTTTCCACTGCCCCAAACCCACCCCACTGCTTCCCCAAAAGCACTGTGAAAGAAAAAATTTAATAAAAAAAATAAAAAATAAAAAACAAATTTTAAATAATAATAGATAATAAAATAAAAAAGCAAAAAACATTGACACTGTCCATTGCTCTACTTACCCCATCCACTGCCCTACTGACACCATCCACTGGCCCCCAAAAAGCATTTAAAAAAATGCAAAAATAAAAAAATGCAAACAAATTAAATTGTAGAAAAATAATAAAAAAATAAAGAACTACTGACACCATCCACTGCCCTACTGACACCATCCTGCACATACTACCCACCACTTTATACTCCATACTCCTCACCTGTGCAATCTATCCACCTCCATACACTCCGCACTCCTTACCTGCACATACTACCCACCACCATATACTCCTCACTCCTCTCCTACACCTACCACCCACCGCCATACACTCTGCACTCCTCTCCTGCACATGCTATCCACCTCCATACGCCGCACTTTTCACCTGCACGCACTACCCACCTCCATACACTCCACACTCCTCTCCTACACATACTACCCACCTCCACACTCCATACTCCTCTCCTGCACGTATTACCCACCACCATACACTCCATAATCCTCTACTACTGCACATGATACCCACTTCCATACATTCCACACTGCTCTCCTACACATACTCCCCACCTCCATACACTCCACACTCCTCTCCTACACATATTACCCACCTCCACACTCCATACTCCTCTCCTGCACATATTACCCACCTCCACACTCCATACACCTCTCCTGCACGTATTACCCACCACCATACACTCCATAATCCTCTACTACTGCACATGCTTCCCACTTCCATACACTCCGCACTTCTCTCCTGTACATACTACCCACCGCCGTACACTCCGCACTGCACATACCCTATTTAAAGTGGGCCACACACACTTTTTTTTTTAAAAACACAATTTAGGCCACTCCCACATTTTTCTGCGGAGCGCTACGCATGACAATTTTTTTTGCCTGGGGCCCACTTTTTATCTTGCACATAGGCCCACTGATTTCATAATATGCTCCTGACATGGACACATAGGCTTTTCTGGAGTTGAGTTTAGGAGCTTTGGCAAAAAAACACCAAAAGCCCCTAAACTCAAGTTTAGGAACTGTAGTGTACATGAAGCCTAACAGGGACACGGACAGTAATAAAAACCTGACAGGTGTGCCAATCCCTCTCCACTCTATCCAAAATTACGAAGGTTTTCCTTTAGCTATACTTTCGACCTAAGCCTGCTCTGTTCTGCATTTTCCTTTTCGTCTCTTGTCCTTGTCTGCATATTTTCTTTCTCCTGCAGAAATAACCTATTCCAGCAATCTCTGAAGATAACCTGAGGCCTCCTGCTTCTCTCATGTGGCTGTTTTACATCTGCATCCCAGTCATGTCTATCCAGCTCTTGTTTCTTCAACTTATGTTTATTTCTGTTTGTCTTTAGTTTACCAGTCCTATTTCTTCTGGTAAGCTTAGACATGAGATGACTCACTTGATATGTGTGCTTTTAGATGCATTGTGCTACAGTGTTATATGTATGGGTGCCTGCAAATACTCCTCATTAACAGCTCTCAAGGATAGCAATCTTTTATTCCTCTCTGTGACCTAGTCACAGAAGAAATCAGGGAATGGATGTTCCTTGACCTGTTATAATGACAGCATCCTCTCACTTGAGTTAAATGTACAGTATTATTATTGTTATAAAGGGTTTACTGTGCAAAAGTTTTGAACAGGTGTGAAAAATGCTGTAATTTAAAGTAGAACTATTGGCAAAACTTTTTTTTTTAATTTTGGATAGAGCAAGGGAGGGTTATAACTGTTGGAGATACAACAGCTTCCAGCTTAGCCGATAAACTGCAGTTCACAAATAGGACAGTAGATGTCGCTAATGCTAAGTGATATGCTATGCATTTTCTATGATGTTTTTTATTTCCTGTACACTGCACTGTACTTGTTGGTCATCTCTTCCTGTCTGTTGTTCTTATTACAAATGAGAAGGTGACATCTTTGATATCTGTGTCATGTTCCAATAAAGAAGCCAGTTCCTCTTTACTCCACAATGTCTGATCTGAATGGACTCCGCTGCACCCAGTGATCGCACTCTGCAACAGGTTATGGGCCCAGGATCTGGATAAAGATCGACATAAGGAAGCTTTCCATGGACATCTCCTATAGACGAGTAAGACTGTTTATATATAAAGGAGGGAAAAATGGCTGGAAACTCAGAACTTAAACTCTCAGTGGCCAAGCTGAACAATGACAATTATCAGCTATGGAAGTTTAAAGTGGAAATGCTATTATCTAGAGATGACTTGTGGGAGGTTACCACTACAGAGAGGCCACAGGACAATAATCAGGACTGGGACAAGAAAAACAGACAGGCACGGGCCACCATAAGCTTACTAGTGGAGGATGATCAGCTCATACATATACGCCATGAGGACACAGCGAAGGGTATGTGGGACATACTTAATAGACTGCATGAAAGATCCAGTTTAAACAGCAAGCTGTTTCTACTGCGGAAACTTTACAGAATGAGACTTAGCAGAGAACAGGACATGCAGGCGCATATAAATGCAATGCTGGAAGTGATTGCGCAACTCAGATCAATTGGGGAGAATATAACAGACAACCACGCAGCAGCCATGTTGTTATGCAGTTTGCCCGATACATATACTGCACTGATCAATGCACTGGAGACACAACCTGAGACAGATTTGACACTAACATGTGTAAAAACCAGGCTCATAGATGAGTATCAGAGAAGAAAGGAATTAGTGCATGACTCCACAGAAACCGACACCAGAACCGCTCTTAAAGCTACAGACGCAAGGTTACACAGGAAAGAGACCAGAGTGTGTTTCAGATGTCACAAACAGGGACACATAAAGAAAGACTGTACTATATGGAAAGCAGAGCAAAGAAGACAGCGTCCCTCTTATGCTAAACAAAAGGTCAAAGCCACAATCAATGATCCATGGGAAGGAAACTGGAATGCCACATTTAAAGTGACAGGCAACAATAAATGTCATGGCTGGTGCATCGATTCGGGGGCAACCAGTCACATGACGAGTGATAGAAGTTTTTTCACAGAACTTGATCTGAACAACAAAGAAACTATTTATCTTGCAGATGGAAGCAAAATACCTGCAGAAGGATATGGGCATGGAACCCTTGTATGCCCTGATGATGCGGGACACAATCTAGCCATACCAGTGAAAGATGTGCTTTATGTTCCTAATCTAGAAGGAGGACTCTTATCTGTGAAGCATCTAACAGCCAGAGGACTCACTGTAAAATTCCAAGGTGACAAGTGTTCAATCCTAAACGGCAACCAGACAGTAGCAAGTGCCAAGCTGGATGATCATCTATATCACCTCGACACAGTGAAGGAAAAGATGAGACTATGTACACACAAGCACAATGACTGTATACATATATGGCACAGATGTCTAGGTCACAGACACCCAGAATGCATACAGGAACTACAGAGGAGGAATCTGACAAGAGATCTAGCAACATCCCCTTGTCCAGTTACTGTTAAGTGTGAATGTTGCATTAAATCCAAAGCTCCAAGAGCAACACTCCCCAAAGTCAGTCAGAAGAGAGCTTCAAGACCACTTGACTTAGTTCACAGTGATGTGTGTGGTACCCTAAACCCACCTACACCTGGAGGCAACAGGTACATAGTGACTTTCATAGACGACTATTCAAGATACACAGTCACCTACCTAATGCAACACAAGAGTGAAGTTTTTGACAAATTACAAGACTATATAATAAAGACCAGTAACAAGTTTCAGAGGAAGCCTCTCATACTTCGGAGTGACAATGGAGGTGAATTCACAGGATATAAGATTCAAGAGTACTTAAAACAGAATGGAATAGAACATCAAAAGACTGTCCCATATACACCAGAACAAAATGGAGTAGCTGAAAGAAAGAACAGAACTCTGACTGAAATGATCAGATGTATGCTGACAGACTCTGGACTACCACAAAAATACTGGGGTGAAGCAGCTATGACAGCTACATATTTGCAGAACAGACTTCTTTCCAGAACAATAGAGAAAACTCCATATGAACTTTGGCACAATGAGAAGCCAAATGTAAAACACCTAAGAGTTTTTGGATGCAAAGCATTTATCTACATACCTGAAGAAAAACACACCAAACTCCAAAACAGAGCATTTGAAGGTATCTTTGTTGGATACAGTGACAATATCAAAGGTTACAGAATCCTTAATCCCAAAACAGACCAGGTTACCATTAGCAACAGCATAACTTTTGTTGAAGATTTAAGAGACAATGTAATGACAACAGTAGAAGCAAGAATAGAAGGGAAAACTGACATTGACCAGCCCATCTCTGTAACTTCTGAACAAACAATTGAAGTGAGTGCAGACTCTACCAGTAATGAAGAGCAGACACAAGAAGGTTTAGACACAAAACCGAGACGTTCAACAAGAGAAAACAAGGGTAAACCACCTGTACGTCTCTCATACAAAGCAAGTACTGCCAGTATCAATGAACCTGCAACCTGGGAAGAAATATCTCAGCTTTCAGAACAAGAAGCAAGTAAATGGATAAAGGCTGCTGATGAAGAGATAAAATCCATGCATGACACTAAAACATGGACACTTACAGAACTACCACCCGGAAGGAAAGCCATAGGCTATAAATGGACTTTTAAAGTGAAATACAATGCAGATGGCACAATTGAGCGATACAAAGCAAGACTAGTAGCCAAGGGCTATTCTCAAAAATACGGAGAGGACTATGACGAGACATTTGCACCAGTAGTCAAGCACACTACAATACGGACTTTACTGACAATAGCCGTCACAAGGAAAATGCAAGTGAAACATTTTGATGTGAAAACCGCGTTTCTACATGGCGAGCTAACAGAAGAAATTTACATGGAACAGCCGCCATGGTTCAAAGATGAACAAAGGCCAAACCTAGTTTGCAAACTTCGCAGGAGTATATATGGACTAAAGCAAGCAGCCAGAGCGTGGAATATAAAAATAAATGAAGAAAATGAAGTATACGCAAAGAAATTGGCAAACAAATGGGTCTATATGCTTATTTATGTGGATGATATCCTGATTTGCTTTGAGCAAGGAGGGGATGAAGTAGAAATACTAGAAAAACTAAATCAGAACTTTAACACCAAAGATCTTGGCAACATAAAGAATTACCTCGGCATCCAGATCGAGAGAGAGGAAGATGGCAGCTTTCTTCTGAACCAAAGACACAAAATACAAGAAATAATTGAAACATTTGTAATGGAAGACGCCAAACCAGTAAAGTCTCCTATGGAAACCAACTACCTAAAGGAGATGAATTGCCAAGATTTTTCCAAACCAAGATAACCCATTACCTACTAATACTCAATACAGGAAGGCAATAGGGAAATTGTTGTATCTTACCACTGCTACAAGACCGAACATTGCAGCAACTGTTGGAATCCTATGCAGAAAGGTTTCGATGCCAAGTCAAAAGGACTGGAATGCTGTAAAGCGAATCATTCGCTATCTTAAAGGGACTTTGCACTACAAGTTAAAGTTACCAGCAAGTGATGAAAGCACCTTAACAGGATATGTGGATGCTGATTGGGCAGGAGACACCAGCGACAGGAAATCTACCAGTGGATACTTATTTTTTCTGTCAGGAGGTGCCATCAGTTGCACTAGTAAAAAGCAACTCTCTGTTTCACTGTCGTCTACTGAAGCAGAATACATTGCTGCAGCGCAGGCAAGCCAAGAAGTTATATGGCTGAAACAGCTATTAACAGATTTGGGTCAACCAAAGTTGGGACCAACAGAAATCTATGAGGACAATCAAGGATGCCTTGCACTTGCGCGCATGGAAGGAGTTAATTCAAGAACCAAGCACATTGATGTGAAGTTCCACTTTCTTAGGGATCTTCAAGAGCAAGGTCTTCTTGAGTTACTTTATTGCCCAACCGAGGATATGACAGCAGATATCCTAACAAAGCCTCTGACCGCTGAAAGACACTCAAGGCTTACAAAGAAGATGGGTTTAATAGACTAAGCCTTAGCTGTTGAGAAGGGGTGTTGGAGATACAACAGCTTCCAGCTTAGCCGATAAACTGCAGTTCACAAATAGGACAGTAGATGTCGCTAATGCTAAGTGATATGCTATGCATTTTTTATGATGTGTTGTATTTCCTGTACACTGCACTGTACTTGTTGGTCATCTCTTCCTGTCTGTTCTTCTTATTACAAATGAGAAGGTGACATATTTGATATCTGTGTTATGTTCCAATAAAGAAGCCAGTTCCTGTTTACTCCACAATGTCTGATCTGAATGGACTCCGCTGCACCCAGTGATCGCACTCTGCAACAATAACCACTGTCCGATTTTTTTAGCCAACTGTGTCCCTTTGCAGAAATTTCTGACGAAGCACACCTGACGTATGCGAAACCCTTTGACGTAAGCCACACAGAGGTCTTCACGTTCCAACATACGTTCCACCGGTCACACAAGCTAGTTCCGCTACACACTACATGCCAGTAATGAACTGCGAAGGAGCTCTGGTGAAAGCAGTGGCATAGTACTCTACCACAAGTACGCCTGACTTGGAACAACCCATAGCCGCTACTTTAACGTGACCTGGATTTCCAGGAAGACATAAACCATACTGTGTGCTGCGGAGTGGTGAGAGCTCTTGGGCACCCCTGTCTCCTCATTATACACTTTAATTGTTCCCTGATCACCTTCACAAGTGGATTGTGTCTATACATAGCGGTATAGGTGCCTGTACACCAGCCCATTTTACTTCTCATGAGATTAGATTTGAGAAGTGCAGAGGCCGGTTAACCTGTGTGATATTGGATTTGCTTGTTCTTGAGGGTGGACTGCTAATCTACACTAAACAAAATTATAAACTCAACACTTTTGTTTTTGCCTCCATTTGTCATGAGCTGAACTCAAAGATCTAAGATTTTTCTATGTACACAAAAGGCCTATTTCTCTCAAATATTGTTCACAAATCTGTCTAAATCTGTGTTAGTGAGCACTTCTCCTTTGCCGAGATAATCCATCCACCTCACAGGTGTAGTATATCAAGATGCTGATTAGACAGCATGATTATTGCACAGGTGTGGCCTAAGCTGGCCACAATAAAGGCCACTCTAAAATGTGCAGTTTTATCACACATCGCAATGCCACAGATGTCGCAAGTTTTGAGGGAGCATGCAGTTGACATGCTGACTGCAGGAATGTCCAACAGAGCTGTTGCCCATGAATTGAATGTTCATTTCTCTACCATAAGCCATCTCCAAAGGCGTTTCAGAGAATTTGGAAGTACATCAAACCAGCCTAACAAACCGCAGACCACATGTAACCACACCAGCCCAGGACCTCCACATCCAGCATCTCCACCACCAAGATCATCTGAGACCAGCCACCCAGACAGCTGCTGCAACAATCGGTTTGCATAACCAAAGAATTTCTGCACAAACTGTCAGAAACCATCTCAGGGAAGCTCATCTGCATGCTTGTCGTCCTCATCAGGGTCTCGACCTGACTGCAGTTCGTCTTCAAGATGCTGATTAGACAGCATAATAATTGCACAGGTGTGCCTTAGGCTGGCCACAATAAAGGCCACTCTAAAATGTGCAGTTTTACTGTATTGGGGGGGTTCATGGAGGGGTCCAAAAACCAGTCAGTATCTGGTGTGACCACCATTTGCCTTACGCAATGCAACACAACTCCTTCGCATAGAGTTGATTGTGGCCTGTGGAATGTTGGTCCACTCCTCTTCAATGGCTGTGCGAAGTTGCTGGATATTGGGAGGACCTGGAACACGCTGTCAACTACGCTGATCCAGAGCATCCCAAAAATGTTCAATGGTTGACATGTCCGGTGAGTATGCAGATACACACTGTGAGTGCAGGACAATCGGTGGACGCGTTTCACGACTGGATGTGTCGCTTATTCATCAGTGATGAATAAGCGACACATCCAGTCGTGAAACACGTCCACCGATTGTCCTGCACTCACAGTGTGTATCTGTATTTGCCAATTCGATTGATGTGGAATAAAGACACTCCTTTTTGAAACTTATCGGAAGTGCGGTCATTCCTTTTGTTGTATGAAGCTATCCTGGATTGCGGATCCGACCGGCACCTGATTCCAGCCTCACCTAGAGCGGTCTTCCCTGTTTGGATTCTGCGGTGAGTATGCAGGCCATGCACAAACTAAGAGGTTTTCAGCTTCCAGGAATTGTGTACAGATCCTATGCAATCAGCAGTGGAGCAGTGGATGTTAAGCATGTACAAATCAACGAGAGACTGATGTATGTTTAATATATGTGTACCTAAAAAGTCTTGCAAACTGTTTCTGTAGGTAATTAAATATAATAATATGGATTTTGGTGCACTATGATAAGAATCAAAAGGTTTAGTGTTATAGTCCTTTGGATTTTGTTTAAAAAGCACAGTACTTTAAAATGAAGGACATTTGGGGACAACGGTGTATGGCCAGCCTAATGCTAACTTATGTAAGCAAAACCCCTTGCTTGCAGAAACACTTCTTGCATTTGGGATACTTTGTGCCTAAGACAGACCATCCTGTGCTAAAAGTGGCCACAATCTTTGGCCTCAAAGATCTCTTGTGGCTTACCAGCAACTTTTTCTGTGATTACACAAGGCCAGCGAGCAGAACAAGGATCTTCAAGCAGACATTCCAAGATGAGCGAGGTCTCACACAGCAAGAAATAAACATTATTTGGAAATATGTAATTCTTTATAATGTCTCTTAAAAAGCCTTTAACAAGTTCCAATTTCTTGCACGCTATTTGTATGGAAATAAGGAGAAATGTCACAGCAAACATCACATTTTTTTTCTCTTTCAGGCAAATAGGTTTTTTTTAATCCATTCTTTAGCTGTTCTGCAAGCTTTATTTCCTCAGATAAAATAGATTTATAATGGCGCGAGATGCTCTCCAATATTATTTTAGCACAAGCAACTATTTTACTGTGTTGGTTCAGTGCAAATTTCATGTTCCCAGCACAGCCAAAATGAACAAATATGATAAGGAAGAAGGCAAACAATGCATAGGCTGTCCAAGTGTTTTAGATGGAATCCCACGAGAATTAAGCAGAAGCTGTAACCTATTCTGTAGTAGTAGAAAATCACTTGTTCCTTTATCAGAGCTTTATTCTTTTCATATGGATACAATGGCCAGCAAATTCACTATGAAGTTTTGTCAGGAGATTCTGTTTCTGGAAGGCTAAGGCCGATGTGCGAATAAAGTAAAAAAATGAAGCCTTTGACTGTATTGTATATCGAACATCCAGTCCTGAGAAAGTTGAATGAGAAAACTTTTTTCATTAGGTTCTGTACACACGTAGACATTTTCCCTTCTACTTTTTATCCACTTTCCCTAAAAACACCACCTCTGCATTCTCTCAAAGTCAAAAGATGTTTCATAGTTTTGGATAGAGAATGGAATGGCTAAAGCAAACCTTCAATCAAAAATGTTTTTGGACTTCATTGCAATCTAATCCTCCCCCCTCCACTTCTTTAAAAAGTTGGCCTTTCTATATTCTATTTTAGTTACTTTTTTGCCTGGCTCTATCCCTTGCTACCATACATGCTTAGGCAATGTTTCATTCTCTTTCTCTGCCTCCTGAGATACTGCTGTTAGATATCTCAGGAGGCATCAATTCATGTAAACAGAATACTGTGCCATTGGGGTGAACGAGGAAGGGACAATTGGCTCCTTCTGATGCAATCATTAAATATGCCAGCATGGGATGGGGCCTGTAGTAGATGAGCAGGGTGCGAGAAGAGAATAACCTTGAATCCATTGGGCTTCCGCCCAGCTACATGACAAGTTCTCCTTTTAAACGTTTTTTATTGAAGGCAAAAGAAACATGGTACAGTAACATGCAGTAAAAAGATTAGGTACATGCCGTGATATAACAAGTCACAGTAAAATATAAAACTACAGCATATAACATTCAAGGAACAGGTAACAATGTGATGCGCATAAGTTATCGACCCGGCATCCCGACTGAGAAGCAGTAAGGGCACGTACAAACTGAAGGTGTGGCCGAGGTCACAATGCGTGGATGGGCCCCCTCATAGAAGGGGTCTCAACCAAAACAAAGGTATAACACTTAATGAGATATGCCAGGGGTCGAGTGGGGAGGGGGGGCTGGGAAGGCAGGGTTGGGATGAAATCAGGGTAGGTAGGAGAGGGTTATGGGGGGGAGGTAACAGCAGGTAACTAGAGGAAGCCTCGAACCATCCAGGGGCCCAAGTGGGGAAAGAGGGCCAGTAAGGAGGACTTCCCAATCAGGTGAGTACAAGGCTGTCGTCAAGGCCTGGTGGTAGGCAATGGTCAGTCCAGGGCCGCCAGAGCCGTTCATAGGGGGTCAGTTTATCCAACAAAATTGCTTCCGTTTTAGCATGTAGCATGGCTTGGGTAACTCTGTGTAGCATGGTCAGATGACAGAGCGTGGGGGTTTTCCATGCTTTTGCGATGGTTTGCTTAGCAGCAGTCGTGACATAGAGGTAGAGTTTGAATTGACGGTGGGTGAGGTTAGGTGGCTTGCGATTCAGGAGAGCTGATGCCGGGTCAGGGGCAAGAGAGGTGCCAAACATGGTAGACAGGGTATTGTGTACTTTGGACCAGAAGGTTTGCACCACAGGGCATTCCCACCAGATATGTGCGTGGGTACCTGGGGAGTCGCATCCCCGGAAGCAACGGGGGGAATACTGGGGTACATATTTAGAGATCCTAGTGGGAACCAAATACCATCTGGTAAGGACCTTGAAATTGGTTTCGAGTGCTACAATATTCGGGGATGCCGATTTGGTAGCCTGCCAAATTTGTATCCAGTCCTCATCATCAAGCGTGATATGCAGGTCTCGTATGACCAGTTCTCCTAAGCTGATTCTCTTGACCACTCCATCTGTCGCACTCGGATATTATCACATAAAATAGAAACAAAACAGAAGAGGACACTGTCATCTAAGTGCAGCTTTGTTGTGGTTAATAACAATTCATAAACAGTATTTCACTCACGACAGAAACATGGGAGGTCAGTATGTAGTAATACATCATCCCTCAGTCCCAGTGGAGAAATGGAGCCTTGAACTGCAGAGTTCCCCAGGTCCTGCAGTTGGAGACCAAGCTCCATTTCTCCATTGGGACTGAGGGATGATGTATAATGACTTCCCTTCGATGGAGGTGCCCTCGTCCATTTTGTTTCTATATGTGCACTAGAATTACTTAAGAACCTAGTATATGAAGAGATGCAGACATCGTCAAGTGCTATTTCATTGATTTTCCACAGACTTTTGGCACTTAAAGTAGAACTATAGGAAAAACTTTTTTTTTTTACATTTTGGATAGAGCAAGAAAGGATTATAATCCCTGTCAGATTTTTTTTGCCATCTGTGTCCCATTGGGGGGGGGGGGTTCCCCTTCACTTCCTGTCCCATAGCCAAACAGGAAGTGAGTAGAAATCCCTGCAAATTGTGGAAAATCCTTGGGGGCCCCCAGGTCACCAGTACTAGTGTCCCCATTGCAAGATTTCCCCTTCTATTTCTTTTCAGGGGACTACCCAAAATTTCGGATTTTCTGTACTTTCACTTTCAACGATAATGGTAAACAGGACAAAAAGAGAGGAGGAATCTTCCTAATGGGGGCACAGGCAGCAATAAAAGCTAACAAGCGTTCTAATCCCTCTCCACTCTATCCAAAACTGGAAAAAAAGTTTTGCCATTCAATATACTTTAAAGGGCTGACATGTTGGATTGTTTATACCCAATTTTGCACCATTTACTGTTCCGTTAACATTGTGCATCATCACATAAAATACAGGACCAGCAATGAGGATGCAGAGGGCTTGCCCACATCCTGAAGTATTGTAGAGAAGGGGAGAGTGCTGGCTGCTGGGGGAGTGTGGGGTAAGGTAAGTACAACTGTTGTTTATGTTCCCCCTAGACCAAATGATGTGCCAGGGGATCCCAGCTGCAGGGGCAACATTTTATTTACTTGGATTTCAACTTTATTTGAATTCATCTTTGCTCCTAAATGGTTCTTCTGCAAAAAAAGAGAAGACACTGGTAAATGACTTGACACATTACAGTATTTGGAAATGTGGTTTTCCTGAAGTACTCCTTTAATGGAGGTAGGGCTCTCTTTTAAAGCATATTTCCACTTTTGCAGCCCAATGGGGAGCTGCATTTTATACACTATATTGTCAAATGTATTGGGACGCTGCCTTTACACGCACATGAACTTTAATGGCATTCTAGTCTTAGTCTGTAGGGCTCAATATTGAGTTGGCCCACCCTTTGCAGCTATAACAGCTTCAACTCTTCTGGGAAGGCTGTCCACAAGGTTTAGGAGTGTCTATGGAAATGTTTTACCATTCTTCCAGAAGCACATTTGTGAGGTCAGGCACTGATGTTGGACAAAAAGGCCTGACTTTAGGTCTCCACTTTAATTCATCCCAAAGGTGTTCTATCATGTTGGGTCAGGACTCTGTGCAGGCCGTCAAGTTCCTCCACCCCAAACTCGCTCATTCATGTCTTTATGGACCTTGCTTTGTGCACTGGTGCGCAGTCATGTTGGAACAGGAAGAGGTCCTCCCCAAACTGTTCCCACAAAGTTGGGAGCATGAAATTGTCCAAAATGTCTTGGTATGCTGATGACTTAAGAGTTTCCTTCACTGGAACTAAGGGGCCAAGCTCAACCCCTGAAAAACAACCCCACACCATAATCCCCCCTCCACCAAATGATTTGGACAAGTGCACAAAGCAAGGTCCATAAAGACATGGATGAGTGAGTTTGGGGTTGAGGAACTTGACTGGCCTGCACAGAGTCCTAACCTCAACCCGATAGAACACCTTTGGGATGAATTAGAGCTGAGACTGTGAGCCAGGCCTTCTCGTCCAACATCAGTGCCTGACCTCACAAATGCGCTTCTGAAAGAATGGTCAAACATTCCCATAGACCTGGGGTGGGGAACCTTTTTTCTGCCAAGGGCCATTTGGGTATTTATAAAACCATTCGGGGGCAGTACAAAATTATCACCTTAAAAATTAGCCTGTTATATTTGGTCAAACATTTAATGAACTCACCCCTAATGTGATGGCTGCAACTGCTTCTCTTTGGTTAGGTGTGTGATGTTAGCTGGTATTGATGATGTTGCGACTTTTTTGTGGTGGTAAGTTTTGAAAAGAACTGCTGGCAGTTACTGCTGGTGGGTATAGCTGGCTGGTACTGCTGTCGGTACTGCTGACTCAGGCTGGTACTGCTGGCTTGTACTGTGCTGTGAGTACTGCTGGATGGTACTGCTGGCTTAGGCTGATACTGCTGTAGGTACTGCTGACTCAAGCTGGTACTGTGCTGTAGGTACTGCTGGCTGGTACTGCTGTGGGTGCTGCTGGCTCAGACTGGTACTGATGGCTGGTACTGTGCTGTGGGTACTGCTGGCTGGTACTGCTGGCTCAGGTGGGTACTGCTGTGGGTACTGCTGGCTCAGGCTGGTACTGCTGGCATGTACTGCTGGCTGGTATTGCTGTGGGTACTGCTGGCTGGTACTGTTGTAGGTACTGCTGACTCTGGCTAGTACTGCTGGTTCTGCGGTGGGTACTGCTGGTTCTGGCTGGTACTGCTGTGTGTACTGCTGTGAGTACTGCTGGCTCTGGTTGGTACTGCTGGTTCTGGCTGGTACTGCTGTGTGTGCTGCTGGCGGGAAATGCTGGCTAGGAGAAGTGTATCAGCGCCATGCTGGAGGAAGAGGTGATGTTTCCTGTATTGGTCACAGGCGGAGTGCATTTGATATCACTCCGCCTGTGACTCACTCAGACTGTCATAACGGAGCAGGAACTATACAGGAAGCATCGGCTCCGTTCTGACATATCAGCTGAGAGACACAGACTCAGCTGCATGGGGGGCCGGACCAGATGACTTCGGGGGCCGTATGCGGCCCCCGAACCGTAGGTTCCCCACCCCTGCCATAGACACACTCCTCAACCTTGTGGAGAGCCTTCCCAGAAGAGTTGAAGCTGTTATAGCTGCAATGGTTGGGCCAACTCAACATTGAACCCTACGGACTAAGACTGGGACACCATTAAAGTTCATGTGAGTGTAAAGGCAGGCGTCCCAATACTTTTTAAAATATAGTGTATGTAACATGTCCCCATTCACCTAACATAAAACATTAAAAAATTGCAGCTTACCTTTTTGGGTGCTATTTTCTGGAAAGTCTAGCACAGTAAAATCCTACTTCGTTTTCTTTGTTTATGAAGGGCTGGGCAGTTGTGTTTGCCATGATTGACCTTGTCTGTACTGTGCTGGCAGATCTTCATTATCAGTTGTAGACTAGATTTGATCACTCTCTGTCCTAACAAAGTGTTAAAGGTTTAGTAGCTAGGCTTCTTGCATTGTATTTTGGGGAGAGGAAACTCAACCTGTCCCTGGCACAGACTCACTCAATTTAATCATTTAAATGCTTGGTACACTATCCAGTACAAAAAACATGAGAAAGACAAACTGAAAACAATAAAAAAAAAAAATGCATTATTTGCAAGTTGACTAATTAGTCCAAATTATTATTTTTTTCTAAAACTTGTTTTATTCTCTGTTACAAAATGTTTTCTTCATATTTGATTATTTTAGGAACATCTTATCCTGCTATCTTTCCTTATTCTGTGGAATGTAATTAAATAATTATTTTAAGCTCTTTGTATATTGTGTTAAAAGATGTTTTTTATCATTATATGATTGTTATTTGTAACAAACGAATAAAAAAGGTCAATTACAACAAAGAAAAACTGATTAAAGCATTAAAAGGGATTAAAACACGATTAAATATTAATTTTCCTTTTTCTCTTTCAGTTAAATATTGGTTTTGTTTTTTTGTGACAATAACAATGTCTGGCAAAAACTCTTGAAACACATTTTAGGACTAAAGTGCCCCATACACAAGAAAACATATATAAATATACAGTTGAACGCCAGTAAGGCATAGTTTACAAAGGGCGTACAATACCATACACCCGTGCAGTGCCGTCTGTACCTGTGTGGACTTGGGATGCCTCTTCATGTAAGCCAGGGGTGTCAAACTCAATTTAATCGTGGGCCGCATCAGCATTATGATTGCCCTTAAAAGGGACAGTTGTATCTGTAAGACTAGATGTCCAGAGCATTGCCTATCCTTATATAAGATGTCAAGAGCCTCCCCACCATCAAAAATTGAGTCCCCCACCCTCCCTTGCATCATAGTGCACCCCCCATTACCTTGTGCTGCTGCTGGAAAGAAGCTGGAGGCATTACTGGAAAGTAGAAAGTACAGGGTCTGGAGGAGGACCAGAGGAGGGCAGGAGCTCTTCTGCAGCTGCAGGAGAAGTGCGAGGGCCGCATGAAATGGACTGGAGGGCCAGATTCAGCCCCTGGGCCTTGTGTTTGACACATATGGTGTAAGCAGTTGCATTGATGTCTCTTGGTACACAGTGGCTACACGTACACAGCTGCTGTGTCCCAATATCACATCTGTGTGAGTGCGGGTGCGTGTCCCTGAACTTACCCTGTGTGCATTTGGGGACATGCACCAGCATGCACCTACACAATTGTGATATTGGGACAAAGAAGCTGTGTTCTAATAGATATCAATGGGACTAGCTGCACGGGGATGCACTGAACACTGTGCATCCTGGTGCTGGTATACACAGATTTGTATGGGCGTACGGTGTTGTAGGCCCTGTGTGAACGAGACCCTAAAACAAAGATTGCCTAAATACAAGTGCCGTGTGTATTATTTGAGTCTTGGAGGTCTACGAGGTCTCGTATTTATAAAAAAATCGCTGTGCACATTTCTCAAACATTTTCCCTGCCCTCACAAATACTCTCTATAATTTGCCTAATTTGCTTATTTTTTATGTTCGTCAGCTCCATTTAATAGCCATAATGACGTATTTTCCTGACTAAGGTATTTCAGGAAAATACCACATTATGGCTACTTGATAGAGCTGGCGATCATAGGAAATGTATTAGAATAAGTATAGAGATTATTTGCTCAATGAGGTCCTTGCTAATTTTACAAGGTAATAACTGGGTAAACAAAGATATTTGATGCACACAAAGTGGAATTATATCCTTCCTTTGCAGCTACAGAAGAATACACATTATTTATCCACTTTACGACCGTCGGCCGCAGTTATACTGCGGCAGGCAGCAGCTCCTGCGCAAACCGCCGTAGGTCTACATCGGTCGCATGCAGGAAGCTAGGGGGCGAGTGAGCACCGGCGGCGGCGCGCTCCCGCCCCCGCTCATCAGCGGGGAAGGCGATTCACGGGGCAGGCGGCTCCGTTTGCTGCCTGACACCCGCGATCATTCCCCGCTGAGAGAGAACGGTCAGCTGTTGTAAACACAGCTGACCGTTCTTCTCCCTGGAATGATCATAGAGCCCCTGTGATCCTTCTATATAGGAACACATGTCTCTGTGATCATTTCACAAGCCACGCTCCCCCACAGTTAGAATCACTCCCCTAGGCTCACATTTAACCCCTTGATCACCCATAGTGTTAGCCCCTTCCCTGCCAGTGTCATTATTACAGTAACAGTGCATCTTTGTAGCACCTATTACTGTAGTAATGTCACTGGTCCCCCCAAAAGTGTCAAAGGGTCAGGGGACCGATCTGTCCGTTGCAATGTCGCAGTCCCGCAAAAAATCATTACCAGTAAAAAAAAAAAAAACAATAAAAATGACATAAATCTTTCCCGTAGTTAGTAGACACGATAACTTTTGCGCAAACCAATCAAAATACGCTTATTGCAATTTTTTTTACCAAAAATATGTAGCAGAAAACAAATTGACCTAAAATGTTAAAAAATTTGGATTTTCAAATTTTTTTTTGGGTAATGTTATATAGCAGAAAGTGAAAAATATATATATTTTTTCAGAATTGTCGCTATTTTTTTGCTTATAGCGCAAAAAATAAAAATCGAACAGGTGATCAAATACCACCAAAAGAAAGCTATATTTGTGGGAAAAAAGGACATCAATTTTACATCAAGTTACTCTTTAACCACTTCCGGTCCAGAAGTGGTTAAAGAGTAACTCAAAAATAGCAAATAAAAAAAAGTCATGTTGCAATTGAATGTTATTAAAAAATTACCTTTCCTTTTCAATCTGCAGCCACTGTAATTTTCTGAAAATGCAATGCAATATGGCTGCCTGGAGGTGTTCTGTACACAGAATGTCTACTGACCACCCCCCAGAAACATCATTTTCTGCTTGTGTGATTGGCTCACTATTTTTCCCAGAAGTCTGCCTAAAATCCAAGTCAGATTTATGGCATCCCCTGCAACAACAATATCATTTTTGGCGAGATAATCCCAATAGGAACATATCTAAAGGGATGCAGGCCCAGCAGCGTTCCTCATTAGAGCTTTGCAGCTGCACAGCTGATTGATAACTATAAAACCACTCCAATTAGACTAATTTTCCCACATGGACACCAAAAAACACACAGGGATTTCTTCAGAATGACCAAAGGTAGGAATCGGCAAGAAAGTTTGTTAAATCCTTGCAAGGTACATAGATCACCCAGAGGGGAATGTTTTTTTCTCAACAAAAGTGGAGTTACCCAGAAGAATTCAAGGTATGGATATATTGACATAGTTACGTTTGTCCAGTTTGGACCATTGTAACAATGCATATACCATATCTGTCATTTCCCTCTAGAACAGGGGTCTCAAGCTGGCAGCCCTCCAGCTTTCGTGTAACTACAAGTCCCATCATGCCTATGGGAGTCATGCTTGTAACTGTCAGCCTTGCAATGCTGAATGGAAATTGTGGTTCTGCAACAGCTGGAGGGCCACCAGTTTGAGATCCCTGCTCTGGAAGCTGGAAATCACAGTAGAATTCACCATTCCGGGGATCTCCATTTGTTTCAGGGTCCTGTGCTGAGCGGCTGCCTTGCTGCATTCTGAACAAAGGCGGTCAGCCGCTCGGGACAGGCGCCATTCAGAGATTGTTTTTCATTTTCCTAATGAATGCAAAGCAAGCTCTGGTTAGACGAAGAGGAGAGGAGAGGCGAAGAGGTGATGTCACTCTCTCCACCTCTTCCAATCAGAGGAGGATTTGCATGCCACTGATCAAGAAACATTTTCCAGCAAGCCTCTTCAACAGATGTCAATCATTAGATCAACTCTCGTCAAGTGGGAGTGCCATAGATGGATTGAAATTCAGCGAGTCCCTTCCTGATTCACAACTACTCGATTTCTCTTCTTCTCCTGTTGTAAACAGTACCATGTGAACAGTAAACAGCACCATGTGATCACTGTAATGACCAATCACAGCAATCACATGGGACCCAGCCCCAAGGATTGGCTTAGTACAGCATCTCTGTGTTCCCTGTGTCTAATGATCCACTGCCCGAAGGCTATTTAAATAAAAGCCCTTCAATCTGCCATTGAAAAATGTATATTGATAGATAAGGGGTTAACTATTTTCAAGTAACATTTATTTTACAGTATTTATCCAAACGTGATACATTTTTTTATTTCTATACCGAAAGATTTTGTTATAATTGTTTGACAAGTGCAAATCAACAGTTTGTCCATTCAGCCAGAAATATTGAGAGCGTTAACATGCTTAAGCTTATGTGAGAATTTAATGATTGGGATTACATATACTTAAAAGTTTTATTAAACCCCCAGGGTTTTTTTTTTTTTTTTTTTACCTTAACACATTGTACGCAATTGAATTAACATTTCCCAGAAAACTGTTAAAAATCTTACCTCAGCACTTAAAGTGTATCCATTTTACTGCTGCTGGCTCCTGCTTTCTTATAGTGCTGCTTCCCTGTAAGCACCCGAATCACCTGCTGGTGGCACTTTGGTTTCCAGTGCTGAAGGGCGCAGTTTCAGTGGCCACCAGCGGGTATTTCCATCTGATGCTGGCTGCTGGGAAGGTACAGCATACAGCACAAGCCCCAAACTGGGCTAGCTGTAATATCCCAGGTTCCCTTTCCTGTGAGGCACGTGGCAGCCAGGCAAACAGAAGTTCACGACCAAGTCAGAAATCAGCCTGTGCATGTCTTTTTTTAGTTTATTTGCTGGTTTGACTTAAGTAGGGTGGGGATGAGCCTTGGGATACTCCAAAGTAGTGGAAACACAAAAAAGGACACCTGCAACTGTTTTTGTCTCTTCAGAATTAGAGAACTACAACACAGGGGACACCTTGGCAGAGGTATAAGCTGAGTCAGAACTGTAGTGATCTCTCCCAGCGGTGGTAAGAACAGTCTCTATGATCCATAAGGCTAGTACTCACTGTGCCTTGAGTACTGTAATGATTTTTGTAGTACCAACCAGCATCTGTACTGTATGCCTCCAGATTAGATCCTCTGCAAAAACTTCCTATACTGCTTCAGGAAGCTCAGGACATGGGTCCCTCAGCTCTAGCTGGAGCTGGGACCCAAAACAAGATTTCTTCTGTTCAGTAGCCAGCAGCACAGAAGGCCTGAGTCTTCTGGCTGGGTCATCTCCACACATAAAGCTGAGCGAGTTTGGGGTGAAGGTACTGGCCTGCACAGAGTCCTGACCTCAACCTGATAGAACACCTTTGGGATGAATTAGAGCGGAGACTGCGGGTAAGGCTTTTCTCAAACATCAGTGCCTGATCTCACAAATGCGCTTTTGGAAGAATGGTCAAACATTCCCACAGACACACTCATAAACCTTGTGGACAGCCTTACCGGAAGAGTTGAAGCTGTTATAGCGGCAAAGGGTGGGCCAACTCATTATTGAACGCTACGGACTAAGACTGGGATGCGATTAAAGTTCATGTGTGTGTTAAAGGAAGGTGTCCCAATACTTTTGATAATATAGTGTATATATATACATACAAAATATAAATCTAAAAAAAGTTGATATGTAGATTCGTAGTCAAAATAGTCCCATAGACCATGCAGTATCTGTGCAATCCATACCAAAAGAGACATAGAACTTTCTCAGATCCAAAATATCTTCAGAAGCATGAAACACCACTGCAGTGCCCTTTACCACCCCTTGTGGGTATTCGCTCACCTGGTACTATGGACCTCACTCATATGTAAGGTCATATGCACTTTGTAAATAGTGACTCAAATACTTTTCTTATTCCATAAAGCTGACCATCAGATTGCAAATATGTTCTTAATAATTGATAGACCAAAAAAGGAAACACAGACATCCAATAGTGCAAACTGCTTAATTCATATTTATTATTAAAAGCAAGTTGTGCACTTACATGTAATCCATAAAAACAGGCATAGTATAAACACCGTTCTCTAAGATGGCGCCCAAGCCATGCGCAATTGACCTATTTTGCCCTGATTGGCTTTCTTAAAGAATCATCCTTTGAGAAAGCCAGTCAGGGTGCAGCGCCATTTGTGAGGTCAGGCACTGATATTGTACGAGAAGGCCTGGCTTGCAGTCTCTGCTCTAATTATTCCCAAAGGTGCTCTATTGGGTTATGGTCAGGTGCAGGCCATATTATATGGGCGGCTATATTCACATAATTTTTAAAGCAGCTTGCACCGGACTTTTGCGAGGACCAATATAATTGCATGATGTGCCGTAAGCCGCATGTAGTTATCACTGCAGCGAGTAGCAAGATGTCGCATGCCTGGCATAATACGGAGCACCAAGATGGCCGCGGGAATCCGTCGGGTTGCCATGACAAAGGCTGGCTATAAAGACTCCGGGAGTACGCCGTGGTGACGCTGCTCCAGCAGACGTCCTCTGACGAAACGCGTAGGGCGGGTCCATTGCGTCACAGCGTCACTTCCGGTTTTCGGACCTCGCAGCCGTGGAACGCGGAAGCTTCCCGGCTCGACTCAACACTGATCCGAGGCAGCTTCACCGTGAGTTTTTACTATCTTTTGGCTGACATTCCTACTATATATTGCCTCATGGGACTCCCCTCTCTCTCCCCTATGTGAGACCGCCAGCCTGTGCCTTTGCTGGATTGTGGAGAGGGATCCCCGGAATCTTACTCCAGCCAGGACCATTTCATCCATCAGGTTGTATACGCTACACCCTAGTGGTCTTTTTGGGGACTGCAGCACAAACAACCTTTCCTGACAGACTCCATGGCAGCACACGTATGGGTAGGCTCCGCCTCCTCTCCTACCCTATAGGACCCCACTCCCATAAATTTTTGCTCCAAGCCAGGAGCCGTGTTCCTTTTTTGTCCTCCTTCCGCAAGAGAAGTCTTACCTTATAGGATGCGTTTTCTTACATACCTGGTGGCGTGTGGCTTTCCTGGATGATGCCTTTCTACCTTAGTCCAGCAATCTCAGTACTACTGGGTGGACCCGGGCAATTTGAAATGATGCCGGAAGATGCCATAAATCCTGAATGAGAGGTGGGCTGCATCGCTTGGCCAAACGTCCTTGCTACTAGCGGGAGGCCCTTATGCCCTGACGCACACGCTAGTCTCCGGTTGAGGAGCGTTCCAGGTCCTTCTGTCGGTATTGGTGGTAATGTATTGCTTACTTTATACTTTATATCGTTTTGCTTCCTGGTTAGTATGGCGGCTGGAGCGCTCCTGCGTTCCAGGCCGTCGCTCTCGGCTCCTCCCCCTGCCTCCTGATTCCCAGTTGGGTGTTCATTGCGAGGCTTGGTTCCTAAGTGGTCTGCGCATGTGCGCACGCCACTTCCGGTCCTCCATGACGCGGTGGCGTCGGGGGGGGCGTGGCTTTACGGCTCCCGGGAAATTTAAACAGCTGATGGAGCTGTCATTCTTGGGATGTCTGTGGGCTTTTGCGGCGGCCTCCCCACGCTGTGTCTCTGCCTGTGTTTGGTAAGTCCTGTGCTGGGTCAGTCCTGCTTGAATGGGGAGGGGAAAGGCGGCTATGGGAAGGTAAGATTGAGTTCTTACATCCTTCCTATTGCAGGTTATCTCGCTGTGATTTGCAATGGATGCCTCACCGCCCCCCGGTGGCCAGTCCCTGCGCAACAGGTGAGCTTTAGCTTTTAACTCTCGCTTGTCTGCCAGCTGGCTTACTGTAGCCTGAGCTTTTCTTTCCTTTGTTTTCAGCCCTTTTAGGTCTGACCAACGTCCTGCATCGGGATCAAAGGATAGATCACCTTCAGGCCATCACCATGCATCATCCAAATCCAGGCACCATAGATCCAGGTCTAGGTCTAGGCGCCATGATGATTGTCCAAGCCGGTCTTCCCGACATGCTGACCGCCCCGCACACAAATCTTGCTGGGGTTGTAGGGCTGTAGTCCCTGAGGATAGATCCTTGTGTGATGCCTGCTATTCTCGGGCAATCAAGGAAAAACAAGTCCCAGATCCACCAGTGGAAACCCTGGTCAGGCGGATCGTGCAAGAATCCTTAAGGTATTGGGATTCCAACCGGCTGTCTGGGCATACAACCGATACTCCAGTTCTCCCTCAGAGGGAAGACGTAGAGCCAGGCACTTCCCAGCCGAGTCGCTTCTCGGATTCCTCTGAAAGTGAGGATGACCTAGAAGACCAAAGTTCAGGTTTTGATTTTGCCATGATCTCTCCGCTAGTAAGAGCGGTAAAAGAGGCGTTAAAATGGGAAGAGCCAGCAGACTCCCCAGCAAAACAGAAGAAATACTTTAAACATCTCAAGAAAGAACGGGATCATTTCCCTTTTCTGAATGAGCTGGGGGAAATCATTACAGACGAATGGCATGGAGTTGAAAGAAAGAATTCCTTATCGTCCAAATTTTCCAGGTTATATCCTTTTAAGACCGACAAGGTGAAGCATCTTGATTCTGCACCTACAATAGACGCAGCCTTGATGAGGCTAGTCAAACACGTTACCCTACCTTTGGAAGATTCCGTCTCATTTAAAGATGGTCTGGATAGACGAATTGATACGGATCTCAAAAAGATCTATCTGTTAGCTGGTATGACCTGCAAGCCAGCCCTAGCCCTTGCAGCCACATCCAAAGCTATGGAGGCTTGGGTAGATAACGTGGAGACCACACTGAAAGGTGTCTCAGAAGAAGCAGCCAGAAGCTCGGCTGTGTATGAACTAAGGTTAGCAACGGCCTTTTTGGGAGAGGCTTCCATTGATATCATTCGCCTGGTGGCGCGGGTCATGCTCTCTTCTGTCACGGCCAAACGTGCTTTATGGTTACGTCCCTGGCTGGCCGATCCTGCTTCCAAACAAGCCTGGTGCAGGATTCCGTTTGAGGGTTCGTCCCTTTTTGGCAACAAGCTGGACAGTGCCATTACCCGTGCCACTGGTGGTAAATCAGGTTTCCTCCCTCAGGATCGCCGTTTGTTTGACCGCAGAAGATTTCAGCACAAACCAAGTTCGGATCGATCCAGAGAAGCTCGATCTTACAGGCCTGGACGTGAGTTCAGAAAGAATTGGAAAAGATCTCAACCTACAGGTCAGAAGTTCAACAAGGGAACACCTTCTAGTGGTCGGGAGACCACAAAGTCTTTTTGATATCAGGCCTGCTCAAGCGTTGCGAGTAGGCGCTCGTCTACGTCAGTTTGCGCACGTTTGGGCAGCCTTGATTACGGACCAGTGGACCGTCAAGACTGTGTCTCATGGTCACGTTTGGTCTTTCGAAGAAACTCCAATTCTGCGGTTCATCCCTACGGCTCTACCTCGCGTGGAAGAAAAGAAGTCAATTCTTCTGTCATACGTAGATTCCCTGATCTCTCAAGGTGCTGTCATCCCAGTTCCGGCCGAAGAAAGGTTTCAAGGCCTTTATTCACCTCTATTCATGGTACTAAAGAAAAACGGTTCTTGGAGACCGGTCATAGACCTGACTCATCTGAACTCTTTCATAAAAAAAGAGAGGTTCAGGATGGAGACACTCTTCACTATCCGCCAAGTGGTGCAACCAGAAGATTGGATGATCTCCATAGATCTAAAAGATGCCTATTTCCATGTCCCAGTGGCAGCAGAACTACAAAAGTTTCTTCGCTTTGCCGTGGGTCAAGTGCATCTCCAGTTTACCTGTCTCCCTTTCGGGCTTACCACCTCACCTCGAGTCTTTTCAAAGGTCTTACTGGCTATTGTAGCTCTGATCAGATCGAAAGGGATCCGACTGTTTCACTACTTAGACGATCTGCTTCTTCTTTCTCAAGACCAAGCACAGATTCTGCAACACAGATCTCAGGTAATCTCCACCCTTCAAGAATTCGGGTGGCTCTTGAATCTGGAGAAAAGCCATCTGGATCCGTCAAAATCCTTGATCTTCCTGGGGGCACTCTTCAACACCTCCAGAGGCACCATCTCTCTTCCAGTGGAGAAGATTCCGGTGATCCGCAGCAGAATACAACCGGCAATGTCAACTCCTTATCTTCGGGCATCACAGTGTCTGAAAATAATAGGGACCATGGTCTCCACGGCCCCCATGGTCAAGTGGGCACAGTGGAGGATGAGGCCCTTTCAAATCGGTTTCCTCCGCCAATGGAGCTCTGGGAATCCAGACACTCCTGTACGGATAACATCCTCTATGAGGGCGAGTCTGTCTTGGTGGCTACAACGGGAAAATCTCCTGAATTGTCATTCGATCATTCCCGTTCCTTGGATCGTTGTGACATCGGATGCCAGCCAGACGGGCTGGGGTGCGCACTGCCTGTCAGAGGTGGCCCAGGGCAGGTGGGACTTTCCCACCCTCGGGTTGGTCTCAAATGTCCTGGAGCTTCGGGCAGCTTTTCGTGCCATCATGGCTTTCCGTCACTTGGTGAAAGGGTCCTCGGTCCTTCTACGGCTAGACAATACGACGGCAGTCGCATATATCAAGAGGCAAGGGGGCACCCGCAGTTCCTCCCTTCTGGAAGAAGTGAAACCGATCATGGCATGGGCCCAACGGAATCTTGCCAATCTATCAGCTGCTTATCTTCCAGGAGTCCAGAACGTTCAGGCAGATTTTCTGTCAAGAACCAATCTAGACAACAACGAATGGTCTCTTCATCCAGAAACCTTCAAGTGGGTCATCTCTCTGGGGATTCTTCCGGAAGTAGACCTGTTTGCCTCTCCAAACAATGCCAAACTGACGAAATTCTACTCGAGATGGCGTTATCCCCAAGCCTACGGGGTAGATGCTCTGACGGACCACTGGAAGTTCCACAAAGCATATGCTTTTCCCCCGGTCCCAGTGATATTCAAGTTCCTGCAGAGACTCAGGAGAGAGAGGGTAGAAATCATAGCAATTCTTCCGTTTTGGCCAAGGAGGCCCTGGTTTCCTCTGCTGCTCCAACTGAGCTTTCGGGATCCTGTTCCCCTGCCATTCAGGTCGGACCTTCTATCTCAGGGTCCAGTGCTGCATCCATGCCCAGCGCAGTTACATCTCATGGCATGGTCCTTGAGAGGGAAAGACTAAAAGCTCTTGGCTGTCCAAGTGCGGCAATGTCCACAATGATGAGTGCCAGGAGACCGGGCACCAACAAAGTCTACGAGAGGATCTGGTCTAAGTTTGAGGATTACATGTCTAATGAGTCCGATTTCATCACTAATCCTAAGATCCATCACATTCTGGGGTTCCTCCAGACAGGCTTAGACCTATCTCTGGCTGTTGGCTCTCTCAGAGTACAGATCTCAGCAATCTCTGCCTTCATGGGGACCTCATGGGCAAAACATCCTCTGGTCCGGCAGTTTTTCAGAGGTGCGTCAAGAATGAGACCTCCCAGGAAACCCAGGTTCCCCAAATGGGACCTTCCACTAGTCCTTGAGTTTCTCTCAACAACAGTTTTGGAACATGGAGATTCCTTCTTCCTTAAGAACCTGTCTATGAAGACGGCCTTTTTAGTAGCCATCACATCGGCTAAACGTGTCTCTGAAATTAGTGACCTAGGTTGCAAAGAACCTTTTCTGACATTTTTTCCTGATCGGGTTGTCCTGGTCCCTATGCTAGGGTCCAATCCGAAGGTAAATTCAGTTTTTCATGTCAACCAAGAGATTGTTTTACCTACATTCAAGTCTCAAGATGACCAGAGTACCCATCCGTTGGATGTGGGCGAAGTCCTTCAAACATACTTGAAGTTCACAGCTTCCTTTCGCAAGTCAGACTATCTATTTGTTCTCTTTTATGGAAAGAACAGAGGCAAGAGGGCTTCTTCCAGAACAATTTCTAGCTGGATAGTTCAGACCATCCAGTGGGCATATAGAGCCAAGGGACTGGCTCCTCCGGAAGTGGTGACGGCTCATTCCACCAGAGGGATTTCTACGTCTTGGGCGGCTTCCCTTCATGTTGCACCAGATGTCATTTGCAGAGCGGCCTCATGGTCCTCAATTAACACTTTCATGTCACACTATTGTGTTGAACCTGCTTCTTTATCCTCAGTTGATTTTGGTTTAAAAATTTTGTCTGTTGACGGTGCAAATTAAACCTATTTCTGTTTGACCAGCAGTTGCCCACCCGGGTGTGTATGGCTAGTTATTTCCCATACGTGTGCTGCCATGGAGTCTGTCAGGAAAACGGAAAATTTATATCAATACTTACCGTAATTTTCCTTTCCTGATAGAACTCCATGGCAGCAGGAGTTCCCTCCCATCTGCTGGAGTAGTCTATATATGGAACACGGCTCCTGGCTTGGAGCAAAAATTTATGGGAGTGGGGTCCTATAGGGTAGGAGAGGAGGCGGAGCCTACCCATACGTGTGCTGCCATGGAGTTCTATCAGGAAAGGAAAATTACGGTAAGTATTGATATAAATTTTCCGTTATATGGGATACATCACTTTCGGAATTATATATATTTTTTTCACCTTTATCACTGCACCACCAGGAATCTTTTTCACCACCATTATATTTGTACCATTTTATTTTTATCACTGCACTACCAGGAATCCTTTTATCACCAATATATTTGTACCATTTTATTTATCCTTTCTATATATTATTTCACACTGTAATTGAATAATGGAATAAATGTCACTGATACATAAAAATTTGTTTTATTTGTTACACCTCCGGCACTATTTGGTTGGGACCATTTTCCCCATACACTAACAGATCACATTGGTCGTTTTTGGTTTGACACCACAGTGTCTTATTTTATTCATATCTTATACATTTTGTGTATACCATTTTTCCTCAATATATGAGAGTTTTTTTTTGATTGCACTTGTATAGCACTGGATTACTTGTTGTGGGTAGCGCCGTCTCAACCCCTTTGCACATTCACCCTATCTTTAACCCTTCGGGGTTTGGTTGTTGGCTGCTTACACCCACCATTCTGTCACTGTTCACTTTACACTCCATAGCGCTGGTCACCTTTGTCTTCTATTTATATAGCGCATGGGATTCAAAATATTATGATATGCACCGCAAGACAGACAACAAATAATACAAACAAGTATACATTGAGGCTCGGTTCACACTGATGCGATGCGGGAAGGCTGCGAATTCGCAGCCTGTTCCCGCATCGCACACGCACCCCCGGCAGTTCACACTGCCATATGCGATCCGCTGGGGGTGTCAATGTAATCTTAACGACACCCCCAGTTTGATCGCATATCGCAGTGCGATCGTGCAGTTCGCACAGGATCGGATCGCACAAGTGTGAACCGCTGTGCGATCCGATCCTGATGCGACTGCAAAAATGCCTCCTGTGCGTGTTTGCACCGGGTGCGATGCGAATTTAGCCATACAAACTGTATGGCTAAACTCGCACCGCACAGCTGATCGCATGTAATGTCGGAGCAGTGCGCTCCGACATTACATGCGAACCCGGCACTCGCAGAAGTGTGAACCGGGTCTAAAGTGCTAGGAGGTGTCCTGATATTTACCAGTGGTTTAAGATGATATGGGGTCCCCTTCTCAGGTCCATGGCTCCTCTCTCTTCTCTGCTCACCTTGGATTAATATACAACTCTATCCCATAGACTTGTATAGGGCTATTCCGAATGGTGCAGCTATCCTGCCCTGTTCCTCCCTCTGGGTGTATCTCGTTCAGGATTGGACAACTTCCTCCTCGCCTAGCTTAGCATAATTCAGCCCTTGATAACCCCTCCTCTCTGTTGGAGAATTTAATTGTACTTGTTGATTTGCTCTGGAATTGAAATTTTAGATATGCAAGGTCATATCCGGGGCAAATTGTCCAACCCTCAACAAATGGTCCATCTTCATTGCATATCTTAATGAGGGTGCCTTTGATATGGAGGCTGAATTAAGGAAGGACATGACATGGCCTATTATCACTATTGCCTTGGCCCGGGATGTCTGGCTAACAGGAACTTAATTACTAAAAGTACTATTTTGCATATCAGTATGTTTTCAAGTGTAAATAGAAGGTCACCTCCTTGGCAGTAAAAAGCTCGCACTTGAAACAGACTTATCCTTTTATGTGTTTAAGTGTAAATAGCATGTGCCCCCCCTGGTAGCTCAGGCATGCATTTCAAACGGATTTGTTAAAATGATTACTACTGCTGGTCAGACTGGATTACACAACTTAAAAAAACTACCATCATATATCACCTATCAAAACTCAATATCTTGTACATTTATATTTACATCTATTTACAATTACTAATGGAGATTACACATACACTCCTCATAAGGCAACAAAATACTATAGACAATATAGTGTACAGCAGGTAAAATGAGTATTGAACAAGTCACCATTTTTCTAGATAATTATATTTCTAAGGGTGCTATTGACATGAAATTTTCACCACATGTTGGTAACAACCCATGCAATCCATATATACAAAGAAACCAAAACAAAAGTTCAATTAGGGCAGTAAAGGCAGGCTTCACAATACTTTTGGTAATATAGTTTATATATTTTGTATATTTATTGCACTTGTCACTTTATAGTTCTGCGAGTTGAAAGCGCTTAACTACAAGTATATAACTTCTCCCTTGATTTGTATCAGTGCTTCCGTGTTTTGTCTGTTATGCCCCATACACACGTGCAGATTATCTGCAGACTTTTGTCTGCAGACTTACCAAAACCATATAATATGAGGTCAAACCTAAACACTTTCAATTTGTATGCAATCCGGCAGGCCCTTGCACTACATAGAAAAGGTAAGTTTGCAGACAAAAGTCTGCAGATAATCTGCACGTGTGTATGGGGCATTAGTCATATCCCTGTTTGCATTGCTACTTATCCTGGTCCCTGCCTTATCCTGTATCTTGTTACCCCATCTCTGCTCCCCTTGTTCCCATTCCCAGTCCTAGTCATGCCCTGTTTATGTCAACTTCCCTCCATTTGTATATAGTGTATTATAGTTAGATTGTTGGTTTGGTTTTACTTCACGGTCACGTCTATTTTTTACTTTGGCTTTGCTTATGGTCTGTTGGTGTTGGATAGGAGTTGTGTGCATTATTAAACTTTATTTCAATCTTACTAAGTCTGATTCCAATTTCCTAAGTACAGCCAGACTGAACTGGTCATCTTTGCTGCTGCTGGATACCTGCACTCAATATCCCCTACATTCTATGAATTTGAGTCTTCACAAGAAAGAGTTAAAGGGGTTATAAACCCAGAGAAAAACAAAAAACAAACAAACTGTAAGACAAAGACATATTGAGCTAGTATGCATTGCATGGTAGCACATTATGAAATACTTCCCTTACAACGAAGCTGTCTCAACTTTGCCCGCACACCGCTGAGACAGCTGACCTTTTACACCAGTGCGCATGCGCGCGGGAGCCGCCGTACACAGCACGGACTCTGAAGGTCCGACACGGTAAGCCCGACCATCAGAGCGCATGCGCCGATTGCGTCATTGGCTGCATGCACTCTGAATATCTCCTAAACTACAAGTGACAAACACAATGCCCAAGGGCTGAATCTGGCCCCCCGTCCTTTTCATGTGGCCCGTGCAGCGGCCACTGGTTGCCACCTCTTTTTCTTGCCACTGTCTGTTTTTCTCACTGGCTGGTCTCCCAGGCAACAAGCACAAACATCCTCCGGTGCCATAAATGTAGCATTAGGAATTTTTTTATTCTTTCTTCCTCAATAAAGCCTATAAAATAAATATGAATGCAGTCGAATCCCCATCAAAACTGTGGCTCTATTTGTCCAAATATATAGGAAAAAACTACAAAGGCAAAAAACTATTTGGTATAGAACTGTCACATCTCTGCTATGGAAAAAATATGGTCCTATGGGAAGGATGGGGGGAGCTGTGGGCCTCACATGGTTGAATATTGAATACAATCAGTATCTTTAGGAAAGAACACAGGAGGGCATTAGACACTTCTGCAATATGAGACAGCTGATTTGTGAATTCTAGGTTTGCCTAGGTATTCTTTCATCCTACTTGGTCATCTAAAAGTGTCTCCCTTGTAGAGTGGAGACACATCTTATCCTCAGGCAAATGGGTAATTGGAAAATGATGTTAAGGAATTATTAGTGGCTATAGGGAAATAGACAAATTTTTATTTAGATTAAATAATGAGCTGTGAGAGAAACAGCCTCAACTTAATAAGATGTTCATTAACGCAGTTTCAAATCTATTCCAATAAAGACCTCAAAAGCAATACAAGTTAGATTAAATTTTTTATGATTAGCATAGTAGGCATGTTTCAATGTATTACATTTAGATTAATTAAACAGGGATAATATTACTGCAGAATCACAAACTTTTATGGCTTTGTTGTAGCACTGAGCTTTTGCGTTCCGTTTTGATGTTTTTATTAGAGGTTCTATTATATGAATTTTATAAGCAGTATTGCGCCGGATCAGGCAACACGTTATTAATGCATCATATTCCAGGTATCACGCATAAAGCCTGTGCTTGGGGATCGTGTTTTGCTAGGCAATCCGGAATAATGACATGTCTTTCCTACAGGCTCCAACGCTTTTGTCAATATTTATGTTATGCGAATTTTACTGTGAAAACCAAAGGCATAGTGCTTCCAGGTAGTATGTGGTGCGCCATATATTCAGAGATAGCATTGCACTGTACAGTCCACCAGCTTGGAGATTGCAAAAAGAGAGACAATAGCTTCATGTTATTCCATTCGCAGAGTCTAGTATAGCCTTTCTTATCCATTTTACCCTTGACATAATTTTTCGGTCTCGGGGAACCCCTGCTTAAATCAATTAATTGATCGTCAGTAGGAATAACGCTTTTTTATATTGGAAACTAGTGAGAAATGCATCCTTTACTGTTGTGGTCATAATGCCATTCCTACAGACAGCTAAAAGATCATTGGGTTCATGCAACTGTCTTTGTCAATGTCAAGTGACATTGACCCCAAAACGAAGGCACTATCAATTGGGTAGTCAATTGGTGACAACTCAAGGAAACCCTAGCAACCTCCGGGAAACTCTAGGGTTCCATGGAAACCTTGTTAATATTACTGTAGCTGCTCTAGTTTTGCCTTTCTTGACCATTTTACCCCATAAGAACCCTTGAAAAAAATATTCGGATCTTAGTGAGCCCCTACTAAAATCAAATAATTGGTGGTCAGTAGGAAAAATGCCTCTTACATTAGTGGCCAGTGAGAAGAATGTCCAATATACAATGTGGGAAGAATGCCCCATTTACAATGGTGGTCAGAATACCCCCACTACAGTGGGAAGAATGCCCCATTTATAATGGTGGTCAGAATGCCACCACTACAGACAGCTAAAAACATCATTGGGTTCATGCTACTAGCTCTGCCAAGTGGCATTCCCTCTAGAACTATGCAGGCATCTTTAAAGGGGAAACTAATCAGCCACAGCTCATAAAACCTCTGGCAACCTCTGGAAGAACTCTGAGGTTCCAAAGAACCCTTGTTGAGAATGGCTGATATACTGGCTTTTCAGCATCCCTGAAAGCACCCAGAATTGTTTATGTTAACCACTTGCCGACTGCCGCACGACTATTTACGTCGGCAGTCAGCCCCTCACAGGCAGAGTAACGTAGGGCTACGTCGCTAGCCTGTGAGGGTTTTGGGAGCGAGCGCGCGCTACCGGAGGCGCGCTCCCGCTTCCGCGCGGTCACGGACCCCCCCGCGCGATCGTCTGTGACAGCGGGAGAAAGGCAGGCGGCTAATGTAAACAAAGCCGCTTGTCAGTTCTCCCTGTGTAAGAATGATGATCAAACGGTTCTACTATGTAGGACCGTTGATCACTGTTCTTACACATCAAGCCACAGCCAATCACAGTTAGAAGCACGCCCCTAGGACACACTTAACCCCTCCCTCTCCAATACAGTTAACTCCTTCACTGCCAGTGTCCTTTTTACAGTAACAGTGCATATATATAGCACTGATTACTGTAGTAATGTCACTGGTAACCCCAAAAGTGTCAAAAATGTCAGTCAAGGGTCTGATCTGTCCGCCCCAATGTCGCAGTCCCGCAAAAAAAAATCGCAGATCGCCGCCATTACGCTCTTAAAAAAAAACAACAAAAATGACAAAAATCTTTCCCTTTGTTAGCAAACGCAATAACTTTTGCGCAAACCAATCAAAATACGCTTTTTGCGATTTTTTTTTTACCAAACATATGGTAAAAAAAAAAAAATTGGCCTAAAATGTTAAAAAATTTAGATTTTTACATTTTTTTTGGGGAATTTCATATAAAAAAATTTGAAAAATATTGTTATTTTTGCAAAATTGACGCTCTTTTTTTGTTTATAGCGCATGATCAAAAAATTGCACAGGTGATCAAATACCACCAAAAGAAAGCTCTGTTTGTGGGAAAAAAAAGGACGCCAAATTCGTTTAGGTACAGCGTCGCACAACCACGCAATTGTCCGTTAAAGTCACGCAGTGCCGAATCGCAAAATACCCCCTGGTCAGGAAGGGGGTAAAATCTTCCGGGGCTTAAGTGGTTAAATGTCGACATACTGTAATGGTTCAAATAGATCTTAATGGGTCCTTACAGACAGCTTAAAATGTTATGAACACTCAGTTAGGATACTGTAATGGTAAATTTTTAGAGCTATCATTATCATGTAATAGAATAATTATAAATGGCTTAACACCTCCCATTTCAGTCCAAAATTGCCTCATTTTTGGGTAAGCATGAAGCCCTTAGTGATACCCCTGGGTCTGACAATGAGTGATTCTAGGACAATATCCCCCCGGACAATATCCCCCGGACAATATCCCCCCGGACAATATCCCCCCCGGGACAACATCCCCCCGGACAATTTCCCTCGGACAATATCCCCCCTGGACAATATCCTCCCTGGACAATATCCCCCTAGACAATATCCCCCCCCTAACCCTAACCCTCTAACCCTAACCCTATGTCCTGGGGGATATTGCCCGGGGGATGTTGTCCCGGGGGGATATTATACGGGGGGGATGTTGTCCCGGGGGGATTATGTCGGGGGGGGGGGGGTGTTTTTCGGGGGGATATTGTCCTGATACCCAATGAGTTATTTCAACTGTCAGCAGTGCTTCATTTGTTAATGAAAACTGTAATTCTGCTGTCTACAGTGCTCAAATATGAATGCCTTATGATAAAGGTTTATGCTACATACAGTAGCGACAACACTAGTAGCATTATCTGGGTTTATGACCCTAGGAAGCCCAAATTATTCTACTAAAGGATTAGAGACTATTAACTTAGCAGAGCATATGTTTACTGAGCTAAAAACATAAGGTGAATCTATATTCACTTCATCCAATCATGTGCATATTTTTTTAAATTTCCCTTGTGCAAGACTAGGTAGTCAAAGAGAACAAAGCTTCACCTGGGCTACATATTAGGTGCTATCCCTGAAACGGTATTAAAAGTATGATATTTAGAAATATATTTAGCTCCACAACTTGTAGGGTGACTCCATGTTTACAGAACACACACAGTATAGCTCTACCTCCTTGTCCCCTTGTTTCTGGTGGGGCATCAGTCTCATACAGCATGGCTACTGTTAGCCCTCCAAACAGTTCATGAAGACAAAAACACTGAAGTCTGACTATGGATCCTATTGTATTTTTTTGATTAAAAGCCAAGATATCCAAAATATCCACTACACCAACAAGAGGCTAAATCTTTTTGGTAGAAAGCCTTAATCATATCCGGTAGTGTCTTGTTCGAGTATTGGATACCTTGAAATTGAATCAAAAAAGTGCAATAAGGTTCGTAGTCAGACTGCATTGAGTTTGTTTACTTAACCAGTGTGGAGGACTAACTCGGGGCCGTGCTGTTTGAAATAAATGAGAAACAAGGAGGTAGGTAGGGAAAGATATACTTTATGTGTTCTGCAGAGATGTATAGTAACTAAGTAGAACTACTTCACTACTGTACTTAAGTACCGAAAGGCGGTATCTGTACTTTCCTAGAGTAGAATTTTTTTCTCCTACTTCCACTTTTACTTCACTACATTTTTTCAATGATTTCAATACTTCTACTTGGATATTTTTTTTTTGTGCTGCATAGTTACTCGTTACTATTATAAAAATTACCACTGCCAGAACAGTAGATGGCAGGTTTCATGAAGCTCAAAACATGTGTATTATCAGCTACTGTATGTATAAATAAAAGCTGCATTTGAAATAATAAAAAACAATATGATGTTCAAATTTTTGACTTCTTTCTTTAATAACTACATAACACAGTACTTGTACTTTTACTTTCAGTACTTGAGTAGCAATTTTTTTTTTCAAAACTACTGGTACTTTTACTTTCAGTACTTGAGTAGCAACATTTTTAAAAAAACTACTTGCAATACTTAAGTACAAAAAATGTTGAATACTTTAGTACTTCTACTCAAGTCACTTTTTGATTGAGCACTTCCACTTCTACTCAAGTCACTTTTTGATCGAGCACTTGTACTTTTACTCAAGTATGGGTTTCGAGTATTTTATACAACTCTGGTGTTCTGTAAAAGTAGAGTAACCCTTCAATTTGTAGAGCTATCAATTTTTCTAAACATCATACATTTATTTCACTTTCTGACAGTAGGATAATGTCTAATACTGTATGTAGCCGGGGTGATGCCTTGTTCTCTTTTACCACCCGGTCATGTACTACTTGACTCTCCTTTTAAATTTATTGTACACAAACCTCCTTCTTTACTTTCCTAAGGCTCTTTACTGTAACTATTGAGTCATTTGCAGCCTTCCTCATATTGCTTGTCACAGGTTGGGCTGCCTCTACCTTGTTCAGTGGCAGTAATGAGGCAAATCTTATCATACCAGTGAAAGGGAACAGGGATTAGAGGACCAAGTCATCTCTTATTTATTAAAAAAACTAAAATAGACAAGACTGACAAAAATACATTTTTACTGGTAAAAAGGGAACAAGTAGGGAAATCTATCCAAGACTGAAGAAAGGGACAGAAATAAGGAAAAATTATGCAAATTTGGTTTGCACAAAACACAATTTATGTAAAATGATAGAAAACATAAAGCATATGCATTTACCACTCAAAAAGAAAAAAAAAAACATACAAAAGTAATGCTGCTCTGTTAGGCTACATTCACATTGGCAACCAGGGGCGCAAAGTTTGGGCAAAGTCAGAGCCGGCGATGCAGCAACGCTCTGGCCACATGCAAACTGGCTGATTAGCTGCGGCCATATGTGAAAATGGCGGCACCAGCCATTGACTTGAATCTTTTGGCTGCCTCTGTTCGGACACACACTGTGTATGGGCAGCATTTAGATCCATCAACCAGTCCCAAACCCCCTGAGAAAGACTATAATTAGTTGGAACGTGTTGGGGTCTTCTGCTGATTGTGCATCAACTCTTTTTTTTTTTTTTATCTCTGCTGGTTTTGTTTGTTCATCTATCAACACTTTAATTTTTTAGAATATGATGCTCATGTTTTATCATTTTCAGTGGTTGTCTTGTTATACCATTAGGTCCCTGTTGTCTCAGGGCTTATTTTAACATTGTCTACTAAAATTATGGAATTTTAGATACATTGTTTACATTTATATTTTTTGTGGTATCACAAAGTCCCAAATCCTCCATTTTTCCCCCTCTAATGGGCTTTGTTCTAGAATATCGGGATATGATACCCTGTCTACAGGACACAGTAACACACCGCATTTTCCCAGCATTTAGAACTGCCGGCAGGAATCTATTGATCCTCGCTGGTGACCATCTCTGGCCGATTCTCTGAATGTAGCCTGAAACAATCTCCGGCAGCCAAAGTGACCAGTCACTCTACACAAGGCCCCCATTGTATCCTCCTCCCATGCTCATCTTCAGGATTTCCAGAGCCACTCCCATCCTTTGGAACTCCCAACCCCAATCCATGCTGCTATCTCCTACTCTGTCCACCTTTAATGCCTTTAAAACTCATCTGTTGGCACTATATAAATCCTGTATATGAATTACCGTTATTTTAGTCGACTAAAATATAACCAAAACTAAAACAATTCAGATGACTAAAATACGACAAAAACTAGTATGGCATTTTACTCAAAAGACTGACTAAAATAAAATAAAAATGTGATGTCAAAATGAACACTGGTTATATATCACAACAGCTAAATATGTGTCTGTAGTGCATCTTCAAACCTTAATACCTTAAATAATACCATGTTATTTTTACACCAGAAGTATATAATGACTTTGGAAATTCTAGACAAATGCTTAAAGTGTTACTAAACCCACAAGAGTGAAATCGGTCTGTATATGCTTGTAATACTCACTGTGGAACCTAAGTTGTTAATCCTCTGCATTGTGTAAAAAGGCTGTTTGATCCTGTCTTCTCTGATCCTCTCCTTCTTCCACTTTCCCCAATCCATCTCTAGATAAGACAGAGCCTTTGGAGTCACTCTGCACATGCTCACTTTGGTGTGTACTGCTAGAGAGTTTTTTTTTTTTTCTTGGGGAGGTGCATGTGATCGGTACAGGGCCAATCAGCACTGTTAATACAGAGGGTCAGGGGACCTGTAGTCTCATGGGACAGTCAGAGTAGAATGAAAACTCTTCCTACAAGCTTTAACCAGACACTGATAGAGTCACAAGACTGCTATATACTGCTGATGAGAAAATGTATTTAAGTTTATATTTACTAAAATAATTGCATTTCCATGTTGTGTGTACTGTGGGAGACTAGATATAGTGAATGCAGGGTTCTGGGTTTAGTAACACTTTAAATAATGCATTGCAATTGATCTAAACCCATTACAGTTTAGTAGACTATTGAACGAAAATGTGCTGCGCTAGAATATAGTGAATAATGAAATCACCAAAAAAATACAAAAAATATATAATCCAAAAATTATATATATCACTCTATATGTGTGTGAGGATAAGATAACCAGAAATTAATCAGTATTCCTTAAAAATGTGAATATCACCAATGTAAATCAATAATCACATAAATCATAAATCATCCAGTGTAAATTATAATAAAGTGAAAAAAAAAGGGTAATAATTAAATTAAATCCCAATAAAGTCCATACAAAAATTAGAAGAAAATCCAAGAAGGTGTGCCACAAGATCCCAAAGAGTGCATCCACGCAATTCCTTGTGAAAATATAATAAACACCGATGTGCAAATCACCCAGGGAAATCAGATGGCTGCTTACCAGAACGGGTAGGTCTCTCAAACTAATGAGTAGACCACAGAAAGCTTAAGTGTAATGCCAAGGATGGCCACAGGATGTCTCCTTTAAACTCTCAATGGCGATGTCCACATAGTGGGAAACAAATTATGACAGGGACATAGTGTAACTCCGTATATAAGGCATTTATTTGCAATAAAAAGCAGATAAAAACACTCACATTTGCGATGTGAATTCAAGGCATCTAAAGGTTACAAGTACGCTGGAAACGAACGAACATCTCCCTCGCTGTTAGTATCTAGGTAGCTGGCTTGTTGGGGGCGTGGTCTCGTCACGTCTGGGTCACCCGACCGGTTTCGCCATAGGTTAGCGTCAACTAAAATGTACTGGAGATTTTAGTCGACTAAAACTAAAACAATTCAAATGACTAAAATGCTAAAACTTAAATGCTATTTTATTCAAAAGACTATGACTAAAACTAAATCAAAACTTGACGTCAAAATTAACACTGATGATAATTTTCTCCAGCATTGTCACATGTAAGAAGGGATGGCAACTATACAGCGATTAAGACAGGTGGAAGTCTATGTCAGGATGGTTTATAGCGAGTAATGGCCATCGCAGTGCAGACTCTATCATCCCTCCTTTGTAACCGCTTAGGTATCCCCTATTTCTAAAGATAAAAATAGGGCACCACTTGAGGACAGCCTGGACATGGACAATTCCTGTGACAATCTATAATTTTGTATTTTTTGTATTTTCTCTCACTTTCAGGTGTGGTGATGATCACTTTTACAAATAGAGAGTTTATTTCCAAGCACAGCAATATCCCCTATTCTACCTAAACCAAAATTGAAAGACTTTAAAGCGGAAGTCCAGCCTAATACTTTAAATTCTCCCCTTCAATCATTAATGTGAGCTGAGTTCAGTCTTATGTGTCAAAATGAAAAAATTCCAGTTTTTCTCCCTTTATTTTGCAGTATTCATATGACTTCAGTCCCTCTTCCTGCTGAGTCCAAGAGCAGCAAGTGGGTGTGGTTACTTGAAGCTAGTGACATCACTTCCAGGGAGGGGCACTGTTCCTGTGTAGCCAGTGGGCGTATACAGAATAGGAGGAGCTGATCATAGGTTCCTGCCCAGTGTTCTCTTATCAGTAAGGATGCATTGTACATCCTAACTCATGAGAAAATGAAGAAAAAAAAAAAAAGACTAAAGCTTTGTTTCCACTAGTGTGACTTGTCATGCGACTTTGGACACATAAAGTCACATGACAAGTCACAGCCCATTGATTTCAATGGCATCCCTTCCCATCTATGCGACTTTGAAAAGATACCTGCACTATTTTGGTTAAACTTTTGATGCAAATTTGATCCAGAGAGTGTAAAGTTGGATCAAAGTCGCATAAAAGTCACACTCCAAAATCGCACTCTAGCGACTCTTAAGTTGTGTGATTTTAAAAACGACTTTCAGAGCAGCTTTTATCCAACTTTACACTCTCTGGATCAAAGTCGCATCAAAGTAGTGCAGGCACCTTTTCAAAGTTGTTGATTTTCAAAGTGGCATCGATGGGAAAGGGTGCCATTGAAATGAATGGGATCTTACTTGTCATGCGACCTTATGTGTCTAAAGTCGCATGACAAGTCGCACCAGTGGAAACGGAGCCTACAACTCATTCCTCACATGTAATGAGCAATAGGAATGGTTCTGTAGCCTTCTAAACTTTTAAAAATATTCCTTTGTAACTTATTTCTTTCAGATATTGCGCAGGTCACGTGACACCCCCCCCCCCCCCTTCCTGTCTCAGGAGAAGCTGTTATCCTAAATGGGGCTATAAAGACAGGAGATCATGGTGAAGGATAGGAGGGAGGGGGGTGGGGCTGGGCTGGGCAGGTCTAGGCATGCCTTTCTAAGAAAGACCGACAACCTTTTCAGGAAGTGAAAGACAGCTTGTCAAACTCAGATAAAGGAAGATAGCGTTGTCGGTGAAGAACAGGGAGAAGCTGTTTGTCTAGTTTAGATAAGACTTTCTAAGCTACACAAGCAGATAGCCAGAAAATGAATAATATCAAAGATAAAGATATTTTAACAAACTATTAATAGGAAAAGTTTCATTTTTGACTGGAGCTTCCTTTTAACCTCTCCAATATCACTGTGTGTCTTTAAACAGCGAAGTGGTGGACAGTTATGTATACTCAGTGCTATTTTTAAACTGCACTGAATGAAGCATCGTCGGGTGACTGTTGAGAGTGCTAAAGTATGTGAACTGAGTCATCCTCAACGAGGATCTGAGTGGTTTTCTATGTGTTCAGGACTATCACGTAGTTATGGAGTGGAGGGATCAGGTGACAAAAGTTTTCCTTAAAGTTTATTTCTACTTTTTCAACCACATTGTGATAACACCCACTTTATATTTGTTACATGTCCCCATTCACATAGCACAACTTAAAAAAATAATAAAAAAATGCAGCTTTTATTTTTTAGATGTTCTATTCTGGACCCTCCAGCAAGCAAAAATCCTAGGCAGTTTTTTTTTTGTAGGGGGGCGGGGGGTTGCCATAATTTACTCTTTCTGTACTGTGAAGGCAGATCTTAAGTATCGATTGTAACTAGATAAAAAACAGTTTGTCCTAACAAAGGGTTCTTGCCATGTTAATGAGGACAGACTTGGATCAGACTCACTCTAACATTGTTCAAAAAATCTTGCTGTCAGCCATGACTTCCCCTAAACATCTAAAAGGGAAGCAATTTATACAGTATATACATTATATTATCAAGAGTATTTTTAATGTCTGCCTTTACACTCACATGAACTTTTATGCCATCCCAGTCTTAGTCTGTAGGGTTCAATATTGAGTTGCCCCACCCTTTGCAGCTATAACAGCTTCAACTCTTCTGGGAAGGCTGTCCATGTTTAAGAGTGTGTCTATGGGAGTGTTTGACCATTCTTCCAGAAGTGCATTTGTGAGGTCAGGCACTGATGTTGGAGGAGAAAGCCAGGCTTGCAGTCTCCACTCTAATTCATCCAAAAGGTGTTCTATCGGGTTGAGGTCAGGACTCTGTGCAGGTCAGTCAAGTTCCTCCACCCCAAACTCACTCATCCATCTCTTTATGGACGGCGTTTTGTGCACTGGTGCGCAGTCATGTTGGAACAGGAAGGGCCACCCCCAAACTGTTCCCACAAAGTTGGGAGCATGAAATTTACAAACTGTCTTGGTATGCTGATGCCTTAAGTGTTCCCTTCACTGGAACTAAGGGGCCAAGCCCAACCCCTGAAAAACAACCTCACACCATAATCCCCCCTCCACCAAATTATTTGGACCATTGCATAAGGCAAGGAGGACTAGGAGTTTATTCACGTCAAACATAATGCAGAATCAGTAGTGTAGAAGGCATACAGTGCTTATATATATATGATAGGTTGCTGAAGACTTGCTTTGCTTGTGGCCAGTCACTGTGACCTGCTCAGAGGTAGGGATGGGCGAACATTTCGGCCAGAGCATGAATTTGGGCCATATATTTGCAGGGTGTTTGTCCCGATGAACACCGTGCAATGCCCAATCAGGGCACAGTGTAAGCTGTTGTTAAGGAGTAAGTCTGGAAATTAAAGAGGTTGTAAACTCAGTTCAATTTTTTTTTTTTTTTTTACAAGCTGAAAGAGAAACACATAATGAGCTAGTATGCATCGCATACTAGCTCATTATGCAATACTTACTTTAGAACGAGCCCCCGCCGTTCCGTCCGCTCACCTCTATGACGGGCGACATGTCCAGTAGCCCCTCTTCCGGGATCGCGGCATCCGGCCATCCGATTGGCCGGAGCCGCGGTGATGTCACTCCCCCGCACGCGCGCGGGAGCCGACAGTCACGGCACGGGGCTCTGAAGAAAGGGCACCAGCGGCCGTTCCTTCAGAGCTCATGCGCCAGTGATGTCACTGGCTGCGTGTAAGGTAAATATCTCTTAAACGGTACATGTTTAGGAGATATTTACAGTACCTATAGGTAAGCCTTATCATAGACTTACCTATAGGTACAAGTGTCAGAGGATGGTTTACTTCCTCTTTAATGGGTTTCCCCGCTGAGAGCTGGATAATAGAAAAACAAAGTGCCGATTAAAAAATAAAGAAAACAATGGTGTGGGGTCCCCCCCTTACCTGACCTGCTGGGCTACATTACATACCTGGTATGGAATTTGGGGGGGGGGGACCCCCGCACCATTTTTTCTTTATATTTTGATGTAAATCCATTGTCAATCACGCTGCCCTCCGCCCCCGAAAAAAAAAAAACATTCCGCCTTCTGGGACCGCTTGCCGCAGAATGCCTTTTCTGTGCTTTGACAGTTCTTATATAGGTAAGGGGCAGGGCCACCTGGCAACATCACCCAGTGGTCCCACCCCCTTATGACGTCCTAGGCCAGTGCGTGACTTCAGAAGGGGGCAGTGCCACCGGGTGATGTAGCCAGGTGGCCCTCCTCCTTACCTATATAAGAAATGTCAAATTGCGGAGAAGGCATTTGGCGTGAGGCCGTCCCAGAAGGCAGAACGTTTATTTATTTTTTCATTTTTAGGGTCGGTGGGCAGCATGATTGGCGATGGATTCTTATCGAGGGACACTATTTTTTTTTTAATGAAGCAATTGTCAAAAACTTGTCTCTTGTTTTTATTACTTTTTGTACACTTTTTTTGTGAATGGGTAGGGGTACAATGTACCCAATACTCATTCACATGGGGGGGGGGTTAAAGGTAGCTTCCATCTTCTGATAAGCCCCCCACCCGCAGACCCCCACAAACACCAGCCACGGTTGTGAGGATGAGGCCCTTGTCGCCATCAACATAGGGATAAGGTGCTTTAGAGTGGGGGGCCAGAGGGCATGTGGCCTGGTATGGTTCAGGAGGGGAGGCACTTGCTTGTCCCCCCCTTTCCTGACCTTCTGGGCTCCATCCCCAGATAAGGGTCTGGTATAGATCTTGGGGGGGGACCCCTCGCTGTTTTTTTTTTTTAACTGGCGTGGGCCTGGTATGGACAGGGTGGGAATAACTCCACGCCGTTTTCTTCTTTATTTTTTCGACAGCTGAGTACTGAGAATTGTTCCTGTGAGTCATTTTAAATGGGATTTGACTCGTTTTGTTTTCTTTAGAAATTTCTTTTTTGCGGCAGAATGTTTTATGCATGCTACAGATGCGCCACTTTACAGACACATTAAGGAGACCCTCGAGGCACTATAATTATAAGTAATTTTTCATTTTTAATGTTGTACTTAAGGAACAATTAAAATCACTGCTCCTGAAAAAAGGATAATTTTTAAAAATGTTTTTGCATTGATAAATGACCCTCAGGGCAGTATCCAAACACCTATACTTCTTTTATGGCCAATTACTTGCATATAAGCCTTCAAAATGGGCACTTTTTGATTTATCCTGTTCGGCTCCAATGGGGTTTGCCGTTCGAGTTAAAACATTTCCCCTGTTCCGGAGTTTCTGCTGTGAAACAAACTGGGGGGTGTTTGGCCCATGACTACTGAGAGGGATGCTGCATTGTCCCACCAGTGCACAGGCTCGTGCCAGATCGGTATGCTGATTACGCGAAGAGTAGTTCCTTCTTTCCAACACCAGGTGAAAACAGGAGGTGTCCGGGATGTCCCTAAACCAGCCTTTTTCAACCTTTTTAACACAGAGGAACACAAAAATAACTTTCCGGTCTCAGGGAACCCCTGCTAAAAATTACTATACCTACAACTCATGTTACATTAGTGTGATGATCAGTGGGAAGAATGCTCCTTACTCTTGTGGTCATTGGGAAGAATTACCCCCTTACAGATAGCTAAAAGGATCAATGGTGTCAGTGGGAACTTATATGAGAGACAGAAAATGCACATTTCTCAAAAGGAACCCCTAACAACCTCTGGAGGAACCCTGGTTGAGAAACCCTGCCCTAGATTGTCCCTTCTCTATAGGAACTTCTCCCTAGGCTTAGGCTGTCTCTCCGTCACAAGTGGGTCTCCATCCCTACCTATTTCCTTACACTGCAGGGTGCACCAAATGGTACAGCAGAGGTTCCATATGAGCCCTCTCTCTCAAACATGGCTAAATGTGGAAGGATTTGCTTTATGATTGTTTATCACCTGAGGCAAATCACTTCTTTGGACTTATGTATAGGTATATTATTACTTGAAGGTTGAATTCTGGGTATAGTTTTTTGCATATTTACATTGGTCCAGCCTGAATCAGTATAAGCATACGGTATATATTCCATACCTGGCCAATCGCTGTGGAAGCAAGAACAACATTTTTGCAGCTTACCCATCCTTAATTGTGGTGGCTGCATTTGTTTCCTTTTTTTTTTCCTCCTTTATTATCCCCTGGTGACCATTCCAGTAAAACACATATTCTTCTAGGGTGACAACGCTCACTGTACTGAATCCATGGAGGAGCAGTGTCGTCACACTAGGACAAAAAGTCTGTTAGGACTACAGAATATATCCCCCCTTCCTTATCTCCACTACATAGGGTAGAAAAGGTAGTTCACAGATAGGAACTGGGCAGGGCTGATCACATTGTTTGAGATTTCAGTGTAGCAGTGCCAGAAAGCACATTAAATTACAAACTCACCAGATTTTTGGCAGTATCAATTGCTATTCTTTTGCACTTAGGCTAGGTTTAAGCCTCGTACACACGCATCGAAAATTGGCAGGGAATTTTCGTCCGACGACCGATCTGCCGATTTTCGGTTAGTTAGTATGATGCTTCCGACAACCAAATCAGACTTTTCGGCCGAAAAAAACCTGGTATGCTGACTATAAAATGTTTTTCCGCCGTCAAAACACGGCCGATTTTCGTGCAGTCAGTACAGATTTCGACAGGGAAAAATATAATGAGCAAGTCTGGGCATGCTCAGAGAAGAAAGAACACATGATATCGCTTCTGAAGTAGAATTTTGTTGGGCGAGAAAATTCATGTGCAGTCTAGGCACATTCCAACCAACAAAACACCACTCTGGAAAAAAGACGGACGATCGGTCGGCCGATAATCGTTGCGTGTGTACGGGGCTTTACAAGCGCAACAGTGCATACCTCCTCTCCAAAAATCAATTCACAGTGGATCATTTTTTAGAGACATTTGGCAGGCGGCTCGGAACTAAGAATAGGTGGAGACAGCTATAGACAGCTAGAGAAAATAGTAGTGGGAGACTAATACCCAGCTACTTGCACCTTTGAATCACTGAGATTGGTAATAGAGAGGCCGATCAGTTGACTCCTCAGTGCCTGCTTTAACCCTGTAAATGACACACCATAATGCTGCAACTTCATGCATTGCAGGTGGCTACAAGGCATTTGTGGTATGGCCACATTCATTTGGGCAGTACCGCCATTGAACACAATGGGGGAGATCATTTTTCCTGCAGTGTATGTAGCCGCGAGCGGACTACCATTATCTGATACTGCAGACTTACTTTCTGCTCCCTCAGACTGTCTCGATACTCCTCTAGTGTTAGGTTTCATGCATCATACTCCTGAGACTGGAAGAAAGGCATTGTGGGAACTGTAGTCTGCTACAAGGATATTACTGCAGTGCTGAACTGTTTAGGAACTGTACTTCCCAGCAAGCCTTGGGCTCCAGGACAGGATTGTTGGAGAGACTATAAAGGGATCTGCTGAACAGGCCCACGCTCTCTTGCTTCCCGGGATCCATAGCTTGCGCATCAGACTGCTGCAGAAGGAGCGGACTGCAGACCAACTGCACACCACCCAGCTGCCTGCAGACTCAGCCCAGGCAGGACGGATGACCACCGCTGCATCGCAGACATCCCTGCAGCATCACCGATCGAGTGGAGTCAGCGGAACTCACTGATACAGCAGAGCACAGCCATCTCAGTGTCCCACAGCATGGAGAGTTGCTGCTGCCTGTTCTTCCAGGACTCAAAAAGAAGGACATCAGGATTGGGGAGAGAGCACCTGCTCAGAGCCCAGTTACCAGTTACTACAGTTTCTTTAGACACTGAAATCAGACATTCTATATCTGGATCAGTCAGAGGATCTTTGCTAATCAGAATCAGCTATTCTGCATTGCTTGTTTCACACTGTGTCACACTGGGGAATCATTTGTCTTTGAGCTCCAACTGCCGGTGAATATCTTAGCAAGGCCTTGCAAAAATAACATTGCTATATCATTGCTCTTAAAGGGGACACATTACTGGTATCTAGATTACCTCTACTTTCTTTAGGATACAGGTGTTATAGGCCGGCCCGGGGTTCCCTTTTAGTAAATGCACTTCTTATTGTAGCAATATTTTCAGGCATTGGGCCTGATATGGGTCTGCCATGGTAACACTTCCAACACATTTAGGTTGAAAACCTAAGTGTGAGAACTGAGACAATGACCATTCCGGCATCTTTGGTTTGTTTTGTTTTTTCTGTAATGGGGACGGCAGAAGGGAATGAGTGGGACACCCCTCTGGCTCAACTAGGTTCAACTGGGACACTGTACAGAAAAATGTCTGTTAGCGCTGTCTTGACGCCAGGTGAATGCCGGCCAAAGCTCCCTGGTGCTTGAAGATCCTGTTCTGCCGAACTGTGCTGAAACTTCGACTTTAATACTCAGATTAACTCAGAAGATCCAGGACTGTATGACATTTGACTCCTGACACTCTGTTTAGCTCAAAAGTCCAGTGAACAGCTATCTCCAGCCCTTCACTGACTGAGGTAGCTCCTTGTAACTGCTTGTGCTGCTGAAACTCTTAACACTGTACACTACACACTGTACACTCAACTCTTCAGGGCCCAACCGCTGGCACCCCCTCTGACACTTCAGGGTCCTCTCACTAGGCACCCCCTCTGACACTTCAGGGTCCTCTCACTAGGCACCCCCTCTGACACTTCAGGGTCCTCTCACTAGGCGCCCCCTCTGACACTTCAGGGTCCTCTCACTAGGCGCCCCCTCTGACACTTCAGGGTCCTCTCACTAGGCGCCCCCTCTGACACTTCAGGGTCCTCTCGCTAGGCACCCCCTCTGACACTTCAGGGTCCTCTCGCTAGGCACCCCCTCTAACACTTCAGGGTCCTCTGACTAGGCACCCCCTCTAACACTTCAGGGTCCTCTGACTCGGCACCCCCTTGACACTAGCTGGCTCCTGGATCCCTGGGACCTTCACTAGAGTGGTCCCCTCTACACTTCAGGCAGACCCCCTGGGGCAATTCACAGTACTCATGAACTTGGCATGCTTTCCTGGAACTGAACCCCTTTTTCTCCACTGGTCCTCGGCACTCCGGATCCTCTCTGCAGCTCAGCTCTCTCTCTGGACTCTCAGGCCGACACCCGATCCTTCTGACAGGAGGAGAGACAGCCGTACCCTCCCTCCTGGGACTCTTCTTCCTGCCAAAGACGCTGCGTCATGCGTTCCCCTCAAAATTATACCCACTCCCAGAATCCTCTGCGGCAGAATCTGCCTTCTGGGGTAGATACAGGCCTGAATGGACCACTGATTGGGTTTCCTCCACTGCCCAATGAGAATCTTCTCATGGAGCCAGTGGGGAGACTCCCCTCTAAGCAGCCACACCTGGGAAACATGACAGCCCAGCTGAAAACCATGGCCCTGCTGTTAGGCAGCCGAGGCCCACTATGCTCTTACCTAGCACCTACCTTGTAGAGTGCTACATCATAATATTTATAGCTTTCTGAGAGATTCATTGACATACTGCAAGATACTGTGTATATTTGGTATATTTATGTTATTATAACTTTTTTTTCACTGTTTCATGGTGTAAGATCAACTGAGCCCTGGCTGTTTATCCAGGGTCTAGTTGACTAAAGGCCCGTACACACGTACGGATCGTCGTCATACAAACGTCGGCGGACGAAAGATCTGCCGATTGTACGCGTGTTAGTATGGTGCCTCCGACAGCTGTCTGCGCACAATCCGCGGACAAGAGTCTTTCTTGCAAACATGAAAATTTTTGTCTGCGGACACCAGAACGGACGATTGTTCGCCTGTCAGTACAGAAATCAGCCGACAGACCGCAGATTTGCAAGACTGGGCATGCTCAGAAAATAAAAAACACAGGGAAAGTTAACCATTACATGACATCACTTCTGCAGTCAGCTGAAGTCTGCGGACAAAATTCTTGTGCTGTCCTTGTGCTGTCTTTGCACTTTTCAACAGACACCGACATCCCGGGGAGAAAAGACGAACGTTTGTATGACGACGATCCGTACGTGTGTACGGGGCTTTATACTCTTTTCAAGCCTTTTCCTTGAGAAAAAGCTAAGCTAAAGAGTTAAAACCTATTTGCATTGTGTCAATGTGTCATTTAAAGGTACATACAATATGTCTGAACCTAGAGTGTCAGAAGGGCTGGGCGTTTCACAGGGTCAAAGTGGCAAAGAAGAACATGCACTTACCAGCAACCCCCTAAGGGGGTAGTGCTACATGTACATCCCCTTATTGCTACCTTTTGCAGCTTGGGGGTGGGGGTGGCAAAAACATGGCTCAACTGCCTGTTTTGTCTCCCCAACTGCATGTGTAACTGAGCCCTTATTGAATAGATATAACAAAACACTTTCAATGGTATATTTAGCAGACTAAAAGGAAACAAATAGGAGAAGTTCATTATTAGGGTTTATATACACTTTAGGCTAGGCTTGGTGAAAGAAAAAAAAAAAGAAAGAAAGATCCGATATGCTTAACTGGAGTCCCCGCGAGATGCTTCCATTGTTATAGAGCTGATACATTTCAGCAGTGTCACTAGATATGAGATGAGCCATCATAGGTGCTACAGGCCTTTTCTACTGGTGATAAGATTAATCTTAGCATTTTCCTTTGATTTCAGAATAACCCATTTTATGTCAGAGCTGGAGTAGACATAATGTATATAAACCATTGTTTAAGCGGCACATTTTAATAACAAAGTGAGGCAAGGCTCAGATCTATGTCATTTCTTTTGGTCTTTTTTTTTTCCGTGGAAAAACTATTAACATGTTTCATTACTTTCCTTTGCCACAGGGACGCATTCACTTCTTACTCTGCAAAGCTGTATTCGGTAAATTTCACTAATACCTCTTATCTTATACTTCAATGATGCTAGCCCGGGGCTATTTCTATTGCTCCGCTGTAACTGACACAAAGGAATAATTCCAGTTTACTTCTGATAACTCCTGAGTCTTGAATTTTAAGGGACAAAATAAAAGGCAGACGGCTGAAAACAGAGCTCATTGTAAAGATGCATTTAAAGCAAAACAGGGATTGGAAGATACCCCAAGGCGAGAATGATAAGAGAAGTCTAACATAACTTTTTACCATAGAACAAAATATATACTAATTGACACACCCTAAAATTTACGGGAGTCTGACACCCGGTTTTCTGCTCCTCCACATATAAACCAGAAAGAATATGTTTCCATATAAAATGAATTGTGTAAACGGCTTAAACTTTTTGGAGGAAAGACGTTTTGGATCACTTTGTAAGGAATTGGTTAATTGTCAGGTGTTTTTCCTGTGTAAATGACTGGTACGTTTAACCAGGGGAGGACTGGGCCATGGGGCAGGGGGGCAATTGCCTTCTGGGCCGCTCTAAAGCCCCATAAAAAGGCTGCACCGCTTCTGCTACAGACATGCCTAAAGGATTCCTGGTGAAGAGATGTAAAAAGCCCCTGCCGCTAACCTATTGAGTGATAGTTGAAGACAAGGACAGAGCACAATCCCCCTCCACCTGCCCCAGCATGGATGGTGTAAACTATGTCCAAGCAGAGGCCGGTTTAATGCCCCACTGGAGACTCTCCTCCCCCGGCCAGCCCCAACCAAGCTGTCCCAGCTCCCCTCAACTGCCCCCTGCTGGCCAGGTCGGGAACCTGGATGCAGCTGGGAAGTAGAGAGTAAGAAGCGGAGCTTCAGCCTGGAATGAGGGTCAGGAGGAGGACAGAAAGAGGGAGAGTGGGAGGGGGCCGAGTCACTGCACCATGGGCCTCTGGTTTGGATTTGCCCCCTGGGCTTAGTGTTGCCAGTCTGCCCCTGCGTTTAACACACAGAAGGGTGCCTTTTATTTTATAGACAGAGTGCTGAGAGCGGTGCTGATTGTGAGAGCTGAATGCATGAAATGCGTAATGATGATTTCAAGAATGCCATCATTTAAAGAAACACTGCGTCAGTGCTCCCTCCTGCGACTTAGAGCCTAGGCAGACTAGATCAAATCCCAATAAGAAGAATTGTGGCTAATAATGTTATTAGAGTTGCCAGTTATCCATTGCTGTGTAACAAAAATGGAAATTGGAGCACCATAACACTGCTAAAGCAGCCTATAAATGATTCAGTTTTTTTTCGTTCAAACAGCTGGTTGAACGAAAAAACTGATCCAATTTTCTCATCCCCATATTCAAGGGTGATAGGGGAATTATTCCAAAAAAGATAAGTGCTGGACAGCACCCCCTTTCCTGCGCTCGGAACCTGGTCCTCAGGCTGTTTCAATCCTGGAACTCGTACTGGTATTAGGCATCCATGATGGCTAGGCTTTGCTGCCCCTTGATAGGGGAATTATCCCTACTATTGTATTCTGATGGGTGGGAGTCTTCTCCACCGTCAGAATACACTGATCAGCACTGCTGGCTAAGGCCTACGGCACTGAATGAGCGATATTTATCCAACAGGCTGGTTGTACAGAAGTTTATTAGTAGATTGACTTCTGTACCAGCCCTATCCTCATACATGTATCGAAGTTCGACTGGTCTCTGCTTAATCGGCCGAATTTCAGTCCATGCATGACCTTCTGTAAAGATCCACACATAATTTTATTCTTATTATTATTATTGGTTGGTAAAACTAGCTGCTGACAAAGCACAAGGTGTGTGTAATTACATTGGAAGTAATAACATTAAAGATCCAGTTCATTTCTAGTTCATTCACATTTTGGTAAATCAAGCCCTCCATGAAGGGAATGTTTTTAGACCCTCATATGGCACTCTTATTATCACGCTGATTTTTATTGATATAAAGTTGTCTCTGGGCATCTTAGCAGTGCTGTGGCACTTCGATTTTCATTTTTGTTACATTGCACTATATGTCAAGCAGACCATGGAGATCCTGTAAGGTGTAGAAAGCACTTGCCCAGGAACCAGATTATTTACTTCAACACCAATACCTTAAGATAGCAATACAAAAAGATAGGATAGGGGATATCTAAAATGTATAACTTGATAAATACACCTGAGGTGCAATACCAGTTGCCTTATTTTGACAAATGGGAGAGGGAACTAGTTGGTGCGTTCTCCTCCGAGCAGCGACAACGAATGATTAACCTGGCTTTGAAATCATCTATATGTACAAAATATCAAGAGACAAATTTTAAAATTTTGACAAGGTGGTATTATACTCCATATAAATTACATAGAATCTCAAATAATAATACTGACCCCAGTGTTGGCGCTGCTCGGTAGAAGAAGGCACATTATTGCATATTTTTTGGTCCTGCCCTAAATTGACAGATTTTTGGAAAAAAGTTAGAGAGATCATGCAAAAATTTACAGAAGACGAGATATTAGATGACCCGGCCTTTTTTCTTTTACAATTAAATAATATACCAGTCAAAAGATATAGAAAATCAGTGCTGTGCCATCTTGCGAACGCGGCTAGATCCTGTATACCTCACAACTGGAAAAAACAGACACCTCCAACAATAGCTTAATGGATACGGAAAGTAGAGGAAATAAATAAAATAGAGGATCTAGTATTGACATCGCAACACAAAAGGGAGAAATATATAGACATGGGGTGCATGGAACTTATTCACTCTTTCGAGTGAAGGGATAGCTCTTTTAGAGATATGAAGAACTGTAGTCAAGAAGCTTTGTGAAGATAGATAGACTCTTGAATTTTTCATGAAGAGATAGACCGGCAGGAACAGGAAGGGACGGATTCCCTGTGCTCTTCCTTTTTTCTTGCCCCCCCCCTTTTTTGTTTTTTGTTTTGGGGTTGCTTTAGTATAAATAAAAGCTAAAATGATAGAGTGGGAAAGGGCCGCACTACCGAGTAATTGCGAGATGACAGGAACAGTTGAATTTAAGAGAGAGGGGGGAATAAGTAGAGATACCTCTTCTTTGCTAGACGATACAAGAGTTTTATTTATTTATAATGTCTCTCGCATGATTATAATGTATATTATTTCTGTATATGAACACATCCTTGCTTTACCCTTAATAAAATTTATAATTGAAAAAAAACAAAAAGATAACATTACAGGCCCAGCTCTTTTCTTTCTATTTTCTTCAGTTTTCCATTGTTTTCAGTCAGGCTGATCCTGTTTGGTAGAGGTGCAGCCAAGTCTAAGAAATTAAAGCAAAAGAGTCTTCCTCTAAATGTACATTTTCCCAAAAGGATTTGGGCACCCTTGCAAATTTAGAGTTAAAATGTTACCAGTGAAGAGTACTGTTAATTATACAGTATACAATCTTGTTTTAAAGAATTGTGTGTTTCCAACCTTGTGGCAAATGTTTCTGGAAGGTTCCTGTTCTGTTCCAGCCTGTCTGCTGCCCCTGTGCAGAAAGCCAGCTACATAAAGACTTAGGGTTGATTTACTAAAACCGGAGAATGCAAAATCTGGTGCAGCTCAGCATAGAAACCAATCAGCTTCCAGGTATTGTGTCAAAATTTAGTTGAACAAGCTGAAGTTAGAAGCTGATTGGCTACCGTGCACAGCTGCACCAGATTTTGTACTCTCCGGTTTTAGTAAATAAATCCCATGGTCCCATTAGTTTGGTGTTGCTTGAGTGGCCTGCATAGAGTTCCGACCTCAACCCTACACCTTTGATATGTCTTTGAGCCCTGATTGTGGACCACATTTTCTTATCCAACCTCACAAATGCTCTTTTGGCAGAATGGGCACATGTTCCTACAAGCACACTACAAAGTCTTAAAGAAAGCCTTCCCAGAAGAGCTGAGGCTGTTATAGAGGATAAGGAGGGGCTCCATATATAATGTCCATGGTTTTGGAATTGAATGTCAACAATTATTTAATAATTATTTATGTGTGATGAATTTCACCTCCAGGCAACCTGCTCCTACATCAAGTGTTCCCCCAACCCAGTGCCCTCCTGATGTATTTTATGCTTTTTATTATACAGTACCTACCTTTTCATAATGTCTTCAGGCTGATCATGTTATGCATGTTTCTATTTCTCTTTGGATCTTCTCTAGTGATGGGAAGTCCTTAATGATGCAGAAAGCAGCACTAACATAATGCCATCATCACACTCTCTGTATCACTGTGTGCAAATGCTGGGCACTATGGTTATTCCCTTGCAGAGGCAAACCATTTAGGCCCTGCATTAGTGGCATGTTCTTGGTCTTGAGGGATGATGCTAGGCATTATCCAGTCCAGAAGATTGAGAACATCTAGTGGCAAAAATAATTACAGTACAGAAAGGGGGTGAGTATTATTTTCAAAGGCTACTTGGGCACCATTTTTTAATTTTTTTTTTTTTGTCGGAGTTGGGCTTCAACCAGATTTCTTTCACCAGTGTAGCACCTTCCTACATAGGTGTTAGGAATTAGATAAGTTAGAGTTAGTTGTGTTTTTGATAGGTAAATTTAGTTCTCACATTGTAGTCAGTGTGGCGGTATTGGTTTGGTAGGTAAACGCATATTCTGTTCACTGTATTAAGTTTGTTCAGCTGCTGCCAGTCTTGTCTATAGATTCCTCTGTATCCAGGAAAGATTCTGGATGATAGGTGTGGAGCTATGCAGATGGCAGCATGAATATTGATACAGACCTGGCCTATCCCAGAGAGGCAGGTTCTGGTGGCTGCTGGGTAACTGTATATATTCTATGAGCACACTTATCCCAGAGTATTTTCCCAGAGTGTATTAGTCCAGCCTGGGGGGCACGCTGCCCTCTCAGGTGGAAGCTGCTGCTGATGATGCCTGAGATAGGGGACCTCAGGGGCTTTAATGCTGAGACACGGGAGCTAAAAAAAAGCTGACTGAGGGGGGGGGGCTATATGCTGAAGATCAGGTGTGGTATTTCACTTGGAAGTTGGATGAAGGCTACCAGCTGTCATTGAGTCTTGGGAGTACAGATGCTTGAGAGATCTTGGGGACCTTTTTTGCTTTTGCTACCCCTCTGGTACTGTATAATCAGCCATGGGTCTATTAAAAGGGGACACTGACTGGTGTCCTGAAGAGCTTTGTCCACCTAATCTCCTATTTAAAGGGACTCTGCTCTTGTGACTCTAACTACAAAGCTGAAGTCTATTGTTTGTTTCAAGCCTGGACTTTAATACAGCTTGACCTGAAGAATACCCAAGTCCTCAGTTTACATCAGGCATGTCCAACCTGCGGCCCGGGGGCCGCATGCGGCCCAGAACCGCAGGCAATGCGGCCCACTGCCCCCTGACAATTTATTTATTTTTTTTGCTGGGGAGGAAGGAATTTGAGTGGCACGGACACAGAGGCTGCATCGAAGGGGATCATCCACTAGTTGTGTTTAAATTAGTGCTGGGGGGGCTGGGGGACGTGGCAGCATTTTATTACTTATATACCTTAACTATAGTATATATTTTATATGCGGCCCGAGAAAATTTCTCAAAACACTCAATGTGGCCCAGAGAAGCCATGGTTTACATAGTTCTTGTTTTTGGAGTATCCCACCTCTACCCTCAATCCTATCCAGGTTCTCCAAAATTAAAAAAAAAATATTAAAACATAAAACATTATCCCCCTAGACTGGTTTTTGAAGAAACATGTGAATGAGCCTGTATGCCTGGATATGGGTCAAAGCCTGTGGGGGAAGACCTGGGCAGTAATCCTACATACAGTTAGAGATGTCCCAAACTGTTTGCCGGCGAACAGTTCCCGGCGAACTTCGCATGTTCGCGTTCGCCTCGGCGGGCGAACATATGCGATGTTCGGTCCGCCTCCTATACATCATCATTGAGGCAAACTTTGACCCTGAACCTCACAGTCAGCAGACACATTCCAGGCCAATCAGCATACCTCCCTCCCACACCCTCCCACCTCCTATAAAAAAGCAAGGACAGCATCCATCTTAGATTCATTCTGAAGCTGCAGTGTTAGTTAGAGCAGGGAAAGTGTTGCTGCTGAATTAATAGGGAAATCATTAGCTAGGCCAGTGTTCTGTGTCCACTCCTGCTGTAAGGACAGCATCCTGACAGCACCCCAAAAAGCCCATTTTAGGGCTGGTATATCAGTCTGCTTTTATTTATTTTTTTTCTATATATTTATCAGGCATTTTTGGAGGCAGGCATGACTTTTTTTGGATTAGTGTCGGGGGGGGGGGGGGGGTGGTCTAAAAAGTGTACCTGTGAAGTTTCAGCTCTGTAGCATGTCCAGAACGAGAAAAGACAGATCATATAGGTGTAAAAGGAGGGTCCCACCATCCCTGCTCTACTGAAAAATTATCTTTTTTTCTGGTTCTGGACATGCTACAGAGCTGAAACTTCACAGGTACACTTTTTAGACCCCCCCCCCCAGACACTAAACCACACAAAAAAAGTTCTTAAAAATTGTAATTTTTGATAGAGAGCCAATTATTGGAGAAATGTAAAAAAATAAAAATAAAAAAAATAAAAATTGTTTTTATTTAGTGTCTGGGGGGGGGGGGGGGTCTAAAAAGTGTACCTGTGAAGTTTCAGCTCTGTAGCATGTCAAGAACGAGGAAAGAAAGATCATATAGGTGTAAAAGGAGGGTCCCACCATCCCTGCTCTACTGAAAAATTATCTTTTTTTCTGGTTCTGGACATGCTACAGAGCTGAAACTTCACAGGTACACTTTTTAGCCCCCCCCCCGGACACTAATCCAAAAAAGTCATGCCTGCCTCCAAAAATGCCCGATAAATGCCTGCAAGAAAAAACGCAGTAGGGAAGCCGTATTCCTGTTCTAATAAAAATTATAAGAAAAATTCTAATTTTTTGGGGGTTCTGGACATGCTACAGAGCTGAAACTTCACAGGTACACTTTTTAGACCCCCCAGACACTAAATCCAAAGAATTTTTTATTTTTTTTAATTTTTTCAATAATTTGCTCTCTATCAAAAATGACAATTTTTAAGAACTTTTTTGTGTGATTTAGTGTCCGGGGGGTCTAAAAAGTGTACCTGTGAAGATTCATCTCTGTAGCATGTCCAGAACCAGAAAAAAAGATAATTTTTCAGTAGAGCAGGGATGGTGGGACCCTCCTTTTACACCTATATGATCTTTTTTTTTCTGGTTCTGGACATGCTACAGAGCTGAAACTTCACAGGTACACTTTTTAGACCCCCCCCCCAGACACTAAATCCAAAAAAAACATTTTTTTTTTTTTTTTATTTTTTTTTAATTTTTCCAATAATTGGCTCTCTATTAAAAATGACAATTTTTCAGAACTTTTTTTTGTGTGATTGATAGATTGATAGTCCCTGGGGCATGACCCAGAACCCTAGGCACTTTTTAGGGGCATTTATTGGGTTTTAGGGCTTCAAAATGGTGTTTTTTGATTACCGAAGTTCGGGTCCCATTGATTTCAATGGGGTTCTGAAATCCGGGCCGAACTTTCGGGAGGTTCGTGTGTTCTGGTCGAACCAAACTTTTCAAAAGTTCGATCATCCCTAACTGTAACCCTAATACTATGTATCAAGTCTGAACCCTAACCCTATGTATATAACCCTAACACTCTATATCTAACCCTAACCCTAACCTAACCCTAACCCCAACTCTAACCCTAACCCTAACCCTAACCCTAAACTATAACCCTAACCCTCTAACCCCAACCCTAACCCTCTAACTATAACCATAAACCTAACTGTAACACCCTAACCCTCTAACCCTAACCCTTACCCTAACCCTAATCCTAACACTCTAACCCTAAGTATCTAACCCTATCCCTAACTCTAACCCTAACCGTAAGTATCTAACCCTAACCATAAGTATCTATCCCTAACCCTAAGCCCTAACCCTCTAACCATAACCCTAACCCTCGAACCATAACCCTAACCCTTACCCTAAACCTAACCCTAATCCTAACGCTCTAACCCTAAGTTTCTAACCTTAACCCTAACCCCCTAACCCTAACCCTCTAACCCTAACCCTAGCCCAAAAAATAACCCTAGCCCTAATTCTAACCCTAACCCTCTAACCCTAACCCTCTAAACCTAGCACTAAAAAAACCCTAACCCTAGCCGAAACCATAGCCCTAACCCTAATGCTAATCCTAACTCTAACCCTAGCTCTAGGCCTGACCCTAACCCTAACGCTAACCCTAAGCCATAACCCTAACACTAACCCTAACCCTAACCCTTAACCCTTAACCCTAACCTTTAACCCAAACCCTAAACTCTAACCCTAACCCCAAACCCTATCCAACCTTAAAACAAACTCTATCTAACCCTAACCCCCCTAACCCTAACCCTAAATCCCTAACCCTAAATTCTAACCCTACCCCTACCCCTAACCCTCTAACCCTAACCCTCTAACCCTAAGCACTAAAAATAACCCTAACCCTAGCCCTAACCCTAATTCTAACCCTAACTCTAACCCTAGCCCTAGGTCTGACCCTAACCTTAATGTTAAACCCTAAGCCATAACCCTAACCCTAACCCTTAAAGCCCAGTTCCTGTCCCATTTTGGTCGGTTCTGGTCTGTTTGCGGTGCGTTAAACGGGGAGTTTGGTCTGTCAGAGTTTGGTCTGTCACTGTGAAGCGGGCGTAACCCTTACACTACCTGATCGATACAACATCATACCTGATCGTATACACACACTGGATGATTTAAAGCATGTTATTCCAAACAATTTAGGAATGTTAGGTGATTTATGCCCTTTATGGATTAAAACCCGACTCTGCGTCAACTACATAATTTTCCATGGGAGTTTTGCCATGGATCCCCCTCCGGCATGCCACAATCCAGGCGTTAGTCCCCTTGAAACAACTTTTCCATCACTATTGTGGCCAGAAAGAGTCCCTGTGGGTTTTAAAATTCGCCTGCCTATTGAAGTCTATGGCGGTTTGCCGGTTCGCAAACATTTGCGGAAGTTCGCGTTCGCCGTTCGCGAACCTTAAATTTTATGTTCGCGACATCTCTACGTACAGTGTATCTAAATAAAGACTACAGTTCCCCTTTAATGGATTTTCACTGATACAACATTAAATTATTTGCTCCTGTGCTATAATCCATATAATTTTAATGAAAAGGCATGCAGTTTTTACTGGAAGTCAGGGCCAAGGGTCAAGATTGACATGGCTGTTTTGTCCCTTTAAATAGAAACCACAAGCTTACTTTGTATTCTATACACAATACAGTTGCATTTCTTTTTTTCCTTCTGTCTGAGCCTCTAGATTGAAAGGACTACGCCTTACAGTAGGCAAGTAAGCCTTCCACAAGAAAAAGAAATGAAAGTTTACCAAGTTTTCCACAGGACTGTCAACTCCGCTCTGGGAAGATGACAGCTGATCATAGAGTTTTCCCACAGTCATACATGGTTAATTACCCCTCCAAACTATTATGCCTATTTATGAAAACACGCCATTCCATTTAGAATTGTGTTAATAATATGATGTAATTTTCCCAGGGATGTGATAAAAGGGATGTAAATAGCGCAGAGCTGGAGGTTATGGTAGAACTTGTCACTTTTATGTTCCGTATGTACTATGGACTCACAACATTAGGAGACCGGTGAACATCTGTTACTGTCCCTGAACCTCATGTGTTCAACTAAATCAGCGCTAACTGTATCTGGAGACCAGCAAGGCAAGCGATTGCAGCCAGAATTTTGTGTAATTATTTCAATTTGGGCGACTGCCAAATAAAGTCTTCAAAACCTGCACAGAACAAATTAATACTTGTCAAAGCGAGGGCTGCTGCCAGCAGGAAATTATTAGGGAGGGGGGCAGCTGCTCAATAGTAACAGTTTGTCCTTGAGAGCTTTGCATAAAAATATAGCATTCTGCTGTGCATTATAATGCTGAAATATTACGGCTTCTTTAATTACTAGGACCCTTGAATAAGTCGGTTTTATGATGTGCCATTTAGAGGATCATGGGGCTCACAGTGCATCAGATCATCTTGACAAACATGGTTTAAAGAAAACTTGTCACAAACCAGGGAAATTTAAAGTATGATGAACAAATGCATAAGCATAATGTAAAGGATCAGTAGAGGCTGCTGAAGATATATGCAGATCTCAGCGTTTCCTTAGGAAGTCAAGCTTGGCCAGTACCTACTGAGCCTCCCCATTGGTACTGTTATGTCGTTTGTGGCCTCGTTAACAAATAAGGAGGTGAGAAGAGATTAAGTCCATTTTTTTTTGAAAAAATTAGATTTGCACATAACTTTAGCTGCTCACATATCTGAATCTGCTGATCATTTTGAGTAAAAGTAGTCTTTGCTTATGTATTTATTTCATCGCTTTCTCAGTCTAGGTGTGTGACATTGACTGAAGTCCTATACTACATGGTCCTTGTCCATGATTCACTAGGTAGTGAAGCAAGCACAATCCTAAGGACCCCTGTGTCTTCAAAGGCATAAAAGGTAATGTCTCCTTCTCCATTTTAATAATACTAATAATTTTAATAATAATAATAATAATAATATTAATAATAATAATAATAATATTAATCATAATGATAATAATAACAATAATAATAATAACAATAATAATAATAATAATAATAATAATAATACTAATAATAATAAGAAGAATAATACATGTTATTTATAGGCACCTTACAGAAAACCCAAGATGACCTTACATAGATAACAACAAAGCAACCAAAAAAAAAAAGAGTAAAATAAAATACATTACATAACCATTAAATTGCAAAAATCAATGAAGTCAGACAGAGTATGTTAGTTTAAAAAGATGAGTTTTGAGACGTGATTTGAAGATGGGTAGGAAATCAAGTTTGTGGTGTATTTAGGTTTTGTTCTGCCCTAGGCAGGGCTAAATTCGTGCACCCCCTAATTTACTACGACCCACCCCTTCCTGTCAAGGCCACACCCCTTCCTGTTTTGCGCAGCCGAGCCAGCTTGCCACAGTAAAACTGCAGTGGGCGGTTGGCAAGTGGTTAACCACTTGCCGACCGCCTATCGCCAAATTACTACGGCAGGCTGGTTCGGCTGCGCAAACTGACGTATGGGTTCATCGGTTTGTGGGAGAGCTCCTGGGGCTAAGCGCGCACTCCTGGGACCCCCACTAGGCAGCAGAGATGCCAATCCACAGGGCCGGCGGCACGCGATCACTCCCCGCTGAGAGAGAAGGACGGTCAGATGTTGTAAACACAGTAGACCGCTCTTCTCTCTGGAATGATCACAGAGCACCTGTGATCCTTCTATTTAGGATTACAGGTCTCTGTGGTCATTTGACAAGTCCCTCCCCCATACAGTTAGAAAACACCCCCTAGGCTCACATTTAACCCTTTAATTACCCCTGGTGTTAACCCTTCCCTGCCAGTGTCATTATTACAGTAACAGTGCATATTTTTAGCACTGATTACTGTAATAATGTCACTGGTAACCCCAAAAGTGTCAAAAATGTCAGTTAGGGGTCCGATCTGTCCGTCGCAATGTCGCAGTCTCGCTAAAAACTGCAGATCAGAGCATGGAACACTTTGCAGTAAAAATTTTTTTTTTTTTTAGATTTATATTTTTTAATTTTTTTTTTTTACATTTTTTTTTAAATTTTTTTTACAGTACATGAACTTTCACAGAATGTAAACTGTTTAATGATTTTTCATTGATTTCAGCATGCATGAAACACTTTGTACATGATGAAATCACAATACAACGTCATTAAACAGTTCATATTCTGTTAAAATGTATGTACTGCAGTCAGTGCACAGCACAGTTTAAATTTAAGTTAATTTACAGTACCTGCTCCTGGCTCCTGCTGTCCTGGCCTGGGGGTTCCCGGGTTCTCCTCTGCTCTCTATCCCCTGCTCTCTCCTCTCGTCCAACACGCACAGTCAGCTGCACTGTGCAGGGCAGCCCAGGGATCATGTGCAGGGATGGCGGCTGCGTGGAGGAGGGTGGGCGGAGAATTAGGCTCCACCCAGCACCTAAATTAGGTGAAGTTACCAGCATCTATGGGGGTGGCACCTTCCCTCCCCTCCCTCCCCCTGGCAAAGTACGCCGCCGTCGCCGCCCCTTCAGCTGCCTTCAGTGAAAGGCAAGTCTGTGTTCTTTTTCAAGCCGCCGGCCGCCTTGTGTGCAGCAGGCGGCCGCGGGCGGCGGAAGGCAGCAGAGCGTTGTCGGTACTCGGGACTCCGGAGGACGGGTTGGGGGGGGGGGGGTTCGTGCAGGGGGGGTCGGCTTAGGCCTAGGTCCGTTTTATTTTTGTTTAGGCTTTTCCCCCCTCTGTTTTCACCTGAGGATCTGGCCATTAACACACCTCCTGTATTAGAGTGCTTCCACTGTGGATGATGGAGCATGGGGAGGGGGGGGGGAGGAGGTGTCACCTTTGGACAGCAGCATTGTCTGTCTGGGGGGAGGGGAGTGTTAGATGTACTGGCAGATTTAGATATACTAACAAATTAAAGCCAAACTCCAGCTCACACTTAATAAGCAGTTACAGCAAACATGTTTTTTTTTTTTTCTTTTGGGATAAAGGTTTTACATAAATAAATAAAAGCTGATCATTGTAAGCAAATCTGTCATTGGTTAATGTTTTGTTTTAACCCTTTAACTGCTACATTTGCAAGAGAGCTTGTTCTGTTGAAGAACAACGGACTTACTGTCAGGATCCCCAGTTGACAATAAAAAAAAGAAAGCCTAAAAAAAGAAAGCAAATGCAGCCACCACAACTATGAATTGGTAAACTGCAATATATTACAAGAGAAGTATGGAAATCAGGGTTTTTGCAGATTCATACTTACCTAGGTGGATGCAGCATCGGTCTGATGCTACATCTGTTCGTCGCCGCCTCTAACACTGAGAATTGAGCGATTAAACACCACTGATCACTCGATTCTCAGAGATCCCTGAGAACTATCAGTCACAAGCTCTCTGCTCTGCCACTCCATCGCTCACGAAAAGCAAAACTTTTTTATTTTGTTTTGGACAGAGTGGAGTAGCAATAAAATGCCAGTCAAGTTTTAATGCTGTCTATAAAAGGTACATTTCTTGTTATTGAGATTTATCTTCTCTATTTGTCCTGTTTATCATTATTACAGGGAGTGAAAGTAACAGAAAATTTGGGTTGTCATCAGAAAAAGAATAGAAGAGAAATTTTCCAGTGGTGATTTTCTTTCACTTCCTGTTTTGGCTATGAGACAGGAAATAAAGGGAAATCTCCCTAAAGCACGGCTCAACAAAACCCAAGTGCCAGGTTGCAATGGCGACTGGAAATTGCATCCTAGTGACTGGGCTATACCGCAGAAGCGGTCTGGATATCACCCACATGGCCCCCCTGCAGAGGTGCGGACTTAGGTCGGGCTGGCTAAAATTGAGGCTGTGGCTTTGTAGCCTGATATAGTGGGGTACACGCTCCTTTCTGTGAACCAGCGCCCCTCTCTGGTGGGCAGTGCTGAGATGAGCGCGACTTGCTCTCACTGCCCGCCCACCTCAGACATCATCTTCCCAGTTTGACAGCTGGGGTTGAGATTGTGGGCTTGATCAGTTGCCCGTTCCTTACCCTCGCTGTGGAGGGGGACTGCAACTTTCTCAGTGCCCATCAGTACCACCTATCAGTGCCACCTCAGTGCTGCCTATCAGTGCCCATCAGTGCCACCTGATAATGTCACCTTTCAGCGCCCATCAATGCCGCCTATCAGTGCAGCCTATCGGTGTCCATAAAGGCAGCTTGTCAGTGCAGCCCACCAGTGTCACCTCATCAGTGCACATCAGTGCAGCCTATAAGTGTAGCGTCATCAGTGCCCCCCATCAGTGCAGCCCATCAGTGCTGCCTCATCAATGCTGCCTCATCAGGGCAGCCCCTTCAGTGCCACCTCATCAATACCCATCAGTGCAGCCTATCAGTGTCCCATCATCAATGCCCAGCAGTGCCACCTTATCAGTACACATCAGTGCAGCCTATTAGTGCAGCCCCATCAGTGCACATCAGTGCAGCTAATCAGTGCCACCTTATCAGTGCCGCCCATCAGTGCAGCCCATCAGTGTCACCATCAGTGCCACCTCATCAATGCCCATCAGTGCCCATTAGTGCAGCCTATTAGTGCACATCAGCTAAGGAGAAAAATGACTTATTTGCAAAATCTTATAACAAACAAATTACATTTCCAGTCTTTTTTTTTCGCTTGGCATCAGCCGTGAGCAATTCTTATTGTTTGATGCCCTGGACATGCAGTTCTGGGTGCTGTGCAGCTGATTTAAAAAACTGGCTCCTAACTTTTTTAGCTGGCTTCTAGATTCTAAGAAATGTTGTCAAGCCCTGCCCTAAAGGGATACAGAGTTTTTCTTAAAAGAAGAGTCTTAACATTTTTACAGATGCTAATGGTATAACTACTTTATACTCTGAATATAACTTGTTAAAAATATTATATCAATCCACATTTGTGAGGACTTCTAATACACAATTAATAGGCAAACTAAATCAGATATTCTAAAAATGGTTATCTGCTATTGTAATAATATGAATCCCCACTCCTAAGTTGTTATAATGCTGCATAATTTCACAGAGATTGTTTGATGCTAGATTTCTTTCTTGTATTCTCTCCTTGTCAGAGCAGAAGTTTAAGGCAGTAAGTCTATTGTATCCTGCTTGAGCTTAGTGCTGATAACAGACATGAAAGAAAATGAAAAATCTTTGTGAAAATGTAAGTAATTAAAAAAAAAAAAAAAAAAAAGCCGATGCTTGGATTGGTGCACACAGTGCAGAAATGTCAGACCATAGTTTGGATACATCCACTTTCACCCAGAGAGCAACAGTAGCAGGCTATTCTTTTGGATTTGCATTGGGTAATCTGAGAAGTAGCAGCACTGTACAGAGTGACGCTTTTAAAACAATGGAAAAACACTGGTCTATTTTTAAATGATAAAGCCTAGTACACACATATGGTTCAGTAAAAACCGTTCAATAGAAAGCGACAGAAGTCGGCCGTAGGGGCACGGCCGAAAAAGGTCTGCTGATCAGCGCTCTCAGTGAATGGCTGAGAATGCTAACCAGAGTGTTCTGGGGTCCCCCTGTCAGAACACAATAGAACAGCAAGGGAGATTGCTGTACTAAAGTCAGGTAGTTAGTACAGCAGTTCCTCCTGAGCTGTCAGTTTTTTTTTTTCATCCAGCCCTGCTGGGTTGAATAAAAAAAAAAATAAATAAAGACTACTAGTGTGTACCAGGCTTAAAGAGGAAGTAAACCCTCCTCAGGAAGTTGTACCTATAGGTAAGCCTATGATAAGGCTTACCTATAGGTACTGTAAATATCTCCTAAACATGTACGGTTTAGGAGATATTTACCTTTAATGCAGCCAGTGACGTCACTGGCGCATGCGCTCTGAAGGAACGGCTGATCGTGCCGTTCCTTCAGAGCCCCGTGCCGTGACTGTCGGCTCCTGCGCGCGTGCGCAGGAGTGACGTCACCGCGGCTCCGGCCAATCCGATGGCCGGATGCCGCGATCCCGGAAGACGGGCGACTGAACATGTCGCTCGTCATACAGGTAAGAGAGCGGCACGGCGGGGGCTCGTTCTAAGGTAAGTATTTCATAATGAGCTAGTATGCGATGCATACTAGCTCATTATGTCTTTCTCTTGCAGGTTGTAAAAGAAAAAAAAAATTTTTTAACGAGTTTACAACCTCTTTAAGGCTGGGACATGGACGGAGCGAATTAGAAAATGTTTGATTCCCCCATGAACACAGGGGAATCCCTCCCGTGGAGCTATTGTGTTCTCCCGGTGGGGTAAGCCATCCCTGCCGGGAGAAGACAGTGATTATTGCTAGCGGCTGTAAGGCTGTCAGTGGAGCTGCTGGCCAAGACTTCTGGGAAAAACAGTGTCCGTGTGTACCAAGGGGCTTGCCAAGGGGTCTGCCCAGGAAGGGGGACTACTCCAGTGAAGTGAGAGGATAAAGGTCAGCTCACACAGTGTGTCAGAATAAAGGGGGTGCCAAGTAGAACCCTGAAGAGTAGGGGTAAAGGGGGTACCGAGCAGGGCCCTGAAGAGTGATTCACAGTACAGTTCGCTTAATTACTACTTCACTATAGTATAAGGTGAAGCAGCAGCCTTGTTGCATTCAACTACAGCAAGAAGTCCCAAAATTGTGCATAGTTCATTCAGTTGGAGTATACCACTCATCCCTTCTCCTATCCCAGTTCTCAATAAAAACAACAAAAAAACAAATCCCCTGGACTGTTTTCTGACCGAGCCAAGCACTTAGAATACATTGAATTGTCAAGTTGTTGCTATGGGTAACCCAGGGGAATCCATAACCAGCAGCTCCCATGGGAGTAGTGCTACACACATGTAAAATTTGGCAGGCTGGTTGTACCCAAGTTGATTGATTGATCAAGTTGGGTACACTCAACCTGCCCATACATGGTTCGAAAGTCTGCCACTTCTTGCTGAACCGGCATTTTTTTTGTAGCTGCTGACTTAGAGTTTCAGGAGGGTGGGGAGAGCTGGAGCTCCACTTTAGGTTCACCTTTCTCTAAGAAAAATAATAAATGTACATGTTTTTTTTTGCATTTATTTTAAGGGGCCTGTAAAGTCTGTGTATCTGTCTGCCCATACCTGCTATGGGCAGGCAGCTGCTGGGAGGACCCTGGCCACCCTGTCACAATTAGAAAGGCGGAAAAGGCTGCAGGAGTGGGAAAATAATACATTTAACAAAAACTGGTGGAACATGTAAAATGCCCCAAAAGGGGATCTTAAGCTTTAAATTGATTGACTTCAATTGGGCTTTATTTGATAGTTGTGCAATCCTGAAGCAGCCCAGAAAGAGTGTCAGTTCTTAGTTCTAAGCTTAGACAGACTCCATGGGACCCTTCAGCACGTTGGGCTAATGGGCCATACACACTATAAGATTTTCTGAAGACTTTTTCCTTTAGATTTACCAAAACCATATTATATGAGGTCAAACCTAAACAGTTTCAATTTGTATGCAATCTGGCAGGCCCTTGTACTACATAGAAAAGGTAAATCTGAAGGAAAAAGTCTTCAGAAAATCTTATAGTGTGTATGGCCCTTAACACTTCTGCCCTGATAGGGTGAAAATACAAGTGAGTAACAGCAGTACTCTCTCTCCCTAGGAGTTAAGGAAACACAATAAAATAACTAATTAGTGATCATTTATATTCTTACAAATACCTATGTCTGCCTTGTTCTTTTGAAGACTTTACCTAGACAGAAAACCCTGTTTCAAATCAAAATGAAGGAGTCATTTAAATCTGCTATGTGACATGTATGATCACAATAAAAACACATGATATGAAGGATAAAAGTTTCTGTCTTCATCTAGGCTTAAAAAAAAGATGATAAACAAATCATATATCCCCATCCTTTAGTGTGATCCTTATATTATATTACACATGACAAAATGTGATAGCAAATTGCCTGATGTACTGATTGCTGTCTCCAGAGCAGAAATGTTTGACAGCGCCAGATAATGAAGAAAAATGTTTTCAAACAATTGTCGTGAGCTCTAAACTTAGGCAATCATATCTTGTGCCAGGAAAAAGCCATGCAGCTTTACCCCACTTTTACTCCTATAGAGATCGCCTCTCACATTAGCCTGGCACATAATACCTGGGTTTACTGGACCCTGCAAATGGGTTCAATTTGTATGCAGCGCTTTAAGTCTGAAAAGCTATTTCCTGCCTTTCTCCGCATTTTAGAGCACCGGCGTTGTGAGGAAGGACATAACAATATTACAGCAGTGTGACTGAAGTGTGGAAACAATGTTAAAAATGATGCCATTAGCAAACAGATACCTAGGGACAGGAGACATCCTCAGTGTTATTCTTCTGACAGAACAGAATGATCCAGAGATCATCATAGCCAATGACAAACAAAGGTACAGAGAAGCTGGCAAAGCAAGCTGAGCTGGAGTTTGAGAAGTGAACGTCTTTCTGGAAAATAGAGAAGACAAGTTGAAAACTGTACACATCTGTGCAAACCAAGAGGATTTACAGAAAGTAAAATGAGCCTGGCCTACAGCCGCAAAGGAGGCATATTTATAAAGGGGAGATTGATTGATTTGCCAATCATAACTGGCACACGTCAAAAGATTTTGAGCATTTATCTTCCGTTGTCTTGCAGGTTATAATTCTTCTCTTTTACATGCATTTGGGGCCTTGTCCATTTTTTTTCTAGATACATACACTGGTGTCACATACCTAGTGGAGATCGAGCTGAAGAGGGGGCTTCTCTTTTGCTTCTTCTCCAACACCCTTGCTAATGGTGACAGGAGATGTTAGGACACAGAGTGACTGATGTTGCAGGTAGTGCTAGCTGTTGGGTGTTGGGTGTGAGGCACTAATGGCTGTGGATCACTGGGCAAGGACCCAAGGAATGGTAGCACCTGATCAATAGACAGCAACGAAGCCAGGACATAAGTGAAGGGCGTCAACTGTGAAGTACTGTGTAGTACAGAACAGGGGTCACCAAACTTTCTAAACAAAGGGCCAGTTTATTGTCCTTCAGACTTTAGGGGGGCCAGACTATGGCCAGTGGCAGTGGAAATCTTCCTGGCATCAGTGGAAGTAAATATTGCCACATTTGGTATTAGGGGGAGAGGCAGTGCCCCAGCTGCACAGCGGGAGATTAGCTTATTAGTGGACAGAATTTTGGAGTCCCCGCCCACTCTACCTCCCTGCTCCCCACCCCCCTAATTTCCTCCAGCCCTAGTGGCCCAGATCGGTAGTGCCCCAGGAGGAAGCGAGAGTACCAGATGTACCAGCGGTGCACAGTTGGTTCCAGGATCCCAGCTCCAGAGGAACCACCTGCAGGACAAGCACTGCACCCAGGATCCAGCTAGAATAAGCTGCACAGACCAGGTGCTGGGGTTGGGGGGGGGGGTAACAATGCTGCATTTGAACTCTTGGGTAATACCAAGCATGTTTGAAGTGATATGTCTGAGACAGCCCTCTTGCTGCCCTCCCCATTAATAGGCACTGGTGAGGCTGCAATGATGGGCACTTATGAGGCCGCGCTGATGGGCACTGATCAAGCTGCATTGATGGGCACTTTCAAGACTGTGCTGATGGGCACTGATGGCTAAAGCTGCATTAATGAGGCTGCATTGATGGGCACTGATGAGCCTGCGTTGATGGTCACTGATGAGGCTGTATTAATGGGCACTGGTGAGGCTGTATTGATGGGCACTGGTGAGGCTGCATTGATGGGCACTGATCAGGCTGCATTGATGGGCAATGATGAGGCTGCATTATTAGTCACTGATGAGGCTGCATTGATGGGCACTGATCAGGCTGCCCCTAATGAGGCTGCATTGAAGGGTATTGATGAGGCTGCATTGATGGGCACTGGTGAGGCTGCGCTGATGGGCACTGGTGAGGCTGCGCTGATGGGCACTGGTAAGGCTGCGCTGAAGGGCACTGATGAAGCTGCATTGATAGGCACTGATGAGGCTGCATTGATAGTCACTGATGAGGCTGCATTGATGGGCACTGATCAGGTTGCATTGATGAGGCTGCATTGATGGGCATTGATGAGGCTGCATTGATGGGCATTGATGAGGCTGCATTGATGGGCATTGATGAGGCTGCATTGATAGGCTCTGGTGAGGCTGCGCTAAAGGGCACTGGCGAGGCTGCGCTGATGGGCACTGGTGAGGCTGCATTGATGGGCACTAGTGAGGATGCATTGATTGGCATTCTGGGTCATATATAGAAATATGAAGGTTACAGGTAAAGCAGGAAGTAGCTGAAGACCACTCAGCAAAGATTAGTGTGCATGCTAATACATCCATGCATGCGTGCTAACAAACAGCTAGTAGGAATGATGTGCTGAGGGGAAAAAAAAAATACACTCGCTCTCGTTCTAAAAGCCCACAATGAATTTTATTGATGTACTCCAGTACAAGGGTGATCCACCTGCTCCTCTCACGTCTTTCACTCTGCTAGAAGCTTGGTCATAGACTCTATAACTAAGCTCCTAGCGGAAAGAAACATGTGCGAGGAGCAGGTGAATCACCCTTGGACTAGAGTACATCAATAAAATGATTTCTAGGCTTTGGAGCGGAGATGATAAGGCTTGGAGTGGAGAGGTTGCAGAAAATTGTAAAGTGTTCCATTTTTGTGAATAATTGTTATCAGATATAAGACCATAGACATTTGAGATTTCTGTACAATTCTAACCAAACATATTCAAATGCCTTCATCTACAGCTTGATTGGTATCTGGATCTAATAAAGTGATTGTAAAGCTTTAGCTTTTATAACCACTGTAGGCAGGATTGGTAACATTAGGAAGTTTTAACTAATTTTCTTCAATTGACATAATCAACCCCCCACCCACTTCCCAGGATTTGATACCACCTTGCAGCCTTGCCTCTTTGAAAGTAACTGTATGGACCCTTCCCCTACGCAGGGGGTGTCCCTATCCTAAATTTAGTTTACCCCTATTGTCCCTCAGTTAAAGTGATTGTAAACAATCCCCTTGTAAAACAACCCATTTGAACAGAACCCGTTTAAAATAGAAATGAAAGGCAAAACGTTTTTGTATAGATTTAAAAATTCATAATAAATACCTTTTTTCCCTTTTTTTTTATAAGTGATCACATTTCCTCTATTCTCAGCTGCATAAGAGCTGGGGGAGGCAAAGCAGCAGCACACTGAGCTTCCCAATATATGGCTGTGCAGCGGGGCATGTCAGGACAAGTCTTATTATTGGAGGAGAGCTCCCATCATAGCTAGAGAACTGACTATGCTGTGTTCTCCTTCTTATTGGGGTCAGTTTTTTTTTTTTTTTTTTATATAGAAAAGCAGAGGGACTGGCAGGAACAGTGATTGCACACAAAGGAAACGATAGAAAGAGAACAGGAGATTTTCTCATACAAGTACATGGTACAACAGGCACATGTCAGGAATATGAAGTGTTGGGGTAACAAATGCTTTACGGTTATTGTTTGCTTCTGCCTGCTGCTGAGGAATAGGGATAAGCTAAGGGAGAAACTGTCACATAATAGCAAGTCACCGGATAATTTGCTGCGGCCATGGAATCCCTCACCCCGCAGCTGCACATAAAAAAAGGGGCAGTGATGCTGGTGACATCCTTGACCTAATATGGCCACAGTTGGACCATGTGATAGACCATTTATGGCCATGTGGCCATATTAGGTCAATTATTTCACCAGCAACCCTGGTCCTTTTGTTATGTGTGACTGATGATTGGGTATGCTATCACGTAACAGTTTCCCAAAGGCTAGGGCCAAGCTGAGTTTGGCCCGAGCCTTAGCTCATCCTTAATGGGGAATGTCTTTGACAGTAGTGAGTAAAGATCTGAGCTATAAACGTTTATGTTTCTCTGGCCAATCACTAGGAATTTTAATACTAGTGGAGCCTACTGAGTGAGAGTATACAGTATACTGTATATTTGGGGAAACCTTCCAGAAGCTCTCTTGCCTCCAGGACTTTGCCTAGAGAAGACATGTGTGCTGCTGTTTCTGACCTCTCAGGCCTGCTGCCTGAGGAAGACACATGTGCTTGAAGAAGATCTGTTGGGGCCTGAAGGCCAGGGAGGATTTAGGTCAAGTCCTGGAGAGGAGCATCAGCTTCTGCTGCAGGAAGGATGTCCAATGAAGCTGGGCTAAGCTTGAACAATGTAGAAAGTCTGGTGGCTCATATAGGGAGACCATATGCTGCTGCTTAAAGCCCCGTATACACGAGTAGATATTCGGCCGGGAAATTTCATCCGGCGACCGATCTGCCGATTTTCAGCTTGTTAGTATGGTGCTTCCGACAACCGACTCCGACTTTTCGGCCGAAAAAATCCTGGGTGTGCGGGCTATAAAATTTTTGTCGACCGTCAAAACACGTCCAATTTTCGTCTCATTAGTACAGATTTTGATGGAGAAAAATCTTATGAGCAAGACTAGGCATGCTCAGAGATGAAAGAACACAAAGAAAGCAATTCAACACCTGACATCACTTCTGAAGTAGAATTCTGTCATGCGGGAAAATTAGTGTGCAGTCTAGAGAACATTCCAACCAACAGACACCACTCTGGACAAAAGACGGACGACCGGTCGGCGGAAATTCGTTGCGTGTGTACGAGGCTTTACAGTTGAAACAATACAGAGCCTGTCTGGTTTATGTTTTTTTCCTATATTGACTATAAGTAGAATTTGGAGTCTGCACCTGTCAGTTTTTTTTTTATTGTGTGCCCCACCCCAATCCCCTGGTGTTTATTTACCCCAATACACTCTATAGAATTTCCAAAAGCAACTGGCGCCCAATTCTTCACACCCCACAAAAAGTCAAGAATCCAACCCAGAGGAGAATGTCGGCCCAATCAGACCACTGGGGGTCCCAGCAACAGGGGGCAAAGGGGTGCTACATAACATTGCCATGGCAACTAACAGACAGCAAATGCCCCAGAATTTCCTGCAGGTTAAATTTAGTTTAGTGTACTTCACTCTAAAAAACAAACTATTTGTACCTGGCTCCAGACCAATATTAGATAAATATTTTATTATTTTTTTAAAAGTGCTTTTGTTTTATTGTGACGCAGCACAGCAATTCCTCATTTCTCACCCAGGAAAGAATGACATTGCATTTGATTCTACACATGCACAGATACACAAATGGCACTTTTCCACTGCAAGTACCGGCTCGGCTCCACTCGGCCCTGCTTGGCTCGGTTTGATTTTCCACTGCATGGTACCACATGGTACGGTGTTGGAACGGTTCGGTACGGTTTGGTACGGTTTGGTACGGTTTGGTAGGGTTTGCTTTTCCACTAAAGTAGTAAGTGGGTGGGACAACAACGATTCTCTGACCAATCAGTGGCTAGTAGTGACAAACAGTCAAGGCTGCATGCAAAGGATTGTGGGATATGGTACCGGTACGGCCCTCTTGGAACCACAACCGAGGTGGTACTGTTTAAGCGAGCCGTACCGTTCGGTTCCATGCAGTGGAAAAGCGCCGCCGTACCGTACCGTACAGAACCGTTCCAACACCGTACCATGCGGTACCATGCAGTGGAAAAGCGCAAAAGTGAGCCGAACCGTTCGGTTCCATGCAGTGGAAAAGCACCATAAAGGGCTCTGCCCAGCTCTTTGGGCCCCAGCAGAGACCTATGGCACGTCTTAGCATGAGGGGAATTTTCCATGCACATGCATGAAGATGCTTCAGTTATGGAGGTTTTGGATCTCTAGTTGTCAGTGCATGTGTGGGGAAACATGTGCAGATGTGCCACAGGTCTCTGTTAGTTCCTGAAGGCTGGGAAGAGGCACTGGGAACATATGTGCTGGGCTTTCAAAGATGGTGGCCACATTGAGGGGGACAGGGCCAGCATTAAGGGGACTGAAGTTCCTCTTTAGGTGCTCATTTAATAAGCAATGCAGAAGCCAAGATGTGATTTTTGGTTGCAATTTGTGCCACATTGCTTATCATTTTTCTGCTGGTTACAGTGGGAAGTGGAAGCCCTCAGAGGTTTATATTAGAGAGGTGTCTTGGAAGCGTTCAGCCAGAATGGGGTGAGATATATTTCCAGAGACAATCCTGGGTCAGTGAATCGGAATTACGTAAAGCCAGAAGGTCAATATAACAGTCAGGCAACTAACATCTTTTTGAAGGAGGTCAACAATGACTTTATTGTTCTGACAAATTCACTTTAACACCTGCTGATTTATTAAATCTGAGTCCACTTCAGTTTAGGTCCACTTTAACAAAACTATTTCTTGCATACAGCAAATATTTATTCTATTTGAGATCCCAAACAATTGTCAGTAAATAAGCAGAAAAAAATAGTAAAAAGTTTATAGACTATAAAAATGGCGCTGTGCACGTACAGTAAAACACAGGGCTACAAGTGCTTTATTTTATTTGTATAAAGTCATCTATTTCCTGCTTCATTAAACCCTTGTACTTTGCAGCCTTGCAGAGTAAATCACAAAAGACAGGTTTATGTACTATTTAGAGAGGGGCAGATCTATACAATGTAATTAGTCACTCAACATAAACTATACAAGTCTGTTTTGTTGCCATTCTTGTCCTATCTAACAGATATCTGACACTTGTATTTTTGTTTTTTCATACGAAACTGAGCTGAATGGACAATTTGTAGCAAATATCAGGAAGTGCAACATTGCTTTATTTAACAAAAAATTATTCACGTTTCATCAATTCTCTGCAAATTCGAAGAACAAAGGATTCTTTTACAAAGGTTGACAAAATTTGTTTTTACTGTTTCATTGCACTTTGCTCTCTTTCACTGAAAAATGATAAAATGGAACTTATTTTATACCAGACTGTAAAACAGGAAAAGTTGCTGTGTTGAAGTAACGCATACAAATTTTGAAAAGTGCATGGATTGGCAAAAAAAGTTCTACAAAGAAAGGTATACTAACTACACTGATAATTAATCAGTTCTGGCTTGTCTCCATTCAGTATAGAGGATTGTTTGTGTTTTAGGGTGGTGTCAATTTTTCTTGAATTTTTAAAGAAAATATTTGGAGGAAATTCTTAAAAAACTAGTATAATCCTGTAAACAAAATACATTTTGCCTAAGAGCCCATTCAGACTAGCGCGACACGACTTTGGGGGGCGACCTGTGAAGTCGCGTGCACCGCTGTGCACTGCAACTTCGGCGCGACTTGCAGAGACTTCACATAATGGAAGTCTATGCAAGTCGCTCCGAGGTCTCCCCAAAGTAGTACAGGACCCTTTTTCTAAGTCGGAGCGACTTGTGTCGCTCCTATTAGAACGGGTCCTATGCTAATCAATGGACAAGTCGCCTGACAAGTCGCGCTAATGTGAATGGGCTCCAATTGTATTTGTGTTTGCTGAATTATAGCTAAAAATCTTGTAGAAATAACCATTATCAGCTTTATAATTTGGTAAAATTGATGATCATACAGGATGGTGCCAACTGATTACCTAAGGACTTTAGTCCATGCACTGTGTTTCTGTTACATTCTGCTTGCATTTTATAATTTGATTGAGATGTTTCTAAATGGTTAAAAGTTATTTGACCTGCAGTAATCTTCCTCCTGACCTGCAGTTGACCTCCTTCTGACCCGCTGTTAACCTTTTTCTAAGCTGCATCAACCTGCTTCACCTACTTTTGCCTAGCCCTCGACTTATGATGGTCCTCATTCTAGAAGTTGGGCAGTGATGAGTTCATTGTGTGGAAAGCTCCTGGTTGCTGTTGCCTACTGCATTATTTCCAGCAATGGATTGTCTGAAACCCCGGTTCCTTTAGTACAATTCTACATTGCTCGGCTTAAAGGCCTTGTCAGGAAACAAACCTTCCATTACTTAAGAAGGATCTCACAAGGTAACCCATCTCATTACTGCCAAGCCAGCCAACCTACCTTCACCAGGTCACCACCTGTTTCCCCACCGAGCCTGTCTCATGTCTTTGCTACCCTGGCTTTTCATCCATTACATAGGAATTAAGAGACTCGGTCCACATCCTCCTTTAGTTTCTTTTTATTGTGTGGGAATTTGCATACCAACAGTCAATAGGCAAACATTATTACATCTTCCATGGCTAACCAAGTTCAGATCTCTTACAAGGATTTACATAGTTAGTGAGGTTGAAAAATACATCAGTCCATCCAGTTCAACCTATGATGAGTGTGTGTATAAGTGTTTATGTCAATAGTACATTGTATACCCCTGTATGTTGTGGTCATTAAGATGCCCATCTAATAGTTTTTTAAAACTATCGATGCTCCCCACTGACATCACTGCTTGTGGAAGAGAATTCCACATTCTTACTGCTCTGACGGTATAGAACCCTTTAAGCAATTTAAGGTTAAACCACTTTTCTTCTCATTTTAGTGAATGGCCGTGAGTCCTTTTATTTTCCCTTTTGCTGAATAGATTGTTCCCTATGCTAGGGTCACCAGTACGGTATTTGTACATTGATATCATATCCCCTCTCAAGTGTCTCTTCTCCAGAGAGAATAAGTTCAATGCTTGTATCTTTCCTCATAGCTGAGATCCTCCAGTCCCTTTATTAGCTGTGTTGCCCTTCTCTGGACTCTCTCCAGTTCCAGCACATCCTTCCTGAGGACTGGTGCCCAGAACTGGACACCATACTCGAGATGCGGCCAGACCAGAGTCTTGTAGAGTGGGATTTCTTCAACATGGAGGGCATTCCCCTAAAGGGGAAGTCACATGGTTGGGATCTTACATTCTCACAGTTGAGGCCCTAATTCCTCCACAACTGCTTTATCCAGATGCCTCTGCTCTAAAACCACCAATGACTTCTTTACATTATACCCCACTTGACTCTTTGACCCCATTCCAGCCACACACCCATTCCTCTCTACCAAGCACTAGCAAACTTTACAGGAGAATCAGTGAGTCAAGATGATACACTACCCGTGTAAGGCCCGGTTTTCACAGCTGTTGGAAGCAGAAAAGCATCTCAAAACTGTGTTCTGTGCACAAGGTTTCTTCCAAAGGTCCAGGTGCTCTCTCAAAGCTAGAAAATGCAAGTGGTCCAAGCATGATGCCCCACCCAGGGGACTTAGAAATGCCAACAGAGCTGCACTGGATGTTTTAGGGTGTAGACTGTCACTTACCTATTAGCGCTTGCATATTAGACTGTTAAAGTCATTAGAGCACACTGAGGAGTTGGTAACACAGGGTCATTACACACTTAGTCTGCTAATGATGACAGTGTGCATGCAAAGCTGCTGAAGTTAAAGCGGAGTTCCACCCTGGATTTTTATTTTTTTTTTAATACCCCCGGGACAGTCAGGGCTAGTGCATTCCACAATGGCTAGCCTCTGATCTGTCCTGGGTTGCACTTACCTGTTAGGACAAATACTTACCTTGCAAACGTCTTGTCCAGCGCTGCCATCTCAGATGTGGGCAGCTTGAAGCCAGCGAGATCCCCTTCGGCGTCTTCTTCCGCCTTCTTTGGTCCCACGATGCTCTGCGCCGGCCCCGACGTCACTTCCGGGTCGCGCGCGTCATCCCTCTACAGCTTCTGGGCATGCCCAGAAGCTGTTTAGAAGGGGATGACGCGCGCGACCCGGAACTGACGTCGGGGCCGGTGCAGGCGCAATGATTCCTGGGAGCTATGACGTTCAGCTCCCAGGAATCATTGCAGAGCCAGGAAGTGACGACGGGCCGCGGCCAAGGAAGGAGGAAGAAGGAAGTAAGGTAAGTATATTTTCTTCGCTACGAGGTAAGTAAAAAAAAAAAAAAAAATGCGATTATCCATTTCTTTTTCAGGTGACCCGGAGCGAGAAGATGGAGGTAAGTATAAAAATAGGGTGGAACTCCACTTTAAGTAATCTTTTCTTTTCTTACAGGCAGGGCAAAATAAAACACTCACCTAGCTCATCTCTCCTAGCATTATGTACTCTGCTTTTCTTTGCTCCCACACTGCTTCAAAGTAAAATACCCAACACGTTTTGGGTATTGGGGAGGGTGTGACCTACTCTCTGTCTTCCATGTGACAGCACCGATGCCTTATAATTGGCACAGGGCTGTCACAAAATTGCTGAGAAGAAATGGATGGCTCCATGTAGGGTCTGATAAGCCTCAGCAGTAGATTTGAGCAAAAGGTAAGTCGATTTGCTGGGAAGTTAATGAAGTGATGATTTTCTCTTTTGTGCTGCATTGGTAGAGATTATTGGTCCAGGGAATATCTGATGGCCTTTTGGGGAATCAGGAAGGAATATATTTTTCCCCCACTGGAGCAAATTGGGTCATGCTTTATAAGGTTTTTTTCCTTCCTCTGGATCAACGGTGGGTATAGGATTAAAAAATGTTGTGGTTTTCTATTTATTAATTCTATTTTTTTTTTCTGTTTGTTGAACTAGATAGACCTATCTCTTTTTTCCACATGACTATGTGACTACTTCACAAAGGAAAGATAAGGTCACTTTAACCACTTTACCCCCAGCCACTGTGCTGCTACTGCGGCACAGTGGCTCGTTCCCGTCCAGCGACGTAGACCTACGTCGCTGGACTCCTCCCCCTGTAGGCGGCGCTCGCGCACCGCCGGAGGCGCGCTCCCGCTGTTTTCAGTCACAGCGGGAGTCAGGCCAGGGGAGGAGCAGTGGCGATCGCCGCCGCTCTTCCCCGATCGGCGGGGAATCGAGTGAGGAGATCCGCCCGCCTGTGTAAACAGAGCGGGCGGATCTCCTAAGTGACAGGGACTGACAGATCGGAGTGTTCAGCATAGCTGAACATCCGATCTGTCCTTCTGTCACTCAGTCACCTCCCCCCCCACACGTCAGTAAGCACCAGGCATACATTAACACCTCCCTCTCCAATAAAATTAACCCCTTCACTGCCAGTGTCATTTTTACAGTAACAGTGCATATATATAGCACTGATTACTGCAGTAATGTCACTGGTACCCCCAAAAGTGTCAAAAATGTCAGTCAAAGGTCCGATCTGTCCGCCGCAATGTCGCAGTCCCGCAAAAAAAATCGCAGATCGCCGCCATTACGGGTTAAAAAAAAAAAAACACCAAAAATGACAGAAATCTTTCCCGTAGTTAGTAAACGCAATAACTTTTGCGCAAACCAATCAAAATACGCTTATTGCGATTTCTTTTACCAAACATAGGTAGCAGAAAACAAATTGGCCAAAAATTTTAAAAAAATTTGATTTTTACATTTTTTTGGGGGGGGAATTTCATATAAAAAAATGTTAAAAATATTGTTATTTTTTCAAAATAAACGCTCTTTTTTTGTTTATAGCGCAAAAAGTAAAAAGCGCACAGGTGATCAAACACCACCAAAAGAAAGCTCTGTTTGTGGGAAAAAAAGGACGTAAATTTCGTTTGGGTACGGCGTCGCACGACCGCGCAATTTTCAGTTAAATTCGCACAGCGCCGAATCGCAAAAAGTGGCCTGGACGTAACACAGCAAAATCCTCCGGTGGTAAAGTGGTTAAAGAAAATATTTCCCAGTGGAAACATGGAACTGGCGATTGCACCCTTCTTATTTAGCAAAAGCAAATATCCTGGTTACCATACTGGTCCTCTTGCTTTAAGAGTTACTAAACGAAAACAAGGACTTTTAACTTTTCTCTGATTTCCTGATCTGCACCCTTTTTCAGGTCAGTTACTCAGAAAGTACTAAAGCCAGAGGCAGCCATGAAACTAGTGTTTTCAGAAGGCAGTCAACAATGTCACCCCCCCCTATTTTTCTTGGAAAAGCTTTACTTTAAACCTTGAAGCCCTGTGTGATGACTCTCCGGTCCAGAGTTCATCTTTATTACATTCACACTTATGCATTTTGTGCTTTCCATTGCTGCTCGGCATAACCTCATTTTAGTCATATTAGTCATTTCTATTGCTTTCTCTTCTAATCAATATTTATTTTCCCAAGCACTTTAATAGGGTTCATTTTCAGGACAAACTTTCGATGATGTTTATTTTCTCTCGGTTAAGAAATAATTAGCTTGTGTAGTGTCATGACTTTATCATTATCGGAGTTAGAAAAATGTGGGTAAATTGACAAAACTACATGGAAGGACAAAGAAGAGAAAAAAAAAAAATAGAATCAGAATGATTTGCTGAGTAACTCCTTCGTGTCTTCTGCTTTCATAGGTATCTTGAGCACCAAACTCTCTTCACTGCCAAAGAACCTCTGGCAACTGCAACTGGGTCTGTTTTCTATGGTTAGCTTTGTGTTCCTTGCCACTTCAAGGGAATCTGGAATAATGGAGTCTGAGAAACAAACAAACATTCCCAGCTCACTTACCAGTTAGCCTGCAACAAAACCAAATTGACCCAGTCAAACAGTTCACATTGAAAACAAGGGGTTTAGTTGCACACATATGCGTAAGCTGCAGTCACCACATCAAGGCACCTCAGTTTACTGTGATGCTAACCCTATAATTTTGAGTCTCCCAAATTGGAGGACATACACTATATTATCAAAAGTATTGGGACGCCTGTTACATGAACTTTAATGCCATCCCAGTCTTAGTCCGTAGGGTTCAATAATGAGTTGGCCCACCCTTTGCAGCTATAACAGCTTCAACTCTTCTGAGAAGGCTGTCCACAAGGTTTAGGAGTGTGTCTATGGGAATGTTTGACCATTCTTCCAGAAGCACATTTGTGAGTTTAGGCACTGATGTTGGACAAGAAGGCCTGTCTCCGCTCAAATTCAACCCAAAAGTGTTAAGGTCAGGACTGTGTGCAGGCCAGTCAAGTTCCTCCACCCCAACTTGCTCATCCATATCTTTATGTATCTTGCTTTGTACACTGGTGCGCAGTCATGTTGGAACAGGAAGAGGGCATCCCCAAACTGTTTCCACAAAGTTGGGAGCATGTAATTGTCCAAAATGTCTTGGTATGTTGACGCCTTAAGAGTTTCCTTCACTGGAACTAAGGGGCCAACCCTAAAAAAACAACTCCACACCATAATCTCCCCTCCACCCAATGATTTGGACCAGTCCACAAAGCAAGGTTAGTAACAGACTTCCTGCCCTAGGGAGCCATGTTCACTCAATCTTTAGGGGAGCAACATTGTCACCCTAGGATAGGAAGTGTTGTTGTACTTCAAAACACTACCCCCTCATAGGGGAAGTTCATTTTGTAGGGTTTCATACACAATAAATCTGCATTAACAAGGCAATTGATATTTTTAGAGGGAGGCCAGAAATGGCTGTCATGGTATTTCTCTCACAGGGTCACTATAGGGCCATTGTTGATGGGCTGTGGGTTTATGTTGATGGCATCAGTTTGAGAAACTTCTTCTACCCAGCATTTGACTCAGGTTTGCATTTCCATAAACTTGTATGAGAATGCAAAACCCATTTAAAACAAACGAAAGCCCATGGACATGTGACCTAGAGGAAATGTAGCTTTTTTTTTTTTTTTTTTTTTTTTTTATATATAAACACTTAAAGTGATACTAAAGTCTCACTGTTTTTGTTTAAATATAACCAACAATTTATACTTACCTGCTCTGTGCAGTGGTTTGCACAGAGTGGCCTGGATCCGCCTCTTCTTGGGTCCTTCCTCTGTGCTCCTGTCTCATCCCTCTTTCTGAGTGCCCCTACAGGAAGCAGCTTGCTATGGGGGAACCCGAGCCACTGCTCTGTGTGTTCAATCAGACACAGAGCCGTGACTCAGCCCAGCCCCCTCTCTCTCTCCTCATTGGCTCGCTGACTTTGACTGACAGAAGCGGGAGCCAATGGTGCCCACTGTGTGTCTCGGCCAATCAGGAGGGAGAGTTCTGGACAGCCGAGTCTCTCGTTGAACATCGCTGAATTGAGTTTGGGCTCAGGTAAGTATAAGGGGGCAAAAATGCATTAGGATAAAAAAAAAAAGGGCAGGGCGGCCCTTAAGCATAAAATCACGTATCTGTATGTAATTTTTTTCCTTGGCTCAGGGATGCGCGTGCGTCGCCGGAGCCCCACTTCGCTGTGATTGGACACAGCGGGAGCCAATCGGCAAAAACCCGATGATCATTCGGAGAGAGGCAAAACAGCGGTCTGCCAATGTAAACAAGGCAGATCGCCGTTCTGCTAGTCTGGAAGACAGAGATCTTGTCTTCTGTCTTTCTTCAGTAAAACCATCCCCCACACAGTTAGAAATCACTCCTAGGGACACATTTAACCATTTGATCACCCCTGATGTTAACCCCTTCCCCACCAGATCCATTAGTACAGTTTTTTTTTAGCACTGATCACTGTATGGGTTTTACTGGTCCCCTTTATTGGTGTCACTTAGTGTCAGATTTGTATGCCGCAATTTTGCAGTCCCGCTAAAAATCGCTAATCGCCGCCATTACTAGTAAAAAAAGTAAAAAGTCTGTAAATCTATCCCATAGTTTGTAGACACTATAACTTTTATGCAAACAAATCAATATACGCTTATTGGGATTTGTTTTACTAAAAATATGTAGCAGAATACATATTGGTCTAAATTGAGGAAAAAAATAGATTTTTTACATTTTTTTTATTGGGAATGTTTTTTAGCCAAAAGTAATAAATATTGTTTTTTTTTTTTTCAAAATTGTTGCTCTTTTTTTGTTTATAGCGCAAAAAATAAAAACCTCAGAGGTGATCAAATACCACCAAAAGAAAGCTCTATTTGTGGGAAAAAAGGACATCAATTTTTTTGGGGTACAGTGATGCCCAACCGCGCAATTGTCAGTTAAAGCAACGCAGTGCCGTATCGCCAAAAATGGCCTGGTCAGGAAGGGGGTGAACCTTCCGGAGCTGAATTTGTTAAAAGAGGTAACACTGATGCAGATTATCTGATCAATACTGTATGTGTTAATATTTTAGAAACACTGTTCCTATGTAATTTGTAATCATACTTGGGGGCAGTCAAATGTGTTCATTATATACAAGCTGTGTTTCCTGCTTTGCAGTATGACAATACAGGGGTTTATTTACTAAAACCGGAGAGCGCAAAATCTGGTGCAACTCTTCATAGAAACCTATCAGCTTCCAGTTTTTTTTTCCATCAAGACATTGGGATGAATTACTAAAACTGAAGAGTGAGAAATCTGGTGCAGCTCTGCATAAAAACCAATCAGCTTCCAGGATTTTTGTCAAAGCTCGGTTGAACAAGCTGAAGTTAGAAGATGATTGCCTACTATGCACAGCTGCACCAAATTTGCACTCTTCAGTTTTAGTAAATCAACTCAAATGTTTTTTTTAGGGCCCTTTCACACAAGCTTTCCGATCAGTTCCACCTGTCAGTTTTTTTCAGGCGAACCTGATTGGTTGTTCCATGCACCCCTATGGGGCAGCGGATGTCAGCGCTGACATCTCCACTGACATCCGCTGCTATCCAATCTGATCCTGTCCGTGAAATCTAGATGGATGGAAACCCTATTTTCCATCCATCTGGAGGATCAGATCGGATGAAAACGGACAGGTGGTCCATTTTCATCCAATCTCCCATAGAGGAGAGTCAGGGGTCTAGCAGGTCTGTCACTGCAAAGTAAGCAGAGACAGACCTGTCACTAGCCTGCTCAGCAGGGATCAGCTGATCGATCCCCGCTGAGCAAAACAGAGTCCGCCAGGCGAAAAGCCTGTGTGAAAGGACCCCAACTGTTCCTTTTTAATGCAAGTCTATAAGTCAGCAGGGTCACTGAAAACAAGGCACTCCCTGTGTGGCTGATATTTAACCACTGAGGGAAATAGAAAATATACTGATTTACTGAGAGCTCTATGGAATGACTAATCTACACACCTTGATATTTAATACATTGATAAAAATAACAGCAAGGATGTAAAAATTTGAAAAGTAAACTTAAAAAATGAGGCTAACCTTGTGCTATGCATCATGACATCGGTAAATGAATGGCTTTGTGACGGCACAGTAGAGCTAAACAAGTAATATCATTTGGATGACTCTCTCTCTCTCTCTCTGCGCAACCAGTGTTTTACTCACCTGTAGTGAAATATCAAGAAACATGCTTTAAAATGACTATAAATGTGCTACAATATCATAATTACTAAACAGGTGATAATAATAACAAATTATACCCCCCCTGGCTGCTGCTAACACTGATATGTGTTTCCCACATCTAGCTAAATAAATCTATTAAAGAGGAAGTAAACCCTCCTCAGGAAGTTGTACCTATAGGTAAGCCTATGATAAGGCTTACCTATAGGTACTGTAAATATCTCCTAAACATGTACCGTTTAGGAGATATTTACCTTTAATGCAGCCAGTGACGTCACTGGCGCATGCGCTCTGAAGGAACGGCTGATCGTGCCGTTCCTTCAGAGCCCCGTGCCGTGACCGTCGGCTCCCGCGCGCGTGCGCGGGAGTGACGTCACCGCGGCTCCGGCCAATCAGATGACCGGATGCCGCGATCCCGGAAGACGAGCGACATGTCATGTCGCCCGTCATACAGGTAAGAGAGCGGCACGGCGGGGGCTCGTTCTAAGGTAAGTATTTCATAATGAGCTAGTATGCGATGCATACTAGCTCATTATGTCTTTCTCTTGCAGGTTTTAAAAAAAAAATAAAAATTTTTAAACAAGTTTACAACCTCTTTAATAAGTGCGGCACAAACAAAAACCTACTATACAAAGCAATAAAACATCACATAAATAAATCATACATCACAAAAACCACTTCCACATCACGTGTCAATAAATCTTCATCATAAAAGTACAACATAAATTGTTTGTGCATATACAGTATACTGTGTATATACATATATATAGATAGATAGATAGATAGATAGATAGATAGATAGATAGATAGATAGATAGATAGATAGATAGATAGATAGATAGATAGATAGATAGATAGATAGATAGATAGATAGATAGATAGATAGATAGAATCTATCTATCTATCTATCTATAGATAGATATATATATATACACACACGTACAAGTGCATCTCAAAGAATTTGAATATCATCAACAAGTTAATTTATTTCAGTAATTCAATTCAAAAAGTGAAACTCATATATTATATAAGTTCATTACACACAGATTGATAGATTTCAAGCATTTCATTCTTTTAATTCTGATGATTATAGCTTACAGCTAGTGAAAACTCGAAATCCAGCATCTCCAAAAATTGGAATATTGTGAAAAAGTTCAAAATTGTAGACTCATGGTTTCACACTCTAATCAGCTAATTAACTTTAAAACACCTGTAAAGGTTTCCTGGGCCTTTAAAGCAGTTGTTAACCGCTCGACTTTTTATTTTTACTTATCTGCAAGGCAAAGGCGTAATCTGCTAGTATGCTTAGCATAGTAGCACATTATGTTAAACTTACCTAGAAAGGAAGCATCCCAGTGATGCAATGCCATCACTGGAGGCAGCGTCCATCTATACTCGGTCTTCCTTCCAGTCACAGAGCTGGAGCCGCAATGATATCACAGCACACTATTCTGAAGAAACGGCATGGGCAGCCGTTCCTTCAGAGCGCATGTATGAGTGATGTAACTGGCTGCTAGGTCAGTAAATATCTCCTAAACAGTACATGTTTAGGAAATATTTACACTACCTATAGGTAAGCCTTAATACAGGCTTACCTATAGGTAAAACTTGAAGATGGAAGTTTACTTCCTCTTTAAATGGACTTTTAGTCTGGTTCAGTAGGTTACACAATCATGGGGAAGACTGCTTACTCGACAGTTGTCCAGAAGACATTGACACCCTCCACAAGGAGAGTAAAGTGGGGTACACACTAGTAGAAAATCTGCTGAAAATTCCGTCCGAGGTAAAATCGTACCATTTTGGGCTAGTGTGTACACAACTTTCAGAAGATGATGCCGACATTTTCAACGAAAAAAAACGGAGGGACAAACACCAAAATTTTTATCAGCCGTCCCCGGACGACCAATTGTCTGTTAATGTGTATGCAGTACGTCTGCGAAAAATCGGATACGAAAGACCACACATGATCTGAAGTCGCTGACGACCTGGAAGTCTAGTAACAATTGTCCCAAAAAAAAAATAAAAATCGGACGAGAAATTTTGTGAACATTATGCACTGTCAACTAAAAATGGTTAAGACCACTGAGCATGAGAGAGAAAAATCGGAGGATATTTCTTCCGATTTTCGTCAAGTGTGTACGAGCCTTAAGTCACAAAATGTAATTGTTAAAGAAGCTGTGGCTACACAGACAACAGGGATATCCACAGCCTTGAGAAGACTGTGAAGCAAAGGCCATTCAAGAATTTTGGGGAGATTCACAAGGAGTGCACTATGGCTGATGTCAGTGCTTCAAAAGCGACCACACACATTGGCTACAACTGTCACATTTCCTGTGTCAAGCCACTTCTGAACCAGAGACAATGTCAGAAGCATCTTACCTAGGCTAAGGCGAAAAGGGACTGGATTGTTTTTTTTTTTTTTTTTTTTTAACAGATGCAGTTTATTTTGCATAAGACAATACAAGCAAAATACCATAATTTCAGAACATAAAATGGTACAAAATAAGTACAGATCAGTATATTATTACTCTAGCGAATGCCAGAGTTTGTGGCAACAACTCATGTACGGCGGTATTCACTATAGACTAAAGGAACATTCATCTTGGGAAACTAATTGTCAGTAGAACTTTACTCCATATTCAGAATGTAAGTAACTCAGTTTAGGAGCTTCATTTTATTTGTTGAAAGCTTAACTGGTACTGAAGATGGAGGAATAGGTACCAAATCCAAGGAGAAAGATGAGATTGAAAGGAGAAGGGTGGGGATGGGGGGAAGGCCAGACCTGGGAATCACAGTGACAGTCCTCTCCCTTCAATTGATGTACCCCAGATTTTTGTAAACTTTTTCGGGCAGTTCCGACCCATATATGTGAATTTGTAAAAGGGCAGCACCTGGTTCACCAACTCTCTCTATTGCCTAACCATGGGGGCAACAGATGTCTTCCATTTCAGTAGGATAGGTTTCCTTGCATAAAACATTGCATAGAAAAGAAGGCACTGTTGATGGAAGGAAACCTTCAACCGGGAACCAACCCCAAGCAGTAAAAAGACATGTTCCAGTTGGACCCGTTGTTGCATGAAACCACTCAGGTCCTCCACCATCCCCTGCCAATAAGACTGAAGAGTAGGAACTCTATTCCACAGCTCGAGCAGGACTGATCGACCCCAGGGTATGAAGTGGATAGTCTTTGCGGGATATAATATGCAAAAATTTCAATTGGATGAACCTTTCCCTTGCGGAAATCATCATAGGGGTAAATTGTTGTATATCCTCCTCCGAGTCCTCCGCAATTAGACCTGGAATGTCCCTTTGCCACATCTGATATAATTGAGACATCTTAGTGGCCTCTCTTCCCGATATCCAGAGATAAAGAGAGGAGAGGATTCTATCTGCGCTTTTAGAGATCAAAAAGCACTCAACTGAGTGTGATTCAAGTGTGACCGGATTTGGAAATTGCGCCCTAACAGCATGGCGCAGCTGTAGATATCCAAAGAACAGTCGATTAGGTAAATTAAATTCCTGATTTAGCTGGTCAAAAGTCAATAGAGAACTATCTTTAAAAATATGTTTGAGTGGTGATACCAAACCTAGCCCATATTACAGGATCCGGGAAACAGATATTGGAATTGTTATGCCAGGGTTATACTTAGGGCCATGAAAAACCACATTACTCAGCTCAGGATAGGAGCCTAGCATCGCCGCTTCAGAATGAACCCCCTGGATCCCTTTCATTTGACCAAACCACCACCTTACAGTCACCAGAACCGCTGCCCAGTAATAATATTGAAAGTTAGGGAGGGCTAATCTGCCTTGAGACATAGGGAGCTTAAAAGTGGACCTCGCCAGTCGAGGGCCCCCGCCCGCCCATTTAAAGTGAGTAAGGATTTGGTCTATTTTTATCAAAGAAGACCTTACGGATCAAACCCGGGGTGTTTCTAAACACATAAAGGAATTTCGGCAGAAAGGTCATCTTTATTAGATTGACCAGCCGGGCTTAGAGGAAGGGACTTCCATATCCCACACCTTGGTGGTTAGTGGCTAAAAAAGTGGTAAAATCACCGGAAATATGAATTCCCAAATATTTAAACTGAGTAACTACTGACAGTGGGAAATGAATTGGAGGTTTTAGGGACCCTTGCACTAGTGGGAACAAAACTGATCTGTCCCAGGTAATACATGTAGCACCCTCCTAGATGTGTGCTAGAATAGTTCGCTCTGCCTGCTTAACAGGGGAGTAGCAGGTAAATCATAGTCTGCTCCATCTGCTTATCAGGGGAGCCTGATCAGTAGTTAGGCCTGTTGCATGTGTCCATGTGTGATTCATCTGGTCTGAAGGAGTGTCCCCACTGTATCCAATAGGGGAGCCTGTTGGACAGTGGAGGACACACAACCAGTGAAACACAGGCTTTTATGACTATCCCAGTGGGTTGGCACAAACAGTGGTGCATCCTGGGATATGTTATAAAAGCCAAGGGCACATGTGACAGGGTGTCTTTGAGCAGGAAGCCAGGTCCCAGGAGGAAAGTGACGGCTGTCTCTCCTCCTGTCTGTTGTGGAAAGTGGTCACAGGCGGTTGGCCTAGTGAGCCAAGAGTGTGGTGCTGAGCCAGGAGGTCAAGGAAGCTGAGTGGACTAGTGGAGTTGGAGGCAGAGCAGCCTTGGGAAAAACAGTGTCCGTGAGTACCGGGAAGCTTGCCAGGAGTCTGCCCAGGAAAGGGGACCACTCCAGTGGAGAGTCAGTGGACTGGTGTCAGTGCACACAGCAAGTGAGAAAAGGGGTGCCAAGTTAGAACCCTGAAGAATAACTCAAACAGGATCACATTATCTATCTTCACTTCTGTGGCAAGGTGAAGCAGCGGCCTTGCCGCACACTACAGCTAGTAGACAGCAAGGACTTTCAATTCTATTTGTCTGCTATTAGTTGCTAAGGGTAACCCAGGGGAATCCAGAAAGTGCAATTCTCAGCAGTCCTCTAGGGGGCAGTGCTACATACGTATACCTGAGAATTCCCCGAATGTGTCGATAAGGGTTAAAGCAATACTCAAGGAGGGACCAGTATCTTGTAGGAACAACAGAGTGTCGTCCGCATACAAGGATACCTTTTCAATGATAGAGACCACTGTTATACCCACCCATAATACTCATTGTATTATGGCGGGTGGATTTCCCGCGAATAGCTCTGTTTGTTCGTTGTTCTACGAACAAACGAACAGCCGATGTTTGAGTCGAACTTAAGTTCGTCTCGAACTCGAAGCTCATCCCTACCCACCACCTCTCCCGCCCCACGTAGGCGGATCGCCATTGGTTCAACAGCTAGTGCTAGCTAGTCCTGGTGAAAGTGGGCAACCCTACCTCTTCCCTCTAAACAGTTGAGAAAAAGGGGGAAAGTAAGCCATTAGTGCGGACTTAGGCCCAAAACCAAATTTTTGGAGGACAAGTCAGAGATACCCCCACTCCACGGAGTCAAAGGCCTTTTCCACATCCAGAGAGGCAACCACTCCTGAGCCAGAGTCCGATTCCATCCTAGCAATAACAGTATAAAGTCATCGGAGGTTGATGTCTGTTCCTTTACCTGACATAAATCCTGACTGATATCCATGCACTATAGTAAGAATGACCAAGTTTAGTCTATTAGCCAGGACTTTAGTCAGAATTTTAGCATTCACTTTCGACATTCAATGGAGAGATCAGGTGGTAGGAAGAGCAGGAAGCTGGTGCTTTTCCTGGCTTGGGGACCACCACTTTGACTGTCTCAGACATGGGGGGGGGGGGAGCTGGTTATCAGGGAGCGCCGCTTTTAGTATCTAATATAAACGGAGAAGGTCAGCATGAGTTTTATTAAATTTGGCTGGTAGGCCATCCACCCCTGGGGTCTTACCCGCTGGCATTGATACCAATGCTTGTTTAATCCCATCTGGTGATATGGGGGCGTCTAGCAGCTGGAGGGCATCATTGCTAAGTACCGAAAATCTATCTCATCCAGGTATCGATTCAGCTGTTCTATACAGTTTTGGGCTCTAGAGGTGTACAGCTGCTGATAATAAGATGCAAAACTAGTATTAATCTGGTCAGGATCCTTCAGTATTTCCCCCCCATCTCCTTGTATACCTTCAATATGAACAGAGGGAGTTTGGTCCTTGGAGAGCCATTCCAGCAGTTTTCCCGTCTTGTCTCCCTGATCAAAAACCGTCTGTGACTGGTGTAGAAGGATCTTACAGGAGGCCATAATTCTAAGTACAGAAATGTCTCTATATGCTAGAAGCATATCTTGGTAAACTGTCCTCTCTAGGGACTCTCGAGTTCCTGGGCTCGTATTTCCCCTGTAATTAGGGCAGCCTGGGAGTCACATCTGGCGCCATTGATATGAGACTTGTATTGTCCACTAGAAAAATCCTTGAAGGCATCCCAAACCATATCAGGGGAGGCCGTCCGAGGGTTGCACCCCCAATAGTCTGAAATATCACTAACCATTTCAAGGACTGGACTGTTGCTCAGTGGTCCAAAGTCCCCTTTTTTCTGATGAAAGTAATTTTTGAATTTCATTTGGAAATCAGGGTCCCAGAGTCTGAAGGAAGAGTGGAGAGGCACAGAATCCAAGTTGTATGAGGTCCAGTGTGAAGTTTCCACAGTCAGTGATGATTTTGGGAGCCAGGTCATCTGCTGGTGTTGGTCCACTGTGTTTTATTAAGTTTAAAGTCAGCACAGCCCTCTACCAGGAAATTCTAGAGCACTTCATGCTTCCCTCTGCTGACCAGCTTTAGGGAGATGCTGATTTCATTTTCCAGCAGGACTTGGCACCTGTCCACACTGCCAAAACTACCAATACATGGTTTAATGACCATGGTATCACTGTGCTTGATTGGCCAGCAAACTCGCCTGATCTAAACGCCATAGAGAATCTGTGTGGTATTGTCAAGAGGAAGATGAGAGACACCAGACCCAACAATGCAGATGAGTTGAAGGCCGCTATCACAGAAACCTGGGCTTCCATAACACCTCAGCAATGCCACAGGCTGATCACCTCCATGCCACACCAAATTAATGCAGTAAATAATGCAAAAGGACCCCTGAACAAGTATTGAGTGCATACTATACTGTACATGGACATACTTTTTAGTAAGCCAACATTTCTGCATTAAAAATGCATTACCTGCTAACCTTTTCACCTGCCAGAGAACCTGGATTCTGTAGGGATATGTTGTACACTGAAAATTATCGGGTGAAATTAGGGTTATCAGCGTTTTACTGATAGAAAAAAAAAAGTGCCGATAATGGCATGCTGATAAGACTGTGGACCTCGCGCTATAGGAGTGTGTAAGTCAAAAAAATATATATTTGTGCAATTAGCTGCCTGCTGCAAGAAAAAAGTGCTAGTGCTTTTGTGGATGTGGGTCAGTGATTGCAGCGCTGCTAATAAATACTAGAATAAATATACAGTGCTCTTTAAAACTAATCTGTGTTGCTCGAACAAATTGATAAATAAATAAAGTGCTGATAAGGTCTGAACCCTGTGCAAATAAGCAATAAAGGCTGTGCAAATAAGCAATATAACTGTGCAGATATTACAATGTAAAACTCATAAGTAAAACTCATAAGTAAAGTGCAACCAAAGTGCATGATATGCAGTCCATAAAACAGTCCTTTAGTAAAAACAGGAGCTTGCTGCCTATTCCTTGTTGCTTCGGGGGTCTCCCCCTTTGGGTATCTACTTACCACTAGGTGGTTGATTTGAAGCAGAATGAGCTGATGTTCCTAAGGCTCCTGTAGGGCTGATTATGCTGTGGGCTGGAAGCGATCCTTTTCCTGGGTGTAGTAATCCCGATTGTCCTCATGGAAATAAAATGCTCAACATAGTGAGGACCGTTAAAATACTTTATTCCATAAAAACTTACAAAGGGATACTCACAAACATAAAACAGTTTAGCGCCTATAACATGTTCCTAATCTCGGTGCGGTGGTGAGCTGCTCCTCAGCGTTCGCTACCTCGACCGGGGTACGACCGGTCACGTGACTTCCGGTCGGGGTAGCGAACGCTGAGGAGCAGCTCACCACCGCACCGAGATTAGGAACATGTTATAGGCGCTAAACTGTTTTATGTTTGTGAGTATCCCTTTGTAAGTTTTTATGGAATAAAGTATTTTAACGGTCCTCACTATGTTGAGCATTTTATTTCCATGAGGACAATCGGGATTACTACACCCAGGAAAAGGATCGCTTCCAGCCCACAGCATAATCAGCCCTACAGGAGCCTTAGGAACATCAGCTCATTCTGCTTCAAATCAACCACCTAGTGGTAAGTAGATACCCAAAGGGGGAGACCCCCGAAGCAACAAGGAATAGGCAGCAAGCTCCTGTTTTTACTAAAGGACTGTTTTATGGACTGCATATCATGCACTTTGGTTGCACTTTACTTATGAGTTTTACTTATGAGTTTTACATTGTAATATCTGCACAGTTATATTGCTTATTTGCACAGCCTTTATTGCTTATTTGCACAGGGTTCAGACCTTATCAGCACTTTATTTATTTATCAATTTATTCGAGCAACACAGATTAGTTTTAAAGAGCACTGTATATTTATTCTAGTATTTATTAGCAGCGCGATAATGGCATGCTGCGTCCCATTAACTTCAATGCAAAATCACATCCCATTGACTTCAATGCAATATTGTATCCTATTGACTTCAATGCAAAAATGCCTCCTATTTACTTCAATGCAAAATCGCGTCCCATTGACTTCTAGGCAAAATCTTGTCCCATTGACTCCAATGCAAAAACGCCCTCTATTAATTTCAATGAAAAATTGTGTCCCATTGACTTCAATGCAGAATCACGTCCCATTAACTTCAATGCTAAAACACAAGCAAAATTAATAAATGAAAAAAAATAAAATAAATAAAAACTGTCCGTTTCAGTTTTGGTTTTCGGCCAAGTGCATTCTGAATTTTCAGTTTCAGCATCTTCATTTTCATTTCAGCACACTACATTCTAGGCAAAGCTATACGTTTAGCTTGAAATGCAAACAGAAGGAGCAGTGCTACTACCCATACAGCTCACCAATAAATGAGCTCCCCGGTTCCTGATCCACAGCCGTTTAACTGAGTACATATGTAGAAAGATGATCCGCACACCGGTAGTTGCTCTTAAAAAATCTTTATCTTTATTCAGCAACCACAGAACACAACTGCTGATAAGATAAGTTGACGTGTTTCAGCCTATAAGGCCTTAGTTTGGACTAAGGCCATATGGGCTGAAACATGTCAACTGATCTCATCAGCAGTTGTGTTCTGTGGTTCCTGAATAAAGATGAAGACTTTTTTAAGAGTGACTACAGGTGCGCGGATCATCTTTCTTCATAAGTTTAGCTTGAGCAGGTAGGGTAAGGAGCACATCTTCCACAAAGTCCCCTGCTGCCCCTTTTACCTGCTAGAGACACTACATTTTGACCCAACACTAGCACAGGTCTGGCAATTGCCTGCCCGGTACTGAGCACTGCATTGAGGATAGGGGAGAGAGCCATTCTCCGGAAGCATCATATTTTTCTCTGGTTCTAGATGAAGAATAGGTGGGTAAGGAAGAGTGCTGAAGCCACGTACATGCTCCTTATGCTCTCTGCTCTAAGGTCAACCTGTTACTTTACCCTAAATGAGAAATGTTCTCTTTAAGAAAAGTGCCAAACAGCGTGTCCAAAATCTCCCTACAGTTTTTCGTCAGTTGTTATCTGTTTTTTATCCGTTGTCATCCATTTTATTCCGTTGTCATCCGTTTTTCATCCGTTGTCATCCCTTTTTCGTCTTTCCATTTTTTTGACGGATGAAAAATAGGGCATTCATCCGTTCAAAAAAACGGACATTGACGGAAGCGGATGAAAACGGATGTTAACTGATGATCATCCGATGTCATCCGTTTTTATATAGAGATATATTGATGTCTATTTTTCATCCGTCAACGGATGGATGAAAAATGGACAAACGGACAGCATGTGTGAAAGGGGCCTAAGGTCCCTTTCACACATACGGTCCGTTCAGTTCATAAGTTCAGTCATGTCAAAATGTATCAGTTTTTCATCCGTTTTTCATCCATTTTTCATCCGTTTTTCATCTGTTTTTCGTCAGTTGTCATCCGTTTTTCATCCGTTTTTCATCAGTTGTTATCTGTTTTTCATCCGTTTTTCATCCGTTTTTCATCAGTTGTCATCCGTTTTTCATCCGTTTTTCATCAGTTGTTATCTGTTTTTCATCCGTTTTTCATCCGTTTTTCATCAGTTGTCATCCGTTTTTCATCCGTTTTTCATCAGTTGTTATCTGTTTTTCATCCGTTGTCATCCGTTTTCATCCGCTTTTCATCCATTGTCATCCATTTTTCGTCCGATCCGCTTTTTTGACGGATGAAAAATAGGGCATTCATACGTTCAAAAAAACGGACATTGACGGAAGCAGATGAAAACGGATGTTAACGGATGATCATCTGTTGTCATCTGTTTTTACATAGAGATGCATTGATGTCCGTTTTTCATCCATCAACGGATGGATTAAAAACGGACAAACGGACAGCATGTGTGAAAGGGGCCTAAGACTAAAAATTTTAATTGATTGCATTTAGTGTCTTCAACCACGCCTGGTTTAAAATCAATATCTTGCCTCTCTATTAGACTTTCCATTAGTCCTGTTAAAATCCAGTGTGTGCTCCTCCAAATTCTTTGTGGTTTTTGAATGACTCTTCAGAATTCCAAAGCGTTCAACATCACACAAGACATTATTTTAAGAGGACAACAAAGTATTGTTTTATAAAAGAACGCCAAGAAGCTGCAACAATCTGGTGGATGCATTTAAATTCTGTAAGTTTTGGAGAAAGATCCAGAATATAAATATCTTTGATGTATTCCAGGCAGGAATAAGAACAACTCTTCTATTTCTATGGATTTATGTGATGTTAAAGATTGTGAATCTGATTTTAACACCCTAACAGATGGCGCTGGACACTTAATCACTTCATTAATGCAGGATTAAGCACATCTAATCTAACTTGTAGCTGTAATGTTTCAGATATCAATTTTATCCATGTCAGAGGTTGCCTCTTGCTGGCTGAAACTGAGAAAGAGCAGAACAAACTTTAGCTGGAAATAAACTATTATTATACAGTTCACTTATTTTAATTTAAGTGCTTTTTATAAATGTATTTTATTCTGACAGATGCTCATTATAAAATTGATTATTTATTCATTATATATCAATTATGTTAAAGCTAAATTCTGCTTTTTTTTTTTTTTTTATGTCATCCAGGAGGTAAAATCAGCTAATGTTGCAATACTCACCTTCAAAGATGATTCACCCCCCCTCCCTCCATAGTAATCTATTTTCCCCAAAAGCTGTCCTCATTCTTCTAAGTCACTTCCAGTGACTGAGGACATATTTTAAATGCAGGGTGTCATAGGCTTGGCCCCTGAGGATACACAACAAATGGATGGGAATTTAAAGTGGAGTTCCACCCTAAATTTATACTTACCTCCATCTTCTCACTCCGGGTCACCTGAAAAACAAATGGATAATCGCAATTTTTTATTTTTTTTACTTACCTCGTATAGAAGAAAATATACTTACCTTACTTCCTTCTTCCTCCCCTCGGCAGCCACGGCGATTCGTCACTTCCTGGCTTTTGCAATGATTCCTGGGAGCTGAACATCATCGCTCCCAGGAATCAATGCGCCTGCACCGGCCCCGACGTCAGTTCCGGTGCGTGCGCGTCATTCCCTTTTAAACAGCTTCTGGGCATGCCCAGAAGCTGTGGAGGGATGACGCGCGCGCACCGGAAGTGACGGCGGGGCCGGTGCAGTGCATCGTGGGACCGAAGAAGAAGGAAGAGGACGCAGAAGAGGATCGCGCTGGCTTCAAGCTGCCCACACCTGAGATGGCAGCGCTGGACAATACTTTTTCAAGGTAAGTATTTCTCCTAAAAGGTAAGAGCAACCCGGGACAGATCAGAGGCTGGCCATTGTGGAATGTACTAGCCCTGACTGTCCGGGGGTATTTTTATTAAAAAAAGTATAACCAGGGTCGAACTCCGCTTTAAGCGCTCCCCAAAACAATTGCAGGTGGGCACAGGAGCCACAGATAAAATGTCACGATGAATAGTCACAAATGATAAGTGTCACATTTATTAAAAAGTGATGAAAATACTGTTAAGCAGAATACATCCAAGAAGTGAGGCAGTACCTGTGGTGGAAGTCAGGGAGGTGGATGGAAACATCTCTCAAGCCTCTCAGATGGTGGAGGAGCCCAGGGGGCGACCGCACAAGAGGAGTAGCGGAGAGGGAGATCCGTGGCCTGGGGGTGGTGGAGGGGGGGGGGGAGGCACAACCCCCTGTGTAACGAACCGGCCGCAAGTCCACAACAAGCCAGCGTCTCCTCACCTCAGCTGTCCTGAGCGGCGCCGGCGGATGACGTCATCGGCAGGTGATGTCAACTCCCGAGAGTCCGTTCCTGGCTGCAAGGCAGATGGTAAAGGCAGCCCCCCTGTGCTAGACGTATCACACACCAACAACACTGTGCCCACCTGCAATTGTTTTGGGGAGCGCTTAAATTCCCATCCATTTGTTGTGTTTCCGTACTTTTCTCAGCTGGATCTGAGTATGGGACAGCTGCACCCCTGACATGGACTAACTGGCACTTTACATTTGGCCGTCCATCCCATTTAGCTTGACACCACAGGTTTTGGGTTCTCTGATCATTCAGTTTCCAGCGCCAGGATTTCTTTGTACATGTTATTGGCCCCTGAGAATATTTCACCAAACCACCCTGCATTCACTACAAAAGACCATCATTTAAGACCTCCCAGCTTGGAGCAGAGGCAAAGAGAAAGAGGACTCTGCATCATCAAATGACTGGCTTGAAGACTTTCAGAAAGGTGTTTAAAAAAATAGTATAAAATACTGCCTGAGAGACCTCCTGGGAGGGGAGACCTCCTGGGAGGGGAGACCTCCTGGGAGGGGTAGTCACTGGGGATGAAAGTCCAGATCACGAAGTTGGGCTTTCAAGAAATCCTCTGTAGACAAGAAAAAAAATACCCTTGTGTAACTTGATAGCGAACCATTTATTTCATCTGTTTAGCAATTATTACTACTCCTAGTAATTAATTATTAATGATTTTAGTAGCATGAATAGGCTGCAAAAAATCTCTTTGAAGTTCTAAATTAATGGAGTGACTGGCAGTAAGTGGTTAAATCTCCCAGCAGAAAAATATTTAAATCTTTACCTTAGGCTGACCATATATATGGCAATTTCCAGTGAATTTCAACTACTTCCAAAGCACTGGGAATGGCAAATATTATTGTAAGTAATTGCCAGAAACTGAGCAATCTACTACTCAAGACTTGATTAACCACTAGAATATGGTCAGGTATGAAGTTTAAACTGTGAAAAAATCAACAACTTCAATTCAGTATATTTAAATATTAAATTGAAATGAAACTGCCATGAGAAATGAATTCACAACGTTATTGAAAGCAAAACATTTTTTTTGATGTTTGAAGCAGTTTCAATTTTATCTTCTTGCAGTCACTGTAAACCAAATTTATGATTTTATTTGATTTGCAATTTCAACAGAAATTTAATTTGAAAGTTGGTTTGCTGGTTGGTTGGTTAAATTACCACGTATATAGCCAGGTTTAGGCCTCTTTTTTTTTTTGTTGCATGCTAGTCTCATATGGAAAGTAAAGAGATTATTTTCATACGAAAATTCCCATACGACAGAATTCAACTTCAGAAGTGATATAATGTGTTGAATTGTTTTGAAAGTATTCTTACATTTCCGAGCATGCATAGTTTTGCTCTTACAATTTTGTTCGGACGAAAACTGTACCAATAAATGGAAATCGGACGTTGTGTTCATGTACGATGAAAATTTTAAAGCCTGCACATCCAGTTTTTGTCATACGAAAAGTCATAATCGGCTGTCGAAAGCAGTATACTAACGATACAAAAATGGTCAGATTGTTCTTCGGACTAAATTTTTCTTCTGATTTTCTTATCATGTGTATGGACGGCCTTTATTTATTTGTGATTATATTCTGAACAATTAAACCAGCTTGGACTTCTTTGCCATTCAGTGTATTGCTCCTGTGTTTTATTTCTCAAACTTTCTGGTTTCCCACCAGAGAGGATCCTTTTTTTTCATGACTATCCGTTCCAGACCAAGTCCGCTCATTGAATGGATTTGGTTCCTCCACTCTTCCGAATGAATAAGTGTTGAAAATCTAGCACCTCTGGATGATGTCTAATTAGAGCGCATTATTCTCGGTGTCAGGATTAAGTGTGCAGCTAATTTACACATTAGCACTCCTTCAGAATTCTGAAATAGAGACAACTTTTTTATGAGGTTATATAAGCTCTACAAAGATGCTATAAAATATTGTTGCTGACAACAGAGGTTGCTGCCAATGACCAATGGAGCATCAACCCTGTCCCATATTTTACAGCAAGCCTTTTTGGGATGAAGAAATGGAAACTCTGCAATCCAATGGCTTTTCACATTTCAGCCCCCGTTTGTACATTTTGCAGTAATGAATGGTAAAACCAATGTTTTATTGTACACTGCTGCAATGTATGCGAACATACTGCAATCTGTGCAGTCATTGCTATGCCATTGATTTACAATAGCACCCTAATGCCCAAATAAACTAGGTTCAGACATATCCACACTGCAGTGCACCACAACGCACTTGCCATATATTGTTTTAATGGTTAGCACCACATTCTGAAGCTGAAGTTTAGGTGTGGCAGTTTTCACATTGGCCCAGCTTGGACTAATGTAAGTATGTATGTGCCATAGTTGTGGTGTCCTCATGAAAGCTGGATTGCTGCTACTACATTGATATTCACTAGCTTCTGGATCCTGTGCTGGGCTGTACTATGAACACAATAGATTGCTTACTTGGCACAGGCTCCATTCAGGGAACACTTTGCATTTTCCTAAGTGTTCTCTGATTGGACAAGGTGGAGATCATACGCTTCTCCACATATTCCAATCGAGAATGCTTTTCATTCATTGAGAAGTTGCAACAAATGCAATGAAGCCATTGCCGAGAGAGCAACTAGGACCCAGAAGCAAGTGGAGATCACTGTACTAGTGGTGTCTCCTACAATGATTTCCAGCTTTCACGGGGGTTCCCACTTGTATGACACACACACACTTACATTGGTCAATGCTAGACCAATATAACTACACTGAACAAAATTATAAACACAAAACTTTTGTTTTTGCCCCCATTTGTCATGAGCTAAACTCAAAGATCTAAGACTTTTTCTATGTACACAAAAGGCCTATTTCTCTCAAATATTGTTCACAAATCTGTCTAAATCTGTGTTAGTGAGCACTTCTCCTTTGCCGAGATAATCCATCCACCTCACAGGTGTGGCATATCAAGATGCCGATTAGACAGCATGATTATTGCACAGGTGTGCCTTAGGCTGGCCGCAATAAAAGGCCACTCTAAAATGTGCAGTTTTATCACACAGCACAATGCCACAGATGTCACAAGTTTTGAGGGAGCATGCAATTGGCATGCTGACTGCGGGAATGTCCACCAGAGCCATTGCCCGTGAATTGAATGTTCATTTCTCTACCATAAGTCGACTCCAAAGGCGTTTCATAGAATTTGTCAGTACATCAAACTGGCCTCACAATCGCAGATCGGGGTCTCAACCTGACTGCTGTTCGTTGTCATAACTGACTTGAGCGGTCAAATGCTCACATTCGATGGCTTCTGGCACTTTGGAGAGGTGTTCTCTTCACGGATGAATCTCGGTTTTCTTAGATCTTTAAATTCAGCTCATGAAAAATGGAGGCAAAAACAAGTGTTGCGTTTATAATTTTGTTCAGTATATATAAATTTTGCCTTACCTAAACTTCATCTTTAATGAGTGGGCTGTCTTAATGCAATGCGCAAGTGCAGGTGTGAAAAGGTCCTTCTTCATCAAAGCGGGGTTTGCGGACTCCTATTGTTCCAGTAGCTCCGAAGTAATAAGAGGTGAAATCTAGTTGCCATTAGCTACAATTTTACCCATCGTCCCTTTCTGCTCTAAATTATTAAAGAGCCCCAAATGAGTTCTTAGAAGTCTATAAACGCAGCATGCAGCCTCCGACTGATTGACAGAAAAAGCTTTTCAAAGCCTGGCACATCTGCAGGAAACCGGGACATATATCATGAGCTGAAATTTTCAATATTTGTAGACTGTTAGCAGTAAACGTACTAGAAATGCACAGCAAACAAAACGCCTTCAATGCAGAAATTTAATGAATAAATGCAGGTTATGCAATATTCATGATGTGCTAAAAGTGGCCTTGGACTTGTGATCGGAATCGGAATGAAATTCATGCTGTGTGAAGAAGATTTCCAGCTTTTTTGTACTTTTAAGCTTTTTTTTTTTAAAAGTGAAACATAATCTATGCCATTATTTAAAGCAGCTTTGCCACCAAATAAAGAATATTAAAAGAAGCACTCTGCAAAGAGGAGTTATAATGCTTAAGAATCTGGCAGGTGGTGACTCAGATCACTACTCACGCAACTCACGCCAAATTCACAAATTTGTATATGAACCCAAGAGCAAAGAGTTAGTAAATTGCAGATCACCAGTCCTTACATAATGTGGTGGTTGCTTTAGTGTTCTATTATTTAAGCCTTTTTTCTATTTTTTTTTTTTACCAATAAATACATTATATTACCAAAAGTATTGGGACGCCTGCCTTTTCAAGCACATGAACTTTAATGGCATCCCAGTCTTTGTCTTTAGGGTTCAATATTGAGTTGGCCCACCCTTTGCAGCTATAACAGCTTTAACTCTTCTGAGAAGGTTGTCCACAAGGTTTAGGAGTGTGTCTTCGGGAATGGTTGACCAGTCTTCCAGAAGTGTAATGCCCCGTACACACGTTCCGATTATCGTACGATAATCGTATGACTAAAGTTTCGTAATTGTTGTATGTCGAAAGCAACTATCCGACTTTCTTCGTACGATTCACTGACCAAGTGTATTTTTCATAGCTACGTAACAGAAGTGATGTATATACGTCTGACCACTGCGGATTGTTTTACTGTTTCCGATCATGCGTGGTATTTGTCGATCGACTTTTAGCGTACGAATACTGTACTGACAAAACTATTATCGTTCGAGGAGATGTCGTACAACAGAAGTTTTCCTGTTTGTCCCTTCGGATTTTGTTGGACCAACTGTCGTGATCGGCTGTCGAAAGCTGTGTACTAACGATCAGATTATCGTGAGACCAGGTCGAAAGCGAGTTTTGTCGTACGATATTTGGAACGTGTGTACGGGGCATAAGAGTGAGGACAGGAACTGATGTTGGGTGAGAAGGTCTGGCTTGCAGTCTCCGCTCTAATTCATCCCAAAGGTGTTCTATCTGGTTGAGGTCAGGACTCTTTCAGGCCAGTCAAGTTCATCCACCCCAAACTCGTTCATCCATGTCTTTATGGACCTTGCTTTGTGCACTGGTCCAAATGATTTGATGGAGAGGGGATTATGGTGTGGGGTTGTTTTTCAGGGGTTGGGCTTTACCCCTTAGTTCCAGTGAAGAGAACTCTTAAGTCATCAGCATACCAAGACATTATGGACAATTTCATGCTCCCAACTTTTGGGAACAGTTTGGGGATAGCCCTTTCCTGTTCCAACATGACTGCGCTCCAGTACACAAAAAAGGTCCATAAAGACATGAATGAGTGAGTTTGGGAGGAAGAACTTGATTGGCCTGACCTCAACCCAATAGAACACCTTTAGGATGAATTAGCGTGCAGACTGCTAGCCAGGCCTTCTCATGCAATATCAGTGCCTGACCTCTCAAATGCACTTCTGGAAGAATGGTCAAACATTCCCGTAGACACACTCCTAAACTTTGTGGACAGCTTTCCCAGAAGAGTTGAAGCTGTTATAGCAGCCAACTCAATATTGAACCCTATGGACTAAGAATGGTGTGGCACTGCCCCCTAGAGACCTCCTAGATATAGTACTTTCTGGATTCCCCTGGGTTACCCGTTACCCGTAACTATTCACAATGTTGAGGACAACTGACTTAGGATGCGGCAAGGCCGCTGCTTCACCCTGCCTGTGACGTGAAGATACTTTAAGTGTTCCTGCTTGAAATTTCTCTTCATGGTTCTAAACTTGGCACCCCCTTTCTCTCTCTCTCTGTGTGCGGACACCCGTCCACTGACTCTATCCTCTGGAGTGGTCCCCTTCCTGGGCAGACCCCCGGCAAGTTTCTCTGTACTCACGGACACTGTTTTTCCAGAGTCACTCTGCCTTCAACTCCACCAGTCAGCTTTCCGGGACCTCCGAGTTCAGCCCCACACTCTGGCTCACAAGGCAGACTGCCCCCCAAACCATCCACAGCAACAGAAGGAGAAACAGGCATCACATTCCTTCTGGGACCTGGCTTCCTGCCCAAAGACCCCCTGCCTCATGTGCTCTTGGCTTTTATACCATATCCCATGATGCATCTCTTTCTGTGCAAAACCCATGGGACAGTACCAAAGCCTGTGAGTCATTGGCCAGGTTTCCTCCACTGTCCAATGAACCTCCTTATTGGATACAGTGGGGACACTCCCTCAGCCCACATGAATCGCACATTGAGCACATGGAGCAGGCCTAACTATTAATCAGGCTCCCCTGAAAGGCAGATAGAGCAACTAGGTTTTGCCTGCTGCTCCCCTGTTAAGCAGGCAGAGCAAACTATTCTCCCTACCTAGCACCTATATAGGAGGGTGCTACATCGGGATGCCATTTAGGTACATGTGCGTGTAAAAGCAGGCATCCAAATACTTTTGGTAATCTAGTGTAGGTGTGTCTGCCCACCCTGCTATGTGGGGTCTATTGGCGGCTGCAGCTATATATTAGTCCAAACTAACTTTTGGTCCTTGAAGCTATTCTACCTCAATATTTATAACATTGGCTTTAAAAATCTTCTGATAATCTTGTAAATGTACCCTTGGCAAAGGAAATAGTTCTACAGTTGTAATCTTCTGCTGTGTGAGTTTAATATTACCAGTTACCTATACTACCATAGGATTGAGATTGTCCTAAATTAGAGGCAAACATATAGGAATCAATTCATTAGACAACGGATATAAGACCATCTAGACCAGTTATTTTGAACTAGGAATCCGTGGAATCCTAGAGTTCATTTAAAGGTTCCTGGGGTTCCTTAAACTGCTGCTGATTGACCTACTATTTGATGGTGCCTCCATAATTCCAGGGCCAACATCCCCTGGCAAAGCAATCAGCATGACACCAATGATTTTATTAGCTGTTTGAAAGGTGGGAATTCTGACCACCACTGTAACATGAGCTTTCTTTGCAGTGACCCAATATAGGGAGCATTCTTCTTACTGAACATGAATGAAGAGGGCATTTTTCTCATTGACTCCAAATCAACTGGGTTCCCTAAAACCCAATTATTGTAGGGGTTCCTCTGGGGTAAAAAGGTTGAGAAAGTATGATCTAGACAATAATCACCTTTTTTTCACTGTGAGTTTTGGCAGGCCGCATGACACCTCTACAGAGGAGGAGGCAGCCGCCCCCTCCCTCTGGGACTCTGTGCTCCTGGCGTTTATACAATATCCCAGCATGCACCAATGCACTTTTCCTCTGCCAAATCACCAGGGCTGTATCAAACACCTGTGCACTCATTTGTCAAGTTTCCTCCCACTGTCCAATATGCCTCCCTATTGAACCAGTGTGAAACACTCTGCAGACATAATGAGTTGCATCTGAGCACAATGAGCAGACCTCACTAACAGATCCTGCTCTCTGGTGGGCAGAGAACAATATTGAATTATTCAGTCCTTCTGGTAAGCAGACATAGCTCAAACTATACTTTCTCTCTAGCACCTACCTAGGAGGGTGCTACAGTTATATAAAGAGTTCCTCATTGTCAAGAAAGGTTGAGAAAGACTGCTGTAGAAACACATGTTCTCCTGGCTTTTATACAGTATCCCAGCATGCACCAAGGCACTTTTCCTCTGCCAAATCACCAGGGCTGTACCAAACACTTGTGCACTCATGTGTTAAGTTTCCTCCCACTGTCCAATATGCCTCCCTATTGGACCAGTGTGAAACACTCTGCAGACAGAACGAGTTGCACCTGAGCACAATGAGCAGACCTCACTAACAGATCCTGCTCTCTGGTGGGCAGAGAACAATATAGATTTACCTGCAGCCCTTCTGGTAAGCAGACAGAGCTCAAACTATACACCTACCTAGGAGGGTGCTACAGTTATATAAAGAGTTCCTCATTATCAATAAAGGTTGAGAAAGACTGCTGTAGAAACATGTTTTTACTGTTTATAAAGTTAAAATTGCAAATATTCCTAAAGTGATCACTAAGTGCAAAGAAAAATATACATAGGGTGCATAAAATCTGATCTTACATTATAAGGGCCCATTTACACCAGAATGCAGTGTGCTGCAAGGGCACTTGCTGTCCTTTGCTGACACGTGCTGCGTTAAACAGCCCATTCAAAATTCACAATACAGGATGGGACAGGTTGTATTTTTCACTGTGAAAGGCACAGGACACCCTGCCTTACACTGCAGGGCACATGCATTTGAATGTGTGTTGGAGTGCCATTCACAGTAAATGGCACCAATGCACGTAGCATGCATTAATGTACGTTACCACAATGTGCAGTGCCTTGAAAAAGAGTTCACACCCCTTAGAAATTTTCCTCATTGTAGTTTATTGGGATTTTATGTGATAGACCAACACAAAGTGGCACATAATTGTAAAGTGGAAGGAAAATGATAAATGGTTTTCACATTTTTTTACAAATAAATATCTGAAAAGTGTGGCGTGCATTAGTATTCAGCCCCCTTTACTCTCATACCCCTAACTAAAATCTAGTGGAATCAATTGCCACCAGAAAGTCACCTATTTAGTAAATAGAGTCTATCTGTGTTTAACTGAATCTCAGTATAAATACAGCTGTTCTGTGAAGCCCTCAGAGGTTTGTTAGAGAACCTAATGCCTTGTACACGCGCTCAGCTAATCGTACGACCTATCGCTATTTTGTTGCGTGATACTAATATCGAATTCAGCAATGCGTACTTAGCGTAAGATTGCTATGAAAACTATGCCTACACATGAATCGCACAGGAACAAGCTGTGCGTTCCTGTGCGATTCACATGTGGTTCTGTGCGGTGCGATTTCATTCATTTTGAATGGGCTAAAATCACACCACACTGCACCAAAGTAGTACCTGCACTTCTTTTTAAACTGCACTGTACCCAGATCTTTTGTACCATGCGATTCGCTGCAGACAGGTGTAGGAAAATGCAATGCGTTTGCAACTTGCCTTTGGGGTGTCGTTACCTTTCTATTGACACCCGCTGCAGATCGCAAATGGAGTGCGTTTTGTGCCTGTTTGCTGTGTCCCCCACATGGCTTCTCGCAGACTGCAAATGGGTTTTTCTTTGGCTTTCTTCTTGCCACTCTTCCATAAAGGCCAGATTGTGGATTGCATGGCTAATATTTGTCCTGTGGACAGATTGTCCCACCTGAGCTGTGGATCTTTGCAGTTTCTCCAGAGTTACCATAGGCCACTTGGCTGCTTCTCTGATTATTGCTCTCCTTCCCCTGTTTGTCAGTTTAGGTGAATGGCCATGGCTTGGTAGGGTTGCAGTTGTGCCACACTCTTTCCATTTTCGGATGATGGATTGAACAGTGCTCTGTGAGATGTTAAAAGCTTGGGGTATTTTTTTTATAACCTAACCCTGCTTTATACAACTTCCACAACTTTATCCCCGACCTGTCTGGTGCGTTCCTTGGCCTTCATGATCCTGTTTGTTCACTAAAGCTGGATATACACTATACAAGTTTCTTTAGAGTTTTTCCTTTAAGCCCCGTACACACGATCAGATTATCGAACGATCTGTCGTCCGTTTTTTGTGGCATGCTAGTCTGATGTGGAAAGTAAAGAGGTTATTTTCATACAAATTTTCCCGTATGACTGAATTCTAATTCAGAAGTGATGTCATGTGTTGGATTGCTTTGTATGTGTCCTTTCATCTCTGAGCATGCCTAGTATTGCTCTTAAGATTTTTTTCCGTCGAAATCTGTACTAATGAGACGAAAATCGGACGTTGTATTACGGACGACAAAAAATTTATAGCCTGCACATCAGGACTTTGTCAGCCGAAAAGTCGGAGTTGGCTGTCGAAAGCACCATACTAACAATCCGAAAATTGGCAGATCTGTCCTCGGACGAATTTTCCCCACAGGTATTCTTATCGTGTGTATGGGGCTTTAAACTGACCAAAACCATATAATATGACGTCAAACCTAAACACTTTCAAGTTGTATGCAATCAGGCAGGCCCTTGCACTACATAGTTGAAGGTAAATCTAAAGGAAATCTACCAACAAAAGTTGTATAGTGTGTATCCAGCTTTATGCCTCGTACACACGTTCAGATAATCGTACAAAAAAAACTTTAGACTTGATCACACGATAATCTGATCATTAGTACACAGCTTTCGACAGCCAATCACAACAGTTCGTCCAACAAAATCCGAAGGGACAAACACGAAAACTTCTGTCATAAGATAGCCTAGCGAACGACAATCGTTTAATGAGTACAGTATGCGTTCGCTAAAAATCGATAGACAAAGACCACACATGATCAGAAACACATAAATAACCCAGAAACAGCCTGGCTGCCATTGTTTTTGTTTTGCACTATCCGATACAAAGCTACGCAACAAGGAAGCTTTTCCAGAATCGTACGAAAAAATTCATGTGTAGGCTAAAATCACACTACGCTGCCCAAAAGTAGTACATTCACTACTTTTTAAACCACATTGCAAACAAAAGTACCATGCGATCCGGTCCGGGCAAACGCACTGCATTTGCAATCTGCATTTGGCGTGTTGTTACTTTTCTATTGACACCCACTGCAGACCACAAATAAAGTGTGTTTTGCATAGGCTCTGAATCGCACAGGAGCTCACAGTGCATTTTTGTGTGATTCATTTGCAGGCATGGTGTGAACCGGCCCTTAGAAAGAGTACATATCCTGAAGAGCACCTGAGACCATACTAGAGTATCTGATTTCCAATTACAAGCTATCATCCATTGAATGGAACACATCAAAGTATGAATCAGATTGGATGTAGACTTCGGGACACCAGGGACTTTTACAAAAAGCAAGCATATCTTAGGGGAGAGAGAAACCTCTGTCCCAGCCAATCTGGTCACCAGTCTCTGTGCCTGATCCCATATGGGTCGCAAACATTTGCAGCTCCAAAAAATATGTAGTAAATTACCTTCTTCTGGACAGCCCCTGAAACCGAGGGGAGAGACTGGATGGAATGCATCAAACTGACAGAAAAAAATCTTTCATTCCCTTCATAGCACCATGATGACATTCCATGCTAAATGGGACTCTTGGGACAATTGTGTTGGACCAGTTAGTACTTCTTAATCTATATGTTATGTCTAACTAGACAGTTCTGACCCCTCATGTGTTTTTGACTACTTGATATTCTGCTATACTATGACCAACGTTTGTTGCACACTTGCTATGTTTTCAGAGAATTTTTCTATGCAATATATTTTTATATATAGATGCGATGTTACATTGTTGACCTGTGTAAAAGTTAATTTTTTTTTTTTGTACTGACTTTCTAATAAAATCTTTTGTAAACAAGAAAGAGCACATATCAATCCTACGTGTCATAAGACATACTAAGGCTGGCCATACATTAATCTTTTCTTTTGTTTAACCAGCAAGTTGAATGAAAAAAATGACTTGATTTACACATTCACACACTCAATGTATGTGGATGGGGGAATCATCATTTTCACTGAGCTATTGTGTTCTGACGGCAGGGAGAATACATAATTGATATAGAAAAACATATACAAATATTGATCGAGAAAAACCCAACAGTCTGGTTGGACAGAAGTCGATCTACTACTTGACATCTGTACAACCAGCCTGCCCATACATTGATGGAATTTCAGTCAGTCCCTGCTGAACCAGCCAAATTTCAATCCATGTATGACTGGCTAAAGCCCCGTACACACGAGTCGAAATTCGGCCAGGAATTTTCGTCCGAGGATCGATCTGCCGATTTTCGGCTTGTTAGTATGATGCTTCCGACAACCGACTCCGACTTTTCGGCTGAAAAAAATCTGGTGTGCAGGCTATAAAATTTTTTGTCCTCTGTCAAAACACGGCCGATTTTCGTGCAGTCAGTACAGATTTCGACAGGGAAAAATCTTATGAGCAAGACTGGGCATGCTCAGAGAAGAAAGAACACAAAGAAAGCAAACCAACACATGACATCACTTCTGAAGTAGAATTTTGTCATGCGGGAAAATTCGTGTGCAGTCTAGAGCACATTCCAACCAACATACACCCTTCTGGACAAAAGATGGATGACCGGTCGGCAGAAATTAGTTGCGTGTGTATGAGGCTTTAAGATAGCGGTCTCATTTAGTAGGAAATATCCATCTCTCTGTCATTGAGGTCTACTGCTCTCCTTTCTCAGCATAGATTTCCACTCTGCTCTGCCATTATACTGGATATGCATGACATGTGAGTGCTGCAGATATCGGGTTCTAGATGAACACATACCCTGCACTCTCTAATAGCATTGTCCTGAAGCACTTATTGACCACAATGAGCAGTGAAATTCCTCTTCTACACCGAAAAAATGCTTTACCACCTGGTCTGACTTCCACTGGGTTTAACACCAAGTTTACACCGATGATATTACTTTTCTGAGCTTACACAATTTATTAACCATTCACGGACCTCTCGCCGCTGTTATCCTGCGTTAGGCAGTCTCTCCTGCGCAAACCGACGTAGGTATACGTTGGTCGCGCGCCTGCAGCTAGGGGGGCAAGCGTGTGCCACCGGCGGCGTGCTCCTGCCCCTATTTGGCAATGGGGACTCTGATACACGGGGTAGGTGGCTCTGATTGCCGCCTGACACCTGCAATCACTCCCCGCTGAGAGAGAAGAAAGGTCAGCTGTTGTAAACACAGCCGACCATCCTTCTCCCTGGAATGATCACAGAGCGACCTGTGATCCTTCTATGTAGGATCACAGGTCTCTGTGATCATTTCACAAACCACGCCCCCGTACAGTTAGAATCACGCCCCTAGGCTCACATTCAACCCCTTGATCACCCACAGTATTAACCCATTCCCTGCCAGTGTCATTATTACAGTAACGGTGCATATTTTTAGCACTGATTACTGTAGTAATGTCACTGGTCCCCACAAAAGTGTCAAAAATGTCAGTTAGGGGTCCGATCTGTCCGCTGCAATGTCGCAGTCCCGCTAAAAATTGCAGATTGCCGCCATTACTAATAAAAATAAATAAATAAAAAATTACATAAATCTTTCCCGTAGTACGCGATAACTTTTGCACAAACCAATCAAAATACGCTTATTGCGATTTTTTTAATCAAAAATATATAGCAGATAACAAATTGGCCTAAAATGTTAAAAAATTTACATTTTTTTTTTGGGAATGTTATATAGCAGAATGTAAAAAATATTTATTATTTTTCAGAATTGTTGCTTTTTTTTAAGTTTATAGCGCAAAAAATAAAAATCGCAGAGGTGTTCAAATACCATCAAAAGAAAGCTCTATTTGTGGGAGAAAAAAAGGACATCAATTTTATTTGGGTACAGCGTCGCACAGCTGCCCAATTGTCCGCTAAAATAATGCAGTACCGAATCGAAAAAAATGGCCCGGTCCAGAAATGGTTAAACAGGTACATTCCTATACTAACAAAATGACCCCTGCCCCCATCTATAACTGGCCTTCACAGCAAGGAGCATGAGGAAGGGCTGTGCATGCAAAACAAAACCAGAATGCGTTTGCGAATGTGTGCTAACTAAATCCCTGTTGCCCCCACCCCCAGTACCAGTCACTGTTGGAACCACTGTGTAAGTGTTGGGGTTATAGGGATCTTGCTTCCTATCCCCCCCCCTTTTCTCCCCTTCTTTCCCAATTTCCAATTACCATCGAATGCAATGTACCTATACGCTTATACTCATTTACTTATAGATATGATCATACACTGACTCTGAAGAAGTGGCGTTAGTCCACGAAACGCGTCAGTCAATGGATGTTATGATGTCATGTTAATACTCTGTACTATTGTTTCATTGCCATGTTGGTTCTTTTGAGATTGTAATTGTTGGGGTGTACACCATGTACTTTACTACTTTATTGTGACTATACTATGTCAGCCTATACGTGCAAAATATTATGATTACCCCCTTTTTATGTATCAATAAATATGATATAATAATTTTTTACTCAGTCATGTCTCTCATTCAAAGTCCCAACCTTTTTTGTTTTTGTATTGTCTCAATTGATATTAGGGATGGAGGCGCACTGCTAATCCCACCGTGCGTTTCATTTAAAGTCCCGCCTTCTCCCCCCCTTGTCTTACCCGAATTAGGGATGGAGAGACATGACAGGTTGATACAATTTTGTTTCACTGTGCATTGACTGCACATATTGGCTTACATTTTTTTAGCCTAAACGTGCTGTGTCAATATAAATTCCCTCCGGCCTGCTGGGGGTTTCTTTGCACTTTAGTCACAGGTATCAACCCCTGTTATATTCATATATTTATATATACTATATACTTCATACTTGATACATATTTATTTTTATGGGCTTATATGTGATCATACGATGGCTTTCCAGTTTGCTCCAGCGGTGCTGGCTGTCGGTGATGGCTCTCTCCCCTCTGCATTCCTCGGGAGCTGCGATGTGTAATGGTTGCCCTCCCCTTCCCCCTATGCTCCTCGAGCGCGGTGGATCGGGTAGGCGGTCCCGACACACATCGGCGTCACGCCCTGCGCCGACGTGTGACGTCATCTGGCGCCGCACGCCGACGGCTGCTGTTCCACAAGTACAGCAGATGGTACATAAGAGGAAGCCGGCTGGGCGGTATGGCGTCTGCCTCCGCTCTGCGGCTCCATATCTCTGCACCTCGTGACGCTGGGCGATTGATGGTCGGCGGGCTCGGGCGCCATTGTGTGTCACACTCTCCTTTCTGGCTGGATTTACTCTTCTTACAGGTTATTTCATATCATCTTTCTACCTTTACTACTCTCACACTATTTCCCCTCTCTTATTACTCCGCTCTTCATTCAGTCACCATTACACGCTTCCTAATCAGACACAGCTGTCAGTCGGGTTGCTTCCGACTTTATTTAAACCTATCACCTCATTCACAATTTTTATCACTATCACATTACCCCCCCTTTTTTTCTGCCTTTATTAGTTCATCTTACCACATATCACCCCCACACCCATTCACTTAATATAATCTTCAGGTTCAATATGTTTTGGCATTTCCCTTACTATATATACCATTTACTAACATTATGTTCTCCACATAGTACATAGTCATGTAGGTATTTTATTACTATACATACTAACTAAGTAGCCTTATATCCCTTATACAGTACATACTTATCTATTACAGCTAATATTTATACTCATTTCATACAGATATACTTTGGCTACTGCTATATATTTATCATAATCATGGCCATTTTATAATCTTTCATTATCTCAGTCTCTCATCACACCCCCTTACCTCACCTCACTTTATTTTCCATCCTCACACCAATCTTTATTTCTCTTCACCACACACATCAGTTCAGCAACATTAAGTCATGTACTTAATACAATTAATTACCACTAATTATTGCCATTTACTCTATCCAGATATACTCCGCTTACCCAGCAACATTTCTACAAAGTTACTCTGCATGTAAAACCTTCGCCTTGCCCGCGGGCCTCTCGTGCCCTTAGCTCCCGGGGGAGACATCAGGGGTTGTTGCCCCCACCCCCAGTACCAGTCACTGTTGGAACCACTGTGTAAGTGTTGGGGTTATGGGGATCTTGCTTCCTATCCCCCCCCCCTTTTCTCCCCTTCTTTCCCAATTTCCAATTACCATCGAATGCAATGTACCTATACGCTTATACTCATTTACTTATAGATATGATCATACACCGACTCTGAAGAAGTGGCGTTAGTCCACGAAACGCGTCAGTCAATGGATGTTATGATGTCATGTTAATACTCTGTACTATTGTTTCATTGCCATGTTGGTTCTTTTGAGATTGTAATTGTTGGGGTGTACATCATGTACTTTACTACTTTATTGTGACTATACCATGTCAGCCTATACGTGCAAAATATTATGATTACCCCCTTTTTATGTATCAATAAATATGATATAATAATTTTTTACTCAGTCATGTCTCTCATTCAAAGTCCCAACCTTTTTTGTTTTTGTATTGTCTTAACTAAATCCCTGTTTTTAATGCATATTGTTAGACAAGTTAATTTGGTTAGTAAGCAGACTGGTTGGTGAGTTGAGCTGGGAATTTTTCCGGTTTTGTTTTACATTCCTATACTAACACTGTATCTAACACAGAGACAGCACAGTAAAGTGAAGAGAGGAGATATTTGGTTCCTTCCTTAGTTAAAATGGTTTATTAAAGACCTCTTAGGAAATTACCACCCTGATTCTCTGTGAGAAGTCTTTACCCAACTTAACACCCGCTTAACACTGTTTATTAAATGTACACCTATGTGTGGCGGAAAACTAGCACAGCACAACACCCTAAACACACCATCCCCACTGAGGACATACTGCTCACAGCCTGAAGCCCAATTTCTTCCCCTGTCTGACTCCTTGTATTCGAAGATGTGCAGGTTGGCTACACCTCACCACTGGACCCCTCAGATGAGCTACTACCTTTATTTTAATCATTTGCCGACCGCCGCAAGTACATATACTGCGGCGGTCAGCCCCTCACAGGCAAAGTGACGTATGGGTACGTCACTAGCCTGTAAGGCTCTGGGGAGCGAGCGCGCGCCGCCAGAGGCACGCTCCCGCTCCTGCTCGGTCACGGACCCCCCGCGCGTGTGCCCAGCAGACCCAATGTCCGCCGGGCACTCGCGATCGTTCGTCGCTGATGTAAACAAGCCGCCTGTCATTCTCCCCTGTGTAAGAATAGTGATCATACGGTTCTACTATGTAGGACCGTTGATCACTGTTCCTACACCTCAAGCCACAGCCAATCACAGTAATAATCACGCCCCTAGGGACACACACAACCCCTCCCTCTCAAAAAAGTTAACCACTTCACTGCCAGTTTCATTTTAACAGTAACAGTGCATATGTATAGCACTGATTACTGTAGTAATGTCACTGGTAACCCCAAAAGTGTCAAAAATGTCAGTCAAGGGTCCAATCTGTCCACCGCAATGTCGCAGTCCAGCAAAAAAAAAATCGCAGATTGCTGCCATTACGCGTAAAAAAAAAAACAACAAAAAAAACTAAAATCTTTCCCTTAGCTAGTAAACGCAATAACTTTTGCGCAAACCAATCAAAATACGCTTTTTGCGATTTTTTTTTTTTTTACCAAAAATATGTAGCATAAAACAAATTGGCCTAAAATGTTAAAAAAATCTTGATTTTTACATTTTTTTTGGGGAATTTCATATAAAAAAATGTGAAAAATATTATTTTTGCAAAATTGACGCTCTTTTTTTGTTTATAGCGCATGATCAAAAAATCGCACAGGTGATCAAATACCACCAAAAGAAAGCTCTGTTTGTGGAAAAAAAGGACATCAAATTCGTTTAGGTACAGCGTCGCACGACCGCGCAATTGTCCGTTAAATTCATGCAGTGCCGATACGCAAAATAGGCCCTGGTAAGGAAGGGGGTAAAATCTTCCGGGGCTTAAGTGGTTAATGTGAGTTACTATTGTGTACTTTGTTACCATTAACTTCCTGCCATCCGCGATACAGCCTATATACGGCTGCAGCATACTTGCCAACTGTCCCTTTTTTCCTGGGACAGTCCCTGGAAATAGGAGCCTGTCCCAGGTAATTTATATTGTCCCTGTAAGCGCCCGTTAATCGGGCTGCCCATAAATGTTACGTAGAAGTAGTGCAGCTGAATGGGAGACTTATTCCAACTCTGCTACTGTGGCCTTAAGTTTGAGATTCCCTTTTTTAATTTCCTGTAATTCTCTTTATATTGAGTAGACTCTATAATCTGATAAGTAGACAAGATTAATTATGCAGAGTGGGCGGAGCTTCAGGGAAGTGGGTGTGGTAATTGATAGCTGTGCTGCAAAGTGTCCCTGGAAATTTTTTTTAAATGTTGTCAATTATGCTGCAGCGCGGACTTGAATTTTCGGGAGGCCGTTTTTAAAACGGCCTCCCAGAAAGACTCTCCCCGTGCGCTCCCGCGAGCGCGCATCGGGGAGAATCTGTGTCGGCCGTGTCCCTTGGACACAGCCGATCACAGATCGTGGTGAATGGCCAATCACAGCGGCCATTCACCATGTGATCAAGCCGTCCAACGAGAGATGATCTCATATGTAAACATATGAGATCATCTCTCATCGCCGGCGCTCCTTACTCACACAGAGCCTGCAGTGTGAGGAAGGAGGGGGAGCCTCACAGCGCCGGGGACACACAGCAATGTAATCAGGGCACTGATTACTAAAGGTAAAAAAATACACAAATTGCCCCCCCATCAGTGCCCACAGTGCCCGCCATCAGTGCCCCCCATCAATGCCCACAATCAGTGCCCATAGTGCTGCCAGTCAGTGCCCATCAGTTCCTGCTCATCTAGGCACTGATGAGCACTGACTGGCAGCACTATGGGCACTGAGTGTGGGCACTGATGGTGCTGCCCATCAGTGCTCATCAGTGCCGCCCATCAGTGCTCAGCAGTGCCACCCGTCAGTGTCCATCAGTGCCATCCGCCAGTGCCCATCAGTGCCGCCTATCAGTGCCCATCAGTGCCGCCCGTCAGTGCCGCCTCTCAGTGCCCAGCAGTGCCACCTCTCAGTGCCACCTCTCAGTGCCCAGCAGTGCCACCTATCAGTGCTTATCAGTGCCGCCTATCAGTGCCACCTATCAGTGCCGCCTATCAGTGCCGCCTATCAGTGCTCATCAGTGCGGCATATTAGTACCTCCTCATCAGTGCCAATAAGTGCCAGCTCATCAGTGCCCATAAGTGCCACCTCATCAGTGCCCATAAGTGCCACCTCATCAGTGCCCATCAGTGCCGCCTCATCAGCGCACATCAGTGAAGGAGAAAAATGTATTTTCAAAATTTACTCGCAGAAAATAAAAAAAACTTTTTTTTTTTTTCAAAATTTTCTGTCTTTATTCTTTTTTTTTTTTGTAAAAAATAAAAAACCCAGAGATGATTAAATACCACCAAAAGAAAGCTCTATTTGTGTGAAAAAAATGATAAAAATTTCATATGGGTACAGTGTAGCATGACCGCGCAATTGTCAGTCAAAGTGTGACAGCACTGAAAGCTGAAAATTGGCCTGGATGGGAAGGGGGTTTAAATGCACAGTAGGCAAGTGGTTAAAACTATTGCACTTAGAGGCGCTCTTCTTGTTTCTCTTTTATCCACGGACTCAGAGTTGACTTCACTCTTCTGAAGAGTCTTGCCCTTTGTTGCTGATCCATCAGCCCATCTGGAACATTTATGGACCTTGTTTATGGACATTAATGTTGCATTCTTTTATGATTTTAACCTGTTCCATCCTGTATATATACCTTGAGTGCCAACACCATTTGTTTTGTGTTTTGCTACTGTGAAACATGGCGGTGGCAGCATCATGTTGTGGGGGATGCTTTTCTTCAGCAAGGACAGGGAAGCTGGTCAGAGTTGATGGAGCCAAATACAAATACAATCTTAGAAGAAAACCTGGTAGAGTCTGCAAAAGACTTGAGACTGGGGCAGAGGTTCACCTTCCAGCAGGACAACGACCCTAAACATACAGCCAGAGCTACAATGGAATGGTTTAGATCAATATATATTCATGTGTTAGAATGGCCCAGACAAAGTCCAGACCTAAATCCAATAGAGAATCTGTGGCAAGACATGAATTACTGTTCACAGACATTCTCCATCCAATCTGATAGAGCTTGAGCTATTTTGCAAAGAAGAATGGGCAAAAATGTCACTCTCTAGATGTGCAAAGCTGGGAGAGACATCCCCAAAAAGACTTGCAGCTGTATTTGCAGCAAAAGATGGTTCTACAAAGTATTAACTCAGGGGGGCTGAACACAAATATATGCCACACTTTTCACATATTTATTTGTAAAAAATGTAGAAAACCATTTATCATTTTCCTTCCTCCTATGTGCCACTTTGTGTTGGTCTATTACAGTGATGGCGAACCTTGCCACCCCAGATATTTTGGAACTACATTTTCCATGATTCTCATGCACTCTGCAGTCTAGTTGAGCATCATGGGAAATGTAGTTACAAAACATCTGGGGTGCCAAGGTTTTCCATCACTGGTCTATCACATTAAAAACCCAATAAAACACATTTACATTTTTGGTTTTAACCACTTACAGCAAACTGACGTATATATACGTTGGATAACTTTGCGGGGGTATACCGGGATGATGCCTCTAGCTAGAGGCATCATCCCGGTACCGTGGTTTAGTGCCAACGGTCGGCTTTCCGTCGGTAACAACCGATGCGGCTCGGGAGCTGCTCGATCATTACCCGTGTGAGCGCGAGGGGACGCCCCCCCCCCCTCCCGCCGCCTTCCGTGACTTTTAACAGGGCTCCTGTCCCACCGGGAGCCCCGAGCACCCAGCCGGCACGTCCGCCGGCTGGATGGAGTCCCGATGAAAGCCGGAAACGGCTTCGATCGGGTCTCCGATGATGTAACATGGAGGCGGCGTCCATGATGTCACTTCCGGGTTACTGTGCTGCAAAAGGCGGCAAATTTAAAAAACGGCTTTATTCGGCGTTTTGCATACATGTAGTGTAGTGGAGGGGTCTAGGGTCTTTTAGACCCTGGATCCCTCCATAAAGAGTACCTGTCACTGCATATTGGTGTCAAAGGGTTGTTTACATTGCTTGTGACAGCAATAAAAGTGATCAGATTTTTTTTTTTTTTAAAACTGTAATAAAGTTAAAAAAAATAAAATAAATAGGAAAAAAAAAAAAAAATTAGCCGCCGCCGTCACCGTTAGCTCGCGCACAAAAAAAAACGCATACGGAAGTCGAGCCGCGAATGAAATCGCTGTTCAAACCACACATGTGAGGTATCGCCGCGATCGCCAGAGCGTGAGCAATAATTAAAAAAAAAGAGCTACACTCTAACTCTAAACTGGTAACTGTTAAAAAAATTTAAAGCGTCGCCTATTGAGATTTCTACTGACCGTAGTTTGTCGCCATCCCACGGGTGTGCGCAATTTTAAACCATAACATGTTGGGTATCTATTTACTCAGCGTGACATCATCTTTCACAATATACAAAAAAAAAATGGGCTAACTTTACTGTTTAGTAGGGTTGAGCGGACACCTAGATGTCCGTGTTCGACGGGTTCGGCCGAACTTTAAAAAAAAGTCCGGGTCCGTGTCCCGGACTTTTACCGAACTTTTCCCGGACACCGAACCCCATTGAAGTCAATGGGGACCCGAACTTTAAGGCACTAAAATGGCTCTAAAACACCAAAGGAAAGGGCTAGAGTGCTGCAAATGGCAGCAAAACGTAATTAAGAGCATGGCAAGTGCTCTGCAAACAAATGTGGATAGGGAAATAACTTAAAACAACAAAAAAAAACAGAAAAATAAAACAATGTTCTTCTTCATCTCTGAAGGACGAGGCCCATATGGAGTAGGAGGGAGGTTGAGGTGGTGGTGGATGTGGCGGTGACATAGGCGTGCGCACAGGGTGTGCTGGGTGTGCCTGGGCACACCCTAATCACCTAGGGCACATAGCATTGCCAGTGAGGAGATGGGAAAGATCTCCCTGGGACCTGCTCTGCTCTATTTCTCCTTGCCTACAGGTACATGGCCCCGATACATTACTCTCCCTGCTGGCAAACACATGCATGTGTATTTCAACTTTGGGGTGCACACCTTAATGCAATAGGCTGCGCACACCTATGGGCGGTGTAGGTGGAAGCGGCGGTGGAGGAGGACCAGGGCCGGATTAACAGCATCATGGGCTTGGTGCTGAGGATTTTGAAGGGCCTTAGGGCCGTGCCTTGCCATGCCTAATTCAACATGGGATGCTGTCTCTGAAGCCCATAAACACATCCATGCATCGCCAACTGTCCCTCCTTGTCCGGCCTTCACGCTGTGTGGGGAGGTTCTGAGGGTGCTGCCTGGGGAAGCGAGCATAGAAGCCAGACTTCTGTGTTTACAAGTGACAGAAGAGCGGTAACAGTGAATATGGCCAACCCGGGGCCTATATAAAAGGTAGGGGCCTGGAGCTGCAGCTCCAATAGACCCTACATTAATCTGGCCCTGAGGAGGAGGACGAGGTAGCCAACACTGCTTCTTTTCACAAATTTTAAATGAGGGTACACCCCAAAAGAGTGAGAAAGAGCAAAAATGGAACAATGGGTGGGTAAGGTCGGTATCCATTGCTATTCTGCATAAGGTACGGAAAAGTCCCGTGGGATCCATGCCTGGTTCATTTTAATGAACGTGAGCTTGTCCACATTGTCTCTGGACAGGCGGCTGCGCTTGTCTGTTATAACGCCCCCAGCCGTGCTAAATACCCGTTCAGATAATACACTGGCTGCAGGGCACGCCAGCACCTCCAAGGCGTAAAGGGCAAGCTCAGGCCATGTGCCCAATTTGGAGACCCAGAAGTTGAAGGGGGCAGACCCGTCATTCACTACATGTAGGCGTGTGCACACATACTGCTCCACCATGTTGGTAAAATGCTGCCTCCTGCTAAGACGTTCCATCTGAGCTGCTGGTGCTGCTGTTTGTTGTGGCGTGCTGACAAAGCTTTTCCACATTTCGGCCATGCTAACCCTGCCTTCTGAGGTGCTGGCGGTGCCCTGGTTGCGTTGGCGACCTCCTCCTCCTCCTCCTCTGCCTTGTGCTTCCACTGTGGCCCCGCTGTCAGATGGGAATGCCAGCAGCATGGCGTCTACCAGCGTGCGCTTGTACTCGCGCATCTTGCGATCGCGCTCCAGTGAGTGAATTAAGGACGGTACGTTGTCCTTGTAACGGGGATCCAGCAGCGTGGCCACCCAGTAATCAGCACAAGTTAGAATGTGGGCAACTCGGCGGTCGTTGTGGAGACACTGCAGCATGTAATCGCTCATGTGTGCCAGGCTGCCCAGAGGCAACGAAAGGCTGTCCTCTGTGGGAGGTGTATGGTCCGTGTCCTCTGTATCCCCCCAGCCACGCACCAGTGATGGCCATGAGCTGGCCTGGGTGCCACCCTGCTGTGAACATGGTTCCATCTCCTCCTCCAGCTCCTCCTCCTCCTCATCCTCCTCATCCTCCAGAACTGTGCCCCTGCTGGACAATTGCGTCCCTGGCGTTTGCGTGTGCAGGAACCCACCCTCGGAGCCCCTTGCGAATGACTGCCCTGAAAGCCTTGGAAATGTTACCTCTTCATCCTCCTCCTCCTCCTCATCCTGTGCCACATCCTCTTCCATCATCGCCCGAATTGTTTTTTCAAGGAGGCATAGAAGTGGGATAGTTAAGCTGAGAACGGCGTCATTGCCACTGGCCATGTTGGTGGAGTACTCAAAACAGCGCAACAAGGCACACAGGTCTCGCATGGAGGCCCAGTTATTGGTGGTGAAGTGGTGCTGTTCCGCAGAGCGACTCACGCGTGCGTGCTGCAGCTGAAACTCCACTATGGCCTGCTGCTGCTCGCACAGTCTTTCCAGCATGTGCAAGGTGGAGTTCCACCTTGTGGGCACGTCACATATGAGGCGGTGAGCGGGAAGGCCGAAGTTACGCTGCAGCGCTGCCAGGCGAGCAGCAGCAGGGTGAGAACGCCGAAAGTGCGCACAAACGGCCCGCACTTTCTGCAGCAGCTCTGACATATCGGGGTAGTTTTTAAGGAACCTCTGCACCACCAAATTCAGCACATGCGCCAGGCAAGGGATGTGCGTCAAACCGGCTAGGCCCAGAGCTGCTATGAGATTTCGCCCGTTATCGCACACCACCAGGCCGGGCTTGAGGCTCGCTGGCAGCAACCACTCATTTGTCTGCTGTTCCATGCTCCTCCACAACTCCTGCGCGGTGTGTGGTTTGTCCCCCAAACAGGCAAGTTGTAAAACTGCCTGCTGTCGTTTACCCCTGGCCGTGCTGAAGTTGGTGGTGAAGGTGTTACGCTGTCCGGATGAGGAGGCGGTAGAGGATGAGGAAGCGGAGTAGGAGGAGTTAGGAACAGGAGGCAAACTGAAGCGCCCTGCAATCCTCGGTGGTGGAAGGACATGCGCCAAATTGCTATCCGCCTCAGGCCCATCCGCCACTGCATTTACCCAGTGTGCCGTTAGGGAGATATAACGCCCCTGACCGTGCTTACTGGTCCACGTATCCGTAGTTAGGTGGACCTTGGCACAGATGGCGTTGCGCAGTGCACACCTGATTTTTTCCCCCACTTGGTTGTGCAGGGAAGGGATGGCTTGCCTGGAAAAGTAGTGGCGGCTGGGCACGACGTACTGTGGGACAGCCACCGACATAAGGTTTTTAAAACTGTGCGTCTCCACCAGACGGAATGACAGCATTTCAAAGGCCAATAATTTTGAAATGCTGGCATTCAGGGCCAGGGATCGCGGGTGGGTAGGGGGGTACTTCCTCTTCCTCTCAAGTGTTTGGGAGATGGAAAGCTGAACGCTTCCACGGGACATTGTGGAGATGGTTGTTGGTGACCCAGGTGGTGGTGTTGCTGACAGATCGTCTGTTTGCGGGGTGGCAGGTGCCGGTATCACTACAGATGTGGCTGGAGCGGCCGAGACTGCAGCAGAAGAGGAAGCAGGATGAGCCAGAGACGTTTCTTGGTTTTGAAGGTGTGTACTCCACTGCAGCTCGTGCTTTGCACTTAGATGCCTGATCATGCAGGTTGTGCTCAGGTTGAGAAGGTTCATGCCTCGCTTCAAGCTCTGATTGCACAGGGTGCAAACCACTCGTGTCCTGTCATCAGCACATTTTCTAAAGAACTTCCACGCTAGAGAACTCCTTTGAGCTGACTTTGGTGCGCTCGTTCCCTTGCTGCGTTGGGCAGTAGCGGGCGTAGTGTCTAGGGCACGGCCGCTCCGCTTCTGCACCCTGCTCCCTCTTCTGCTGTGCTGGTGGCTCTGTGCGACCACCGCCTCTTCCTCCAAACTACTCAGTTCACCTGCATGACGTTCATTCCATGTGGGGTCGAGGACCTCATCGTCCTCCACATCATCTTCCACCCAGTCTTCACCCCTGCCCTCCTTGTCGGTCTCCACAATGCTGAACGCCGCAGCAGTTGGCACCTGCGTTTCGTCATCATCGGAGACGTGCTGCGATGATCCTTGCATGTACTCATCTTGAGGAATAAGTGGTTGGGCATCGCTGCACTCAATCTCTTCCACTTCTGGGGCAGGGCTAGGTGGATGGCCCTGGGAAACCCTGCTGACAGAGTCCTCAAAAAGAATAAGAGACTGCTGTATGGCTTGGGGCTCAGACTGCTGGCCTGATTTGCAAGGGGGTGAGGTGAAAGACGGTTGGACATTGGCTGCAGGTGCCAACTCTGACCTTTCTGCAGTAGACTGGGTGGGAGACAATGTGAAGGAACTGGAGGCACTGTCAGCAGCAAACCAATCTACTATCGCCTCAACTTGTTCTGGCCTCATCACTTCTAGGGGCGTTTGATGCCCTACCAAATACTGATGCAGGTTCTGTCGCCTACTCACACTTGAGGAAGGTGTTTCACTTGTGCGTGTAGCTGGCACAGATCGACCATGTCCTCTCCTTGCAACAGGAGCTCTACCAGCAGCACCACGACCCAGGCCACGGCCCTTATTTGACGGTCTCCTCATATTTCTGTAATTTAAGATCTTGCCCTAGAAAGGTTTTTATTGAATAGCGGAATAGAAAATATGATCCAAAAAAAGTGTATGTATATCACACGTACACAACCACACTAGGCCCCAATTACTATTGTTTGTACCCCTAAAAGGCTAGATGAGGAGTAGGGGGAGTATGGAACAGGCAGCACCCTCAAACCTTCAGAAGTATGAGATGAACCCCAACAACTTGGAAAGGTGGATCTCTCTCACACGTACCGACACAGACTATCCCGCAATTCAATTGATCCTCAAAGGTTTTTATTGAATAGCGGAATAGGAAATATGATCAAAAAAAGTGTATGTATCTCGCACGTACACAACCACACTAGGCCCCAATTACTATTGTTTGTACCCCTAAAAGGCTAGATGAGGAGTAGGGGGGGTATGGAACAGGCAGCACCCTCAAACCTTCAGAAGTATGAGATGAACCCCAACAACTTGGAAAGGTGGATCTCTCTCACACGTACCGACACAGACTATCCCGCAATTCAATTGATCCCCAAAGGTTTTTATTGAATAGCGGAATAGGAAATATGATCAAAAAAAGTGTATGTATCTCACACGTACAGAAACACACTAGGCCCCAATTACTATTGTTTGTACACCTAAAAGGATGGATGAGGAGGAGGAGGAGTATGGAACAGGCAGCACCCTCAAAGCTTCAGAAGTATGAGATGAACCCCAAAAACTTGGAAAGGTGGATCTCACACGTACCGACACAGACTATCCCGCAATTTAATTGATCCCCAAAGGTTTTTATTGAATAGCGGAATAGGAAATATGATCAAAAAATGTGTATGTATCTCACACGTACAGAAGCACACTAGGCCCCAATTACTATTGTTTGTACACCTAAAAGGATGGATGAGGAGGAGGAGGAGTATGGAACAGGCAGCACCCTCAAAGCTTCAGAAGTATGAGATGAACCCCAAAAACTTGGAAAGGTGGATCTCACACGTACCGACACAGACTATCCCGCAATTTAATTGATCCCCAAAGGTTTTTATTGAATAGCGGAATAGGAAATATGATCAAAAAAAGTGTATGTATCTCGCACGTACAGAAACACACTAGGCCCCAATTACTATTGTTTGTACACCTAAAAGGATGGATGAGGAGGAGGAGGAGTATGGAACAGGCAGCACCCTCAAAGCTTCAGAAGTATGAGATGAACCCCAAAAACTTGGAAAGGTGGATCTCACACGTACCGACACAGACTATCCCGCAATTTAATTGATCCCCAAAGGTTTTTATTGAATAGCGGAATAGGAAATATGATCAAAAAATGTGTATGTATCTCACACGTACAGAAGCACACTAGGCCCCAATTACTATTGTTTGTACACCTAAAAGGATGGATGAGGAGGAGGAGGAGTATGGAACAGGCAGCACCCTCAAAGCTTCAGAAGTATGAGATGAACCCCAAAAACTTGGAAAGGTGGATCTCACACGTACCGACACAGACTATCCCGCAATTTAATTGATCCCCAAAGGTTTTTATTGAATAGCGGAATAGGAAATATGATCAAAAAAAGTGTATGTATCTCGCACGTACAGAAACACACTAGGCCCCAATTACTATTGTTTGTACACCTAAAAGGATGGATGAGGAGGAGGAGGAGTATGGAACAGGCAGCACCCTCAAAGCTTCAGAAGTATGAGATGAACCCCAAAAACTTGGAAAGGTGGATCTCACACGTACCGACACAGACTATTCCGCAATTTAATTGATCCCCAAAGGTTTTTATTGAATAGCGGAATAGGAAATATGATCAAAAAATGTGTATGTATCTCACACGTACAGAAGCACACTAGGCCCCAATTACTATTGTTTGTACACCTAAAAGGATGGATGAGGAGGAGGAGGAGTATGGAACAGGCAGCACCCTCAAAGCTTCAGAAGTATGAGATGAACCCCAAAAACTTGGAAAGGTGGATCTCACACGTACCGACACAGACTATCCCGCAATTTAATTGATCCCCAAAGGTTTTTATTGAATAGCGGAATAGGAAATATGATCAAAAAAAGTGTATGTATCTCGCACGTACAGAAACACACTAGGCCCCAATTACTATTGTTTGTACACCTAAAAGGATGGATGAGGAGGAGGAGGAGTATGGAACAGGCAGCACCCTCAAAGCTTCAGAAGTATGAGATGAACCCCAAAAACTTGGAAAGGTGGATCTCACACGTACCGACACAGACTATTCCGCAATTTAATTGATCCCCAAAGGTTTTTATTGAATAGCGGAATAGGAAATATGATCAAAAAATGTGTATGTATCTCACACGTACAGAAGCACACTAGGCCCCAATTACTATTGTTTGTACACCTAAAAGGATGGATGAGGAGGAGGAGGAGTATGGAACAGGCAGCACCCTCAAAGCTTCAGAAGTATGAGATGAACCCCAAAAACTTGGAAAGGTGGATCTCACACGTACCGACACAGACTATTCCGCAATTTAATTGATCCCCAAAGGTTTTTATTGAATAGCGGAATAGGAAATATGATCAAAAAATGTGTATGTATCTCACACGTACAGAAGCACACTAGGCCCCAATTACTATTGTTTGTACACCTAAAAGGATGGATGAGGAGGAGGAGGAGTATGGAACAGGCAGCACCCTCAAAGCTTCAGAAGTATGAGATGAACCCCAAAAACTTGGAAAGGTGGATCTCACACGTACCGACACAGACTATCCCGCAATTTAATTGATCCCCAAAGGTTTTTATTGAATAGCGGAATAGGAAATATGATCAAAAAAAGTGTATGTATCTCGCACGTACACAACCACACTAGGCCCCAATTACTATTGTTTGTACCCCTAAAAGGCTAGATGAGGAGTAGGGGGGGTATGGAACAGGCAGCACCCTCAAACCTTCAGAAGTATGAGATGAACCCCAACAACTTGGAAAGGTGGATCTCTCTCACACGTACCGACACAGACTATCCCGCAATTCAATTGATCCTCAAAGGTTTTTATTGAATAGCGGAATAGGAAATATGATCAAAAAAAGTGTATGTATCTCGCACGTACACAACCACACTAGGCCCCAATTACTATTGTTTGTACCCCTAAAAGGCTAGATGAGGAGTAGGGGGGGTATGGAACAGGCAGCACCCTCAAACCTTCAGAAGTATGAGATGAACCCCAACAACTTGGAAAGGTGGATCTCTCTCACACGTACCAACACAGACTATCCCCCAATTTAACTGATCCCCAAAGGTTTTTGATTAAATAGCGGAATAGAAAATATGATCCCAAAAAAGTGTATGTATATCACACGTACACAACCACACTAGGCCCCAATTACTATTGTTTGTACCCCTAAAAGGCTAGGAGTAGGGGGGAGTATGGAACAGGCAGCACCCTCAAACCTTCAGAAGTATGAGATGAACCCCAACAACTTGGAAAGGTGGATCTCTCTCACACGTACCAACACAGACTATCCCCCAATTTAACTGATCCCCAGAGGTTTTTGATTAAATAGCGGAATAGAAAATATGATCCCAAAAAAGTGTATGTATATCACACGTACACAACCACACTAGGCCCCAATTACTATTGTTTGTACCCCTAAAAGGCTAGGAGTAGGGGGAGTATGGAACAGGCAGCACCCTCAAACCTTCAGAAGTATGAGATGAACCCCAACAACTTGGAAAGGTGGATCTCTCTCACACGTACCAACACAGACTATCCCCCAATTTAACTGATCCCCAAAGGTTTTTGATTAAATAGCGGAATAGAAAATATGATCCCAAAAAAGTGTATGTATATCACACGTACACAACCACACTAGGCCCCAATTACTATTGTTTGTACCCCTAAAAGGCTAGGAGTAGGGGGAGTATGGAACAGGCAGCACCCTCAAACCTTCAGAAGTATGAGATGAACCCCAACAACTTGGAAAGGTGGATCTCTCTCACACGTACCAACACAGACTATCCCCCAATTTAACTGATCCCCAGAGGTTTTTGATTAAATAGCGGAATAGAAAATATGATCCCAAAAAAGTGTATGTATATCACACGTACACAACCACACTAGGCCCCAATTACTATTGTTTGTACCCCTAAAAGGCTAGGAGTAGGGGGGAGTATGGAACAGGCAGCACCCTCAAACCTTCAGAAGTATGAGATGAACCCCAACAACTTGGAAAGGTGGATCTCTCTCACACATACCAACACAGACTATCCCCCAATTTAACTGATCCCCAAAGGTTTTTGATTAAATAGCGGAATAGAAAATATGATCCCAAAAAAGTGTATGTATATCACACGTACACAACCACACTAGGCCCCAATTACTATTGTTTGTACCCCTAAAAGGCTAGATGAGGAGTAGGGGGAGTATGGAACAGGCAGCACCCTCAAACCTTCAGTATGAGATTGTGTTCACTGTACCCCACAAAGATTGAGTTCACTGCACCCCACAATGATTGTGTTCACTGCACCCCACAAAGATTGTGTTCACTGCACCTCACAAAGATTGTGTTCACTGTACCCCCCAAAGATTTTGTTCACTGCACCCCACAAAGATTCTGTTCACTGTACCCCACAAAGATTGTGTTCACTGCACCCCAAAAAGATTGTGTTCACTGCACCCCAAAAAGGATGTTGTTCACTGCACCCCAAAAAGGATGTTGTTCACTCCACCCCAAAAAGATTGTGTTCACTGCACCCCACAAAGATTGTGTTCACTGCACCCCAAAAAGATTGTGTTCACTGCACCCCAAAAATGATTTTGTTCACTGCACCCCAAAAAGGATTTTGTATACTGCACCCCAAAAAGGATGTTGTTCACTCCACCCCAAAAAGATTGTGTTCACTGCACCCCAAAAAGATTGTGTTCACTGCACCCCACAAAGGATTTTGTTCACTGCACCCCAAAAAGATTGTGTTCACTGCACCCCAAAAAGGATGTTGTTCACTGCACCCCAAAAAGGATTTTGTTCACTGCACCCCAAAAAGATTGTGTTCACTGCACCCCACAAAGGATTTTGTTCACTGCACCCCACAAAGATTGTGTTCACTGCACACCAAAAAGGATTGTGTTCACTGCACCCCAAAAAGATTTTGTTCACTGCACCCCAAAAAGATTGTGTTCACTGCAGCCCAAAAAGATTGTGTTCACTGCAGCCCAAAAAGATTGTGTTCACTGCAGCCCAAAAAGATTGTGTTCACTGCAGCCCAAAAAGATTGTGTTCACTGCAGCCCAAAAAGATTGTGTTCACTGCAGCTCACACACAGAAAAATGGATGTGGATCACTGACACCTGCCTATCTCCAATCCCACACCACACAGCAATATCGATTGTAGTTTGTAGAACACAGTTTCCCTAAAATTCAGCAGACTCTGTCCCTAACAGGATTGAGAAGAGATCGTAGATCAGGATTGAGTGCAGATTCACCCCATCCCCCACACAGCAATATCGATTGTAGTTTGTAGAACACAGTTTCCCTAAAATTCAGCAGACTCTGTCCCTAACAGGATTGAGAAGAGATCGTAGATCAGGATTGAGTGCAGATTCACCCCACCCCCCACACAGCAATATCGATTGTAGTTTGTAGGACACAGTTTCCCTAAAATTCAGCAGACTCTGTCCCTAACAGGATTGAGAAGAGATCGTAGATCAGGATTGAGTGCAGATTCACCCCACCCCCCACACAGCAATATCGATTGTAGTTTGTAGAAGACACTGACCCTATATAATTCAGCAGACTCTATCCCTAAAATGCCTACAACTCGCCCTGCCTAAACACTCCGACCTGTCCCTCAATTCTATCCGGACACAAATGGTTTTTTCCTGCCTATCTTTCCCTAATCAGCAGCCAGCACGTTGATGTGTGCTCTCTGTCCCTGAATCTAAGCAGCATAATGACGCCGCTGCGGCTGCCTCGAACTTATAAAGACTTGGTCACATGCTTCAGACGGCCAATCACAGCTACTGAGACATTTGCAGGCATGGCTGGGATGGCTTAAGGCACACCAGTTAAACGATTGTTGATTGGCTGTTGAAAGCCCGCCATGAAAAGAGCGCCAAAGCATGCAAAACCCGGAAATAAAACGACCGAACACGGATTTTTACCCGAACATACAGTAAAGTGTCCGTGTCCGTGTTCGGGTACAAAAAATCCAATTATTCGGTACGAACACGAATAATACAGTCCGTGTTCGCTCAACACTACTGTTTAGTATTTTTTAAATGCAGTGAAATGTGATTTTTCAAAAATTTTCCAAAAAAATGGCGTTTTAAAGACCGCTGCGCAAATACTGAGTGACAAAAAATATTGTAATGACCGCCATTTTATTCTCCAGAGTCTTTGCTAAAAAAATATATATAATGTTTGGGGGTTCTAAGTATTTTTCTAGGAAAAAATACTGGTTTTAACTTGTAAACAAAAAGTGTCCGAAATAGGCCTGGGGCTTAAAGTGGAGTTCCACCCTCAAATTATACTTACCTCCATCTTCTCGCTCCGGGTCACCTGAAAAACAAATGGATAATCGCAATTTTTTTTTTTTTTTTACTTACCTCATTTAGAAGAAAATATACTTACCTTACCATCTACTTCCTCCTTCCAAGGCCACGGCCCGCGCCGTCACTTCCACTTTGCAATGATTCCTGGGAGCTGAACGTCATCGCTCCCAGGAATCAATGCGCCTGCACCGGCCCCGACGTCAGTTCTGGTGTAGGCGTGTTATACCTTGCTAAACAGCTTCTGGGCATACCCAGAAGCTGTGCAGGGATGATGCTGCAGAACCGGAAGTGACGGTGGGGCCGGTGCAGTGCATTGTGGGACCGAAGGACACGGAAGAGGACGCAGAAGAGGATCGCGCTGGCTTCAAGCTGCCCACACCTGAGATGGCAGCGCTGGAGAATACATTTTCAAGGTAAGTATTTCTTCTTGCAGGTAAGTGCAACCCGGGACAGATCAGAGGCTAGCCATTGTGGAATGCACTAGGGGTTCCACAATTCCACAATTAGGGGGTATGTTTATTAAAAAAAAGTTTACTGGGTGGAACTCTGCTTTAAGTGGTTAACATGACAAAATGTGGAAAATGTCAAGGGGTGTGAATACTTTTTCAAGGCACTGTAAGTGGTGTGAATGACCATAACACTTTTACTGGCCATTTGTGCCATTTTTCTTTTGGCTTTTGAACCCTCCTTTGATCATTCCAAATATATGATTGCAGATGGCCTGCCTATGTAAGCCAAGTGATTGACAGGTATGGAAAGCTTTGGGAACGGTGTAAATATAGGTTCCAATACGTAAACCTTTCATCTCAGGCAAGTGTATTACCTTTTACCAATCTACTGAGAATTTTTTTTTTACAGCCTCCAGAACCCCTTTAAGAGCTTCTAATAATACCGCACTAAATTCACCTCTGTCTATTTTATTGTGCCTGACTTAATTCCCTATGTGCTTGTTTTTACCATCTTACTTATATTGTCTGTATTTTTTATAATCTGAAATTTAGAGGCAGTGAAATAGTTTATAGCTCATCACATGTCTGGGAATTGCTGCAAGAAACTCACCTCATTTTATAATGAACTAATATTGTAAACCTGAAAATAGTACATGCTCCATAAATTGCATTTTGCTTGGTGGTAACTGAGATAAGACCTCTAAATCCATAAAACTGAGAGCCTGAGACCTCCAAATGGATGGGGCAAAAGTTGTGCAGCTAGTAGAAGAGATACCTAGCTAAGCTGCTGATTTTTATCATCTCGGGTTAGTAAGAGTAAATGTGTTTGGCTGAAGAGATGTTACATACTGAACTGTGAAAAGAGGGCTGTATGTAATGTACTCAGGGAATAGAGTTTGCAATATGAATCAAGCAGTCATTTTTATTGCGGATATAGTTAATGTGTGTTCTGTTACTTGCTGACCGGGCCTTTTTCTGACATTTGTTGCCTACAAGTTAAAATCAGCATTTTTTGTTAGACAATTACTTATGGCACTTTTCCACTGCAAGTACCGGCTCGGCTCTACTCGGCCCTGCTTGGCCCGGTTTGGTTTTCCACTGCTGGTACCGCATGGTACGGTGTTGGAACGGTTCGGTACGGTTTGGTATGGTTTGCTTCTCCACTAAAGTAGTACTAAAGTAAGTGGGTGGGATAACAATGATTCTCTGACCAATCAGTGGCTAGTAGTGACAAACAGTCAGCTGCATGCAAAGGATTGTGGGATATGGTACCGGTATGGTACCTCTTGGAACCACAACCGAGGTGGTACTGTTTAATGGCACTTTTCCACTGCAAGTACCGGCTCGGCTCTACTCGGCCCTGTTTGGCCCTGCTTGGTTTTCCACTGCATGGTACCGCATGGTGCGGTGTTGGAACGGTTCGGTACGGTTTGGTATGGTTTGCTTTTCCACTAAAGTAGTACTAAAGTAAGTGGCGGGGATAACAATGATTCTCTGACCAATCAGTGGCTAGTAGTGGCAAACAGTCAAGGCTGCATGCAAAGGATTGTGGGATATGGTATCGGTACGGCCCTGTTGGAACCACAACTGAGGTGGTACTGTTTAAGCGAGCCGTACCGTTCGGTTCCATGTAGTGGAAAAGCGCCGACATACCGTACCATGCGGTACCAGCAGTGGAAAAGCAAAAAAGCGAGCCAAACTGTTCGGTTCCATGCAGTGGAAAAGCGCCCTAAGCGAGCCGTACCGTTCGGTTCCATGTAGTGGAAAAGCGCCGCCGTACCGTACTGAACCGTTCCAACACCGTACCATGCGGTACCATGCAGTGGAAAAGCACAAAAGCAACCCGAACCGTTCGGTTCCATGCAGTGGAAAAGCGCCATAGAAACCCCAACTTTATATATATATATATTTTTTTTTTGCAGAGACCCTAGAGAATGAAATGACAGTCGTTGAAATTGTTTATGTCACACAATTTTTACGCAGCAGTTTTTCAAACGCAATTTTTTGGGAAAAAATAAATTTTAACGAATAAAAAAACCCCCAAAAGACTAAAGTTAGCCCAATTTTTTCCTATATTGTGAAAGATGATGTAACGCCGAGTACATAAATACTTAATATGTCATGTTTTAAAATTGCACGTGCTTGTTGAATGGCACCAACCTACTGTACTTAAAATTCTCCATAGGCGACCATTTAAATCTTTCCACTTGTTACCAGTTTAGAGTTACAGAGGAGGTCTAGTGCAAGAATTATTGCTCTCGCTCAGACGTTCGCGGGGATATCTCACATGTGTGATGCAAACACCCTTTACATATGTGTGCGTGACCTACATATGTGTCCTGCATGTGAGCACGCAAGGGTGTGGGTGCTTTAAAAACATTTTTTTTTTCAATTTTATTATATTTTTTACATTTTTATACTGTTCCTGTACATCCCTTGCGATAACAGTACAGCATGACAGGCCCTCTTTTTGGAGAGATCTGGGGTCTAAAAGACCCCAAATCTCTCCTCTACTATTAAAAGCAAAAGATCAAAAACATTTTTTTTTTGCAGGAGGGCAGCTTTGCCACAGTATATCTGTGTTGGGTGGTCCTTAAGGGGTTAAATCAGTAAAGTCTCACCGCTCCCCGGCAGCACTGGGATGCTCCTAAGACTCATGAATGGAGTCAAACTTGTCTTCCATGCACTTCTCGTTTGTTCCTCTCCGCACATGCAGTATCTACCAGCTGTTAAAAAGCATTGGATGCCACCAGCAAGAGTCGGTTCACACTAAGGTCGACTCCTTACTACTTCGGGGGCGACTTGTGCAAAGCCATGCACCACGACTTCGGAGCGACTTGCACGGACTTCACATAATGGAAGTCTATGCAAGTCGCTCCGAGGTCGCCCCGAAGTAGTACAGGACCCTTTTTCTAAGTCGGAGTGACTTGTGTCGCTCCTATTAGAACGGGTCCTGTAGCTGTCAATGGACCGCGAGGGAGCGCGACTTGTCAAGTCGCCTGACAAGTTGCGCTGGTGTGGACTGGGTCTTATTTTGCAGTGTAGGGAAGGATTAGATCCTCTATCATGTTTTATTTTTTTTTTTGTCGCCTGAATCCCCACTGTGAAATTCATCCCTGGAGAAGTCAGCAGGCTCTGTGTATGAAATGCATCAGCTATTGGGACTCCTATGGATCCTTACAAATATCCTAATCCTTTACAACCACGTTAATCTATATTTTCATGACCTTAAAAACAAATCAACATTTTACTCTTACATTGCACATTTGACCTTTCAAATATCAAATATCACATAGAGGATCCATGCAGACCAGTAATGCAGACCAGTAATGCATCCCAGGGGGAATGATGAAAAAAAAAAAACACTTGTTATACTTTACGGAAAACCAAAGTAGTTGTCCTTACACACAACATACAGTGCTAATATACCCCATTGAAATAGACTGTGTTTTTACTGCCCCCCCCCCCACCAACTGTCAACCCAGAATTTCATATTCTTCATATGTGCTGTACTATGTTCTTGTATGAAAAGGTCTCCTGTTCTCTTTGTATTGCTTAATTTGTGTGAAATCCCTCGTGTTCCTACCAATCACTCTGCTTTCCTATGAAAAACTGACCACACTAAGCAGGAGAGCACAGCGTGGTCAGTTCTCTAGCTATGCTGGGAGTTCTGCCTCTGCCTGTTCTCACCCAATCAGGCTGGTGCTGACATGCCCCCTTGCACAGCCATTTGCTGGGACCAGTGTGATGCTACTTTTCCTCCCCAGCTCTCTACAATCCTTTTGCAGCTGAGAATAGAGGGTATATCACTTAAAGAAAAATGGGAAAATAGGTATTTATGCAGTCTAAAATAGAAATGAACGGCAAATCACTTGTGTACTGTGTATATATATATATATATATATATATATATATATACACACACACACACACACTATATTACCAAAAGTATTGGGACACCTGCCTTTACACGCACATGAAGCTTAATGGCATCCCAGTCGTAGTCCGTAGGGTTCAATATTGAGTTGTCCCACCCTTTACAGCTATAACAGCTTCAACTCTTCTGGGAAGGCTGTCCACAAGGTTTAGGAGTGTGTCTATGGGAATGTTTGACCACTCTTCCAGAAGTGCATTTGTGAGGTCAGGTACTGCTGTGATCGAGAAGACTTGGCCTGCAGTCTGCACTCTAATTCATCCCAAAGGTGTTCTATCGGGTTGAGGTCAGGACTCTGTGCAGGCCAGTCAAGTTTCTCCACCCCAAACTCACTCATAAATGTCTTTATGGACCTTGCTTTGTGCACTGTTGTGCAGTTATGTTGGAACAGGAAGGGGCCATCCCCAAACTGTTCCCACAAAGTTGGGAGCATGAAATTGTCCAAAATATCTTGGTGTGCTGATGTCTTAAGAGTTCCCTTTACTGGAACTAAGGGGCCAAACCCATCCCCTGAAAAACAACCCCACACCATAATAACCAATCCACCAAATGATTTGGACCAGTGCACAAAGCAAGCATGGATGAGTGAGTTTGGGGTGGAGGAACTTGACTGGCCTCTAACTGTTGAGTCCTGACCTCAACCCGATAGAACACCTTTGGGATGAATTAGAGCGGAGACTGCAAGCCAGGCCTTCCCATCCAACATCAGTGCCTGACCTCACAAATGCGCTTCTGGAAGAATGGTCAAACATTCCCATAGACACACTCCTAAACCTTGTGGACAGTCTTCTCAGAAGAGTTGAAGCTGTTATAGCTGCAAAGGGTGGGCCAACTCAATATTGAACCCTACGGACTAAGACTGGGATGCCATTAAAGTTCATGTGTGTGTAAAGGCAGGTGTCCCAATACTTTTTGTAAAATAGTGTGTCTATATATATATACTGTATGTATGTGTGTATAAACAGTACACAAATGTTTTGCCTTTCATTTCTATTTTAAACTGCATGGGTTGTTTTACAAGGTGAGGATTTACATACACTTTAACCACTTTAAGACTGGAAGGATTTGCCCCCTTAATGACCAGGCCACTTTTTTCAACTTGGCACTGCGTGAATTTAACTGACAACTGCACGGTTGTGCGATGCTGTAACCAAGCGAAATTTACGTTATTTTTCCCCCCACAAATAGATCTTTCTTTTGGTGGTATTTAATCACCTGTGCGATTTTTATTTTTTGTGCTATAAACAAAAAAAGAGCGACAATTATGAAAAAAAAAAAATCAATATTTTTCACATTCTGCCATATAACATTCCAAAAAAAAAATTTCAAAAAACATTTTAGGCCAATTTGTTTTCTGCTCCATATTTTTGGTAAAAAAATCGCAATAAGCGTATTTTGATTGGTTTGGGCAAAAGTTAATGTGTCTACTCTCTACAGCATGGATGTCCAACCTTTGGCTTCTCTGGGCCACATTGAGTGTAGAGAAATTTTCTCGGGCCGCATATAAAATATATACTATAGTTAAGGTATGTACTAAAATGCCGCTGCGCCCTTCCCGTGCTGCCGCACCACCCCCCCAGCACTAATTTAACACAACTAGAGGATGATCCCCTCTGAGGCAGCCTCTGCCTACAGTTAGTTGGAAGCCGCTGTGGCCGTGCCCCCAACTTGACTTCCTTCCTCCCCAGCAATAAAAAAAACAATTCTCAGGGGGCAGTGGGCCGCATTGCCTGCGGTTCCGGACCGCAGGTTGGACATGCCTGATCTACGGGAAAGAGTTATGTCATTTTTATTGTTGTTTTTTTTTATACTAGTAATGGCGGCAATCAGCTGTTTTTGCAGGACTGCGACATTGCGGCGGACAGATCGGACCCCTGACTGACATTTTTGACACTTTTGGGGGGACCAGTGACATTATTACAGTAATCAGTGCTATAAATATGCACTGTTACTGTAAAAATGACACTGGCAGGCAAGGGGTTAACCCTGTGGGTGATCAAGTGTTTAAATGTGAGCTTAGGGGTGTGATTATAACTGTGTGGGGGGGCGTGGCTTCTGAAATGACCATAGAGACATGTGATCCTATAGGAAGGATATATATATATATATATATATATATATATATATATACATAAAAAGATCACAGGGGCTCTATAATCATTCCAGGGAGAAGAATGGTCGGCTGGGTTTACAACAGCCGACCACCCTTCTCTCTCAGCAGGGAACGATCGTGGGTGTCAGGCGGCGATCGGAGCCACCTTACCTGTGCATCGGTTTTCCCGCTGCCAACTGGGGGTGGGAGAACGCCACCAGCGGCCCACGCTCGCCCCCTAGCTCCCTGCTCGCGACTGCCGTACAGTTACGGCGATTCGCGCAGGAGCGGCTCCCTGCCGCAGTACATTCGCAGCGGGCAGTCGTAAAGAGGTTAAAGAATTTGTAAACCCAACATTAGTGATGTCGCGAACCTAAAATTCGCCGTTCGCGAACGGCGAACGCGAACATCGGCAAATGTTCGCGAACCGGCGAACCGGGCGAACCGCCATAGACTTCAATAGGCAGGCGAATTTTAAAACACACAGGGACTCTTTCTGGCCACAATAGTGATGGAAAAGTTGTTTCAAGGGGACTAACACCTGGACTGTGGCATGCCGGACAGGGATCACGCAAAAAAAAGTTCTTAAAAATTATAATTTTTTGATAGAGAGCCAATTATTGGAAAAATTAAAAAAAAATAAAAATAAAAAATTTCTTTGGATTTAGCATCTGGGGGGTCTAAAAAGTGTACCTGTGAAGTTTCAGCTCTGTAGCATGTCCAGAACCCCTAAAAAACAGCATTTGTCTTATATTTTCAGGAATATGGCTTCTCTGCGGCTGGCTTTTTCTCTTGCAGGCATTTATCGGGCATTTTTTTAGGCAGGCATGTCATTTTTTGTATTTAGTGTCTGGGGGGTCTAAAAAGTGTACCTGTCAAGTTTCAGCTCTGTAGCATGTCCAGAACCCCTAAAAAACAGCATTTTTCTTATATTTTCAGGAATATGGCTTCTCTGCGGCTGGCTTTTTTTCTTGCAGGCATTTAGCGGGCATTTTTTTAGGCAGGCATGTCATTTTTTGTATTCAGTGTCTGGGGGGTCTAAAAAGTGTACCTGTCAAGTTTCAGCTCTGTAGCATGTCCAGAACCCCTAAAAAACAGCATTTTTATTATATTTTCAGTAATACGGCTTCTCTGCGGCTGGCTTTTTCTCTTGCAGGCATTTATCGGGCATTTTTTTAGGCAGGCATGTCATTTTTTGTATTTAGTGTCTGGGGGGTCTAAAAAGTGTACCTGTCAAGTTTCAGCTCTGTAGCATGTCCAGAACCCCTAAAAAACAGCATTTTTCTTATATTTTCAGGAATACGGCTTCTCTGCGGCTGGCTTTTTCTCTTGCAGGCATTTAGCGGGCATTTTTTTAGGCAGGCATGTCATTTTTTGTATTTAGTGTCTGGGGGGGTCTAAAAAGTGTACCTGTCAAGTTTCAGCTCTGTAGCATGTCCAGAACCCCTAAAAAACAGCATTTTTATTATATTTTCAGTAATACGGCTTCTCTGCGGCTGGCTTTTACTCTTGCAGGCATTTATCGGGCATTTTTTTAGGCAGGCATGTCATTTTTTGTATTTAGTGTCTGAGGGGTCTAAAAAGTGTACCTGTCAAGTTTCAGCTCTGTAGCATGTCCAGAACCCCTAAAAAACAGCATTTTTCTTATATTTTCAGGAATACGGCTTCTCTGCGGCTGGCTTTTTCTCTTGCAGGCATTTAGCGGGCATTTTTTTAGGCAGGCATGTAATTTTTTGTATTTAGTGTCTGGGGGGTCTAAAAAGTGTACCTGTCAAGTTTCAGCTCTGTAGCATGTCCAGAACCCCTAAAAAACAGCATTTTTCTTATATTTTCAGGAATATGGCTTCTCTGCGGCTGGCTTTTTTTCTTGCAGGCATTTAGCGGGCATTTTTTTAGGCAGGCATGTCATTTTTTGGATTTAGTGTCTGGGGGGTCTAAAAAGTGTACCTGTCAAGTTTCAGCTCTGTAGTATGTCCACAACCCAAAAAAAACAGCATTTTTCTTATGATTTTTAGTAGAAAACTAATGCAGTGTCTTTCCAGCTGTCTTGTTTTCTTTCTGGCAAGCTGAAATATGATATGCCAAGGCAAACATGCCTATCAGTTGAGCTATGACTCAGACAACACTGCACACATGGGGAAATATGTAAAACAAAAAACAGGAAAAGGAAATTAGGTGACGGTCACAAAACATGATATTGTGATTGGCCAAATAAAAAGTCGCCTCGCGATGAGGTAGCGCCAAAGTCGCGCTAAGTCGCGCCAAAGTCGCACTGGAAGCGACGCTACTTTAGTGGTAGCGGCAGTGTAAACCAGCACTAAAACATCCAGTGTGTGAATACGATCAGGTATGATGTTTTATCGGTCAAGTAGTGTAAGGGTTACGCCCGTCGCCCGCTTCACAGTGACAGACCAAACTCTGACAGACCAAACTCCCCGTTTAACAGTCAGTCAGTCCATTTGCACAACCGCAAACTCCCCATTTGCACAAGGTTGGATACCAAGCTAGCCATGTCCCGTTCCTTGTCCTCACTGACATCATTGAAGGTCTCTTCCTCCACCCAGCCACATACAACACCAAGGGTCCCCGAAAGGTGAGAACAAGCCCCCTGGGACGCCTGCTGTGGCTGGTATTCCACCTCCTCAAAGCCACCTTCCTCCTCTGACTTCTCTTCTTCAGACTCCTCTCTCTGCGTTGCCACAGGTCCAGCAATTGACAACGACAAGGCTGCTTCTGGTGGTGATGAGGACCACAACTCTTCCTCTTCATGCTCATCTACAGCCTGATCCAGTACTCTTCGCAGGGCACGCTCCAGAAAAAACGCATATGGGATGAGGTCGATGATGTTGCCTTGGGTTCGACTGACCACCAGGGTTGTCATCTCCGCAAAAGGACGCATGAGCCTACAGCCATTGTTCATGAGCATTCAGTAACGCGGCCAAAAAATACCCAGCTCCGCAGAAAGAATGAAAGAAAATGAATGTTTTTTTTTATGAAAAATTATCCTGCGGATCGCTTTTGGTCTGTACACAATGAAGCAACGACCTTATCATCTGGGGTGTGCCAACACAATCCTAGAGGTGATCGCTTCATTGTTATACGCAAGCCCCTTCACCACGACAAGGTAACGATCACGAAGGGGAATTGACACATGTATGTGCCTTTTTTTTGTTTTTTGTTTTTTTGCAGCCACAGTGTAGCACCAGAGGCCAGAAAAATTAGGCATGTACACATGCATGAAAAAGTAGGTATTGAACCGTAATTGGTGGCGGAGACGTCACGTAAGTCAACCGGCATGCAGAGAATGATTATATACAGCAGCGTGTGGACCATTTTTAGGCCAAGGCATCTCAGTCATCACCAGGCCTTTTTTAGTCAAATGCATCCCCCACTGTCAGTCCCTTCGGGATCCATGCCTCATTCATCTTAATAAACGTGAGGTAATCAAGACTTTTTTGACCTAGGCGACTTCTCTTCTCAGTGACAATACCTCCTGCTGCGCTGAAGGTCCTTTCTGACAGCACACTTGAAGCGGGGCAGGCCAGAAGTTCAATGGCAAATTGGGATAGCTCAGGCCACAGGTCAAGCCTGCACACCCAGTAGTCAAGGGGTTCATCGCTCCTCAGAGTGTCGATATCTGCAGTTAAGGCAAGGTAGTCTGCTACCTGTCGGTCGAGTCGTTCTCTGAGGGTGGACCCCGAAGGGCTGTGGCGATGCATAGGACTAAAAAAGCTCCGCATGTCCTCCATCAACAAGACGTCTGTAAAGCGTCCTGTCCTTGCCGGCGTGGTTGTGGTGGTAGGAGGAGGATTACTTTCACCTCTTCCCCTGTTGGATTCCCGTTGTGCTGTGACATCACCCTTATACGCTGTGTAAAGCATAGTTATTAACAGTTCCTTTATTTTACAATTTTTTTAAATTATTTATTAATGTTTAATTATTATTCTTTTAAAATGTGTTATTTTTTTACAAGACAGGGAAGCCTGCAGCGTTACGGGAAGGGGGCAGCACAGTGAAATGGGGGGCACAACGGAAGGGGGGAAGGGTCAGAGGCAGCCAGAACGGGGAGGGGGAAGGAATTTCAGGAACGATGCCCTGTGTCTGTGTCTCTCCCTGCAGCAGCTGAAAGCTGGCAGGAGGGGGAGAAACTGGCTTTCAGCTGCTGCAGAGAGCCTCACAGGGCTTCCTTCAGTGCTTGCCCCTCCACCTAACCGCACCGATTCACCATGCTGTTGGGGCCCCCTACAGGAGGACTGGTGGTCCCCCCCCCCCCCCCATCAGCGGCCCTGTCTGTACGTGTTGCTAAACTGCAGTGGAGAAAATAAATCAGGTCTCATTCCCTATCAGACATGGCTGTTCTATGTGGCAGAGCTGGGTAAATCTTAGGACTGGATAGATATCAATTAAAATCATTCAGCAGGTAACAACTCTTATATATGCATTTCTCCTGTGTATTTATCCGTGAGTTCTGCTCTAACTACAAGTAGGAACATGATGCAGTGAAAAGACTGTAGAAAGATAGCATGTGAAATGTTGGCACAATACGGCAGCAGTGTACAGACAGCAGACCTGGTGCTGAGTGGAATGGATTGGCAGCATATGCATGGCTGGGTGTCTGTACAATGCTAAACATATGTGTTTGCAGGCATCAGACTGACTGAGCAAGAAATCCAAGTCACAGCTATGAATTATAGCCAGAAATTCTAGGAGAGAATGAGGAAATTTATTCCATCACAAAACTCTCTCTCTGTTGGATGTTTTATTTGTGTAGCGCACCCCCTGAAGAGCAGCTAGAAATGTCAGTGCCAGGCACACATCATTTCCTGCATTCTTCCACTGTTCCAAAGAACAGTCTAGGGGTTTCTTTCTGGGTTTTTATTGAGAACGATGAATTTGGATTGGGCGATGGCGCATGGGATACCCCAAAAATTGTAGAACTGGATAACTTGAGGACTCCTCAATTTCTGGCTGCACTTCACAAACTGCTGGTTGCATTGCACTCTCTGAATGTTCCACAGAATCTCTTTGCTGAGGGTAACCTGTACTTCCTCCAGAGTTTAAAAGCTATACACAGTCACCAATTTCTCAGCAGTAGGGCTGCTTACACAGCCACGGGATCATCGGTTGCTCCTGCCAATATCCACCAGGCTCTTCCTAGTGATGGAGATGTAAACTCACACCACCATAGAACAGCTGGGCTATTTCCAACCAACTTTATCCTAACTCTCTCCCATTGAGCTTCTCTAGACCCAACATGAACCTTGGTTCCCAGCTTACGAATCCCCCCCGGGACCTCGGTGTCTTTCTCACGGGTCCTTCCAGCAAGATGCCCCAGAAGCAGAGTTTCCTCCAGAACAACTGGACCTGGGAACTCTGCTGGTCTGCCTCAGGCCTCAGTCTATTTATGGGCTCTTACACCCCCCTCCCCCCAGGGATTGGCTAGAGATCCATAAATATTCAGGCTGCCTATTCTGTCCTTCCTCACACCATAGCTCTAGAATACAGGGGTAGTAATCAGAGCAGCAGCCTGTGGGACACTCAGCACACCTAAGCAAGCAACCCCTGCTCCGCTGAATAAACTAAATTTACCTAGCAGCAGTGCATCCTTCCCAGTTATTTAGTATGTCCAGGAGGGACAGGTGCAGCATTCAGCAGGAAGCCTATCAAAGCCTAAAGCCCCGTACACCACGATCAGATTATCGAATGATCTGTCGTCCGTTTTTTGTGGCATGCTAGTCTGATGTGGAAAGTGAAGAGGTTATTTTCATACGAATTTTCCCGTATGACAGAATTCTACTTCAGAAGTGATGTCATGTGTTGGATTGTTTTGTATGTGTTCTTTCTCTCTGAGCATGCCTAGTCTTGCTCTTAAAGAGGAGTTCCAGCCATTTACTCACCTGTCCAACGGTCCAGCGATGCGGCCGCCGGAAGCCTCGATCCTCTCCCTCGGCGCCGGCATCACTGCTGTGGGCACCCGGCTGTTACAGTTTGCGGCTTCACAGCCGGGTACCCACTGCGCATGCGCGAGTCGCGCTACGCGCCGTGATTGGCCGGCAATCTTCTGGGACCTCTGACGTGTCCCAGAAGATTGCAGGGAGGGAGGGGGAGAGGAGAACTTCCGCTCAGGGCGCCGCGGCGCTCCGAGCGGAAGTGGGAGCGGGTACCTGTCAAAACTAGGTACCCGCTCCCCCTCCCAAAAAATGACATGCCAAATGTGGCATGTCGGGGGGTCAGGACTCCCTAAAGCGGAAGTTCCACTTTTGGGTGGAACTCCGCTTAAAGTTTTTTTCTGTCTAAATCTGTATGAGACGAAAATCGGACGTTGTTTTGACGGACGACAAAAATTATATAGCCTGCACATCAGGATTTTGTCGGCCGAAAAGTCAGAATCGGCTGTCGAAAGCACCATACTAACAATCCGAAAATCGGCAGATCAGTCGTCGGACAAAATTTCCCTTCAGATTTTCTTATCGTGTGTACTGGCCTTTAGTCCAGTGGTGGTCAACTTTCTTGATATGGGGCACACTTAAAAGTCAATGAATATTCAATGTCAGAGACAACAGACACACAACAGGATATAGTCAAAGACTATGGTCATAATATTGTCATATTGTCAGAGACTGTGGACAATATACAGGAGATAGTCAAAGGCTGCAGACATGGTACAGAACATGGTCAGAGACTGTAGACCTAATATAAGAGATGGTCAGAAACTGTGAACATAAATTACCAGTTAGGAAAGCCAATTCTTGGCTTGAGAAAGAGGCTAGGTGGCCTTGAAATATGTTGCCACACCCCCTGGTGATGTTTCAGGAAGTGATGTCACTGCTGTGCACTCCACTGACCTCACCAGCTGCTTCCTGTTTCTTGATTCCACCAGTATCTAGATTTTACCTACACAATTGCTGCCTTACTAGGAATTTTTGGGCCTGAACACACCTGTTGCGAATACTATTGAGCTGCGTACCCGGACTTTTTGATATACACAAATTCTTCCACATATCTGTGAGATGCCAACTGTATGTGTGTTTACCATGCCTTTATATACTACACCTAATTTGTTTTCCTCTGGTGTTTGCTTAGCTTTATCGGTATACCTAGTTGACAGCCCTGAACACTTTGTCCTGGACTGGAATCTGGCTCACTACTGTGCTGAGAGTTATACCACCCAAGCCTGACTTTGACTTTAAGTGAACCTTTACTGGCTATATGCGAGTTGCCAATTTGCTGCATTTATTATTAAATGTACTTTACTGGAACATGATTTGGCTTTGCTGGAAGATTGATGAAAGCGGTGGAGACTGCAGTTCAATGTTTCTAAAAAAAAATCTAAAATAAAGCATCTAGGGAAAAATAATTCCTTGAGAGATTATAACATTGGGGGTACAGTGTTAGCCAGCACTAGAGAAGAAAAAGATTTTGGGGTACTTATTTCAGATGATTTCAAAATAATGTCAAAATGAGCAAACCGTGTGACCAGTCAGTGGGAAAAGAGAATAGAATTCTAGGATGCATCACTAGAAAGATCAGCAGCAGGAGGAAGGAGGTTCTCATTCCTTTATATAGATCTTTAGAATACTGTGTCCAGTTCTGGAGACCTCACTTACAAATAGATATTGATACGATAGAACAGGTCCAGAGAAGGGTAACAAAAATGGTGAAAGGTCTGGGGGATAAAACAGGAGAGACTTAAGGAACTTAATATGTACAGTCTGGAGGAAAGAAGAGACAAACATAAATCTATACTATAGACAAAAACGTTAATGAAAAAGAAAAAAACAAAAGCAACAAAAAAATAGGCAGACTTTATGGACTACTCCATCGTCTATGTCTTTTTTTCTGCCGTCACTTTTCTATGTTTCTATGCTTACTCACTACACTCAGATGGCGTCCCCTGCTATTTTTATTTGTATTCCTAGAGGTACTGCACAGAGCATTTGTAGATCAGCAAGATATCACCCTAGATTTTCCATTAAAGGGCTGTACGCTTTTCCTGTTGAACGCTGTATACGCTTTTACGCTTTACACTTACACTTCACTTACACTTCACCATCCGATTCTATACTAGTGTGCCATAACCACTATCTAGTACTGACATAGTATATGAGACTGCTAGAAATAATTGCTATGAAAAGGCAATAGGGAAACATAGATTACTGTGTGCAGGAGCCTCAAAGGCTTCACAAAAAGTACCAAAGGGCTGCAGGTTGGGCACCATGACCTTAGTCTATGAATGCACAGGGCCCTAATTGCTGGTACCACTTGTTACAGCTTTCAGCCTGCTGTGGAGTTTGGAAGGCTGCCTACAGCAGGGCTTAAACACTGCACCTATCCCTCGTGGATGCAGGAAAACACTGGAAGGACTCACTGCAGCTGGACAGCCCATGTGCAAGTGTCCCTAAAGATGAAGTTTTGCTTAAAGTGTAATTCCTTTCTGACAGTGACTATGTTTGAAAATGTTCCCTTCCCCCTCCTGCTACCTATGCTGCCTAACCTGTTTTAAAAAAAAAAAAAATTATACACTTACCTATTTTATACCAACTCTGGTTCGGCCACGTTATCCCCTGTGTCAGTGAGCAGCGGCTGCAGGGGAGAGGAGGGTGCACTCAACAATGGCTGGAAACTCCTGGAGCAGTGGTGTCACCCCTAGGCTCCCGTGTCCCACCCATTGTTAGCGCTCCCTCCTCTCCTCTGCAGCTGCCAGTGACTGTCACCGGGGAGCTGGAGCTGAAGATCATGTGATCAGATCAGAATGGGCTAAAATAAGTAAGTATAAACATACTTTTACATAGGTTAGGCAGCATGGGTAGCAGGAAGGAGAGAAGGGACATTTTTAACCCTTTGGCGCTGGCTACCTCCAGCCTTTTAAGGGGTTTGACATTCAGGAGGCGGGGTGGGGCTTGTGACCTTGTGACCGCTGTGACTGGTAATGGGAAAACTCCTGATCGTAAGAAGCTGCCGGTCACTGTATCGGCACTAATGCACACAAATATGCGGCCCCTCGGCACTAAGGCCTAGCCGCATATTTGCCTGCAGTCGGCACCTAGGGGTAAATATAATTAGTGTTAGGCAAGAATTCTATTTTAAGAAATGATCTTAGCCTAGACAAGGTCACCTGACCGTAGTCCAGGACTGCTGCATACTAATAAGCTGGAGTTTTTCTCCAAGAGCAGACCATTTAGACAACTGGCACTTGCATCTGTTCATGCATGTTCACCAGTATGCGACTCTGCACCCTAAGTTATGGCTGGACGTGCTTCTTTATGTAGGGATACATGCCTGCTCCATAGTGCATATAGTTGGGCTTGCACACACCCTGGCACCAAAAGAGGTAATTAAGGCTTGTCAGTTTTTAGTCTTATTGCTAAGTGGTCTTCAGCTGTACTCTTGCTTTGACCTGATGATGCATACATTATGACATGGCAACTGTTCTTGACCTGATGTTTGGATTAACCTCCTGACTTTTGCTTGAACTTCTGATCCTCTGTTGCTAAATTCTGGCCTGCCATCTTGATCTGCTCTTGCCTGCTGCCTTTGTACCTCAATGTCTGCAAATTACTGACCCGGATTATTACCTGCTTTAAAAGGGGACTAGGATAGGACAGATGTTGGCACCAAACTGAGCAAGTCCCTGCCTATCTTCTTCTTGAATATGACAACTACCCAACTGTTGTTGATGGAACCCTCTGCCATACTGTATCCTACATTTTGTGTCATACTCCTGGGTATAGGCCTGCTCTTGACATCTCTGGCCTGAGTCCCTAATATTTGTGAATAAAGGAATGTTCAAACATAAAATTAATTTCCTGCACTTTACTGTACCTTCACAAGGATTTTCATGACATCTGGCAGCCCATTTGACATACTATCAGAATTCTTTGGCACGGAAAGCCCCCACACAAGTGTATACATTCTGTAGTTGTCATTTTTGCACAGAATGCAAGCACATAATTTGTAAGCCATCCTCCCTTAGCACCTCCTCTCCTTTGGAACACCACAGAGATGGGACAACTTTCCCCATGTAAATAAATATATATACATGTACAGTGGGGATCGAAAGGCAACCCAGGTAAAAATTTGTATTAATGTGCATAAAGAAGCCAAGGAAAGATGGAAAAATCTCCAAAAGGCATCAAATTACAGATTAGACATTCTTATAATATGTCAACAAAAGTTAGATTTTATGTCCATCATTTACACTTTCAAAATAACAGAAAACAAAAAAATGGCATCTGCAAAAGTTTGGGCACCCTGCAGAGTTAATATCTTGTACTGCCCCCTTTGGCAAGTATCACAGCTTGTAAACGCTTTTTGTAGCCAGCCAAGAGTCTTTCAATTCTTGTTTGAGGTATCTTTGCCCATTCTTCCTTACAAAAGTCTTCCAGTTCTTTGAGATTTCTTGGCTCACTGCTCTTTTAAGGTCTAACCTGGTTTCGAGGTGTGTTTAGGATCATTATCCATTTGTAGAAGCCATCCTCTCTTTAACTTCAGCTTTTTCACAGATGGCATCAAGTTACCATCCAAAATTTGCTGAAATTTTATTGAATGCATTTTTCCTTCTACTCGTAAGATGTTCCCTGTGCCACTGGCTGCAATACAACCCCAAAGCATGACTGATCCACCCCCATGCTTAACAGTTGGACAGAGGTTCTTTTTATTAAATTCTGTGCCCCTTCTTCTCCAAACGTACCTTTGCTCATTCCGGCCAAAAAGTTCAATTTTAACCTCATTGGTCCACAGAACTTGTTTCCAAAATGCATCAGGCTTGTCTATATGTTCATTTGCAAAGTTCAAAAGCTGATTTTTGTGTTGAGGACGTAGAAGAGGTTTTCTTCTGATAACTCTTCCATGAAGACCATATTTGTACAAGTATCTCTTTATAGTGGAATAGTGTACCGCAACTCCAGTGTCTGTTAGATCTTTCTGGAGGGATCGTGCAGTCAAACGTGGGTTTTGAATTGTTTTTCTCACAATCCTGTTGTTCTGTCTGATATTTTTCTTGGTCTTCCAGATCTTGCTTTAACTTCATCTGTTCCTGATGACTGCGATTTTTTTAATTACATTCCGAACAGAAGATATTGACATCTGAAAACACTTTGCTATCTTCTTATAGCCTTCTCCAGCTTTGTGAGCGTCAACTATTTTCAGTTTCAGTTTTCTAGACAACTGCTTAGAAGATCCCATGTTGCTGATTGTTGGGGCAAGGTCAGATGAGTCTGGGCATTTAAAACCTTTGAGATTGACATCACCTGGTCTTCCCAGACAATGATTGAGAAAAATCCATGACACTGGCAGGTCTCAGCCTTGCAAAGGGGGCAGTACATGCTATAAATTCTGCAGGGTGCCCAAACGTTTGCAGACGCCATTTTTTTGTTTTCTGTAATTTTGAAAGTGTAAATGATGGAAATCAAATCTAACTTTTGATGACATATTATAAGAATGTCTAATCTGTAATTTGATGCCTTTTGGAGATTTTTCCATCTTTCCTTGGCTTCTTTATGCACATTAATACAAATTTTTACCTGGGGTGCCCAAACTTTCGATCCCCACTGTATATAGTATATACCCGTGCTAATGAATGTGGTAAGAAATACAGTATAGGATAGTTTTTGATAACGTCCTGTGGGAGGGACGAAACTCGTCAGTTGACCGTGGGTGGTGACGTCAGATTCGGCTGGTGACAGGCAAGTGGCGGCGTAATTCCAGTTCCCGGTTTTATGCTTGTTTTACCTTGTACAAAAGTGAGTGCAATATTGTGTTTTTAGTATTATTTTAATAAACTGAATTACGTCATATATTCCTCCTCTCTTTTGGCATTATACTATACATGAAGGAAATCCGCACCCACAAAGAAGGAGCTCCATTAGAGGACTACTAATCCCAGCGTCTGAGATGTTTTGCAAAGCGCACATGATTTCTGTAATGAGAGTCCATGGCAGCTGGTGAGTGAGTGGGAACACAGGAGGGGAGCACGGACTGCACCAATTTTGTTTACAGCATTTGGCACCATAGCACTTTAATGTGATGGGACTAAAATAATTCTCACCTATATGATGGACTTTTATTGATTTTGACTTCTATTGATTTTTGAACTTTGATATTGTGTGTGAATATATGAGTTTATGCTACCGTTTACACATATTAGGTTTTCATAGTGGAAGAGCCCTTTTTACACATATATTTTACTTTGCCCATGTATACTAAGTCTACAGCACTCAGCTTCCTTCACCAAGTAGTATACCAGTCTCTCCCAAAGTCCATCCCATTGCTCTTTTGAACTAGACAAGCTCCCAGATGGCATCCTCATTCCCTGGCTTCACTCTTACTCGCATCAGAGGACTTTGGCCTGGTCTCCAGGGCCTTATGTACCCATCCACAGAATCTGCAGAAGAAGGTCAGGGGAGACAGGGCGACTACAGCTTTTCCTACTAATTCTGTAACACCTTGCCTCAGGCTTCAGCCCTGCAATAGGCTCCTTTTGATCAGCTCTACAGGAGGCTACATCTTAGCACTTCCGGGAAATTTGGCTGCCATGCCCAGTCTATAACTAGCCCCTCCTACCCTGGCATTTATATGGGCATTTACTACACGCATGAAGAGAAATATTTCTAAAAGGGAACCTAACACCTAATGACAACTTTCCCTTCACCACACTATCCTGGGAACAGAGCTATCTAGTGGTAGGCAAGTTAGCTGCTCCTGCCAACATGCTTGTCACCGACCCTGACTTGTTTGTGAAGGTTCTGGCTTCTGTGTCAGCACCCTCTTTAGCAGACACATCTTCAAGTTTCTATCCTGCCCTGTGACCCCTGGTTGTCAATCTGCTTGCTGCAGTTATCAACTATTGTGACTCTCCATTGCCATTGTGCCACCTGATACCTCTATCAGGCTCACTTGGCTGGAGAACCAGAGAAGCTACCCCCACTGCCTCCCATACATAACATTTCATGAAAAGTTGCACTTTTGCTGTATATTGTAACATATCAGGAATTTTTTTATGCAAAGTTACTTAAAGTCACAATTTAATGTTTTCTTTGCAGAGATGTATACATCAAGGAATGTTGTTGTTGGACTGATGAATACCTTCCCCATCTCTATATGAATGGACCTTTCAGGAAAGGTTATTGATGTTACTGTATCTTTATCTTTATTTGCGTTATCTTATTGGGGTCCAGGTGTACTTTCATCTACATCCAATTTATCTACAACATGTTTTTCCCCAGTACCGTGCATATGACACCTGCTGCCAAGTCAGATGTATATCTTAGCAGCATAAATCATTAGTAGCTAAGATCTAATAAACTAAATGTAAAGCCATTGCTTCTTTGGGGGAAAAGAAGGCTTTATATATGGAGTTAATAAATTATTCTGGGAAAAGGGATCTAAAGTTTGCTGTTTTGCAAGATATATTTATAAATTGATCTCACAGAGTAGCAAGCTAGAAAATCCATCAAGATGTTCTATTTACACAAAGTTAACCCCTTCTCGCCGACTGAACACATATATGTGGCCCTCACGGAAGAGGGTTTTTATTCCATGGAGTCGCATATATGTGTAGATCCTTATTTGTTGGGAGCGCGCCGCACAGTGCGCTCCCAGCACAGAGGCCGGGCTCTCACCAACGATCGTGACCCAGGACGTTTGGTTATGGGTCACCTGATTACTGTGATAGCCTCTAATTGGTCTAAGTGATCGGTCACTGTGGGCCCGCCCCTGTGTTTACAAATACATTGTATCTCCCTCTTCTTGCAGGAGAGGAAATGTAAACAAACTAAGTGTGTAAAAAAATAAAATAAAAATTAAAATTAAAGAATAAAAAAATAAAGAAAAAAATATTAAGATTAAGGCTTGCCAGGGTTAGTGTTAGGGGTTAGGGTCAAGGTCGGGGGTCAAAGGTCAAGGTCAGGGTCAAAGAACACAGTCAGCATATTTTAGGTAGAATTAAAAAATTGTTTTTTTGTCAGTGTGTTTTAGGTAGGATAAAAAAAAAATGCAATAAGGGCACAATTGTTCATGGGCCTTACTACGGGTACAAACAACTAACATACACGTATGTGGTATCGCCCTGATCATCAGGAGCAGGAGAAATTATTTTGTGTTGTTTTTTTGTGGTAAATTATGATAATAGCAAGAAATATGCAGCTAAATTTAAAAACAAATGTTTTTTTTTTACTATTTTGGGCCAGTTTTGCCTTGAAAATAAAAACATAAAATCAGGAGATATCCATCACCATTTACCACCAAAAGAAAGCCCAATTTGTCCTGAAAAAAACCAAGGTATAATCCACCTAGATACACAGTAGTAGTTGTGACTATATGTACAGGCGTGAAGGGGCTAAAGGAGACTGGACAGTTCAAAAAAGAACAAATGCTGTGACAGTTTGGAGGCTGAAAAAGATTTGGGTGGTTATACAAATAGTTTATAATAACACAGCTACAAGAAAAAAATCCCAGGTAAAATTTGGATAATCCCTGAAGGTAAATTCAGGGCAAGTACCTAAATCTCGGTAATTCCCAGATTTGAAACTGCCATATATACTCGAGTATAAGTCGACTTTTTCAGCATGTTTTTTTATGCTGAAAAAGCCCCCCTTAGCTTATACTCGAGTCACGGTCTCCACTTACTTTTTCCCTGGTCAGTGCGCATGCACCGCCGCCTCTCGGGAAAGCCGTACACGTTCGGCTATTCCCGGGCAGATGGCGCATGCGCGGTGACATGTTGGCGCCAGGCGGCGCCATTTTTAAATGTAAGGCGGAAAGGTATGTGAGACTCCTCCGCAGCCACTGCATCTCCTCAGGAGATGCAGCGCTGCGGGCATGGTACAGGAGATTCTCCTGTACCATGCCAGCAGCACTGCATCTCCTGTACCATGCCTGTACCATCCGTGCCATGCCTGTACTATCGCCTGTATCATCTCCTGTGCCATGCCTGTACCATCTCCTGTACCATGCCTGTACCATCTCCTGTATTATGCCTGTACCATCTCCTGTACCATGCCCACAGCCCTGCATCTCCTATACCATGTCCGCAGCCCCTGCACCATGCCCGCATCCCTTGTTTTGGGTCTCATGGTGGTCCAGTTGGGTCCAGTAGCTGCTGCATTTCCCACCCTAGGCTTATACTCGAGTCAATAAGTTTTCCTAGTTTTTTGTGGTAAAATTAGGTGTCTCGGCTTATATTCAGGTCGGCTTATACTCGAGTATATACCGTATATTTTGGAGGCTCTTAAAAGAGTCTTGGGAAGGACAAAGCCCCTAACCTGGAGTCCAAGTCTTACTAAAGACCAGCAGGCTGAGTGTGCAGGTGAGCACAGCTTTTATAATCATTGGGCTGCAAGAGATTGAGAGAGAGAGACGAGGGAGAGAGGTGAAGAGTTACATGTGAGCACAGTAGTGCTATGTAAAAGTCTGAGGGACCAGCCAGGGGTCTAAGCTTGAGGCCTTGACAGAGGCGCTGCAAAAGGAATCCAGTAGGCTTAACTACTTCAAGACCAAGCCTATTTCTGGACACTAGTTGTTTACAAGTTAAAATCAGTATTTTTTGCTAGAAAATTACTTAGAACCCCAAAAATTATATATATTTTTTTATATAAAACATTTTGATCACTTTTATTGCTGTCACAAGAAATGGAAACATCCACAGTAATAGGCAGTGACAAATTTGTCTTTATGGAGACCCCAAACCACTCTTCTGCACTTCAAAGTTTTCAAAATGTCAAAATTGGCATTTTTGAATACCTTGGATTTTTTTAAATCAGCTCCGTGGCTGCCGAGTAAACTGGAAGTGACGCTGTGACGTTGCTTCCAGGTTACTACATCTGAGACCCGATCGAGGCCAATTCTGGCTTTGCTCGGGACTCCGGCCAGCCGGTTGATGTGTTGGCTGGTCGCTCAGTTCTCCCGGTGGAAAACCCAGGAGGAACAGCAAAAGGCGGTGGGAGGGTTTAGGAACCAAGTCACCTCTACCAGGACATTCTAGAGCACTTCATGCCTTCCTCTGCTGACCATCTTTATGGAGATGCTGATTTCATTTTCCAGCAGGACTTGGCACCGCCCACACTGCCAAAATTACCAATACCTGGTTTAATGATGGTGGGATCACTGTGCCCGATTGACCAGCAAACTCGCCTAACCTAAACCCGATAGAGAATCTGTGGGGTTTTGTCAATTGGAAGATGAGAGACACCACATCCAACAATGCAGACAAGCTGAAAAGAAACCTGGGCTTCCATAACACCTCAGCAGTGTCACAGGCTGATCACCTCCATGCCACACCGAATTGATGCAGTAAATAATGCAAAAGGACCCCCAACCAGGTATTGAGTGCATACTATTCTGTACATGGACATACTTTTCAGTAAGCCAACATTTCTCTATTAAAAATCCTTTTTTTTATTGGTCTTCTATAATATTTTAATTTTCTGAGATACTGATTTTTGGGTTTTCACTAGCTGTAAGCCATAATCATCAAAATTAAAAGAAAGAAATGCTTGAAGTATATCACTCTGTGTAATTCATCTATATAAAATATATGAGTTTAACTTTTTCAATTAGATTACTGAAATAAAGTAACTTTTTGATGATATTCTAATTTTATGAGATGAACCTGTGTATATATATATAAGATGTGTACCAATGCCACACCCACTTCCTCTCTAGTCTTGTGCTTTCACACACCTCATTAGCTCACTTACTAGTAACAGAGATTTCCAAGCAGCTCAGTTTTTTGCTTTCTCCAGCTTACAATCACAAGAGAGATTAATTTTAAATGCTGCCTCTGGATGCGACTGCACAGTGTGGTATGGCCACATCCAAACTGGCCGATTAGCTGTGGCCAGGAACTCGGCAGAAATGCTATCCCTACATGATTAGTGTCTGTGTCCAGGGTTGGTCGGAGGCTTATTCGCATGTAATCGTTCAGAAAAGTGGTGGAGCGGGCCATAAAATTGTACAGAGTACAGATCTTCCAGCTGCTGCTGTTCGCGCACACTGTGTGCATGCAGCGTTTTGATCCGCTAGCAAGAATAGACTGATTGTCGCCAGTCACTGCCCCTGGCTGCCCATGTGAATGTAGCCTAAATTCTCTGCAAGCTGTTCTGAATGAACTGGTAGACTTGAAATAAATACAATTAAATATACTGTATATTTGTTAACCACTTGCTCTTCTGAAGATTTAGCTCCCTTCATGACCAGGCCATTTTTTGCGATACGACACTGCGCTACTGTAACTAACAATTGCGCGGTCATGCAACACTGTACACAAATAAAATTGATGTAATTTTTTCCCACAAATAGAGCTCTCTTTAGGTGGTATTTGATCACCTCTGCATTTTTTATTTTTTGTGTTATAAACAAAAAAAGACCATCAATTTTGGAAAAAAACAATATTTTTTATTTTCTGCTACAAAACATATCCAATAAAACATTTAAACAATCAAACTTTTTCATAAATTTAGGCCAATATGTATTCTGCTACATGTTTTTACTACAAACAATAAGCATATATTGATTGGTTTGTGCAAAAGTTATAGTGTCTGCAAACGATGGTATATAAACTGGAATTTATATTTATTTATTTTATATATTAGTAATGGCGGAGATCAGCAACTTACAGTGGGACAATTGGACACTAACTGACACTTTTGACACTTTGTGGGAACCAGTGACACTAATACAGTGATCAGTGTTAAAAATATGCACTGTCACTGAACTATTGACACTGGCTGGGAAGGAGTTACACAGCTAGTGCGAAGGGTTAAATGTGTGCCTAGTCAGTGTTTTTGTGTACTGTGTGAGATATTTTCACTAGGGGATGTGATCGATTTTATTCCCTGCTTTGCAGGGACACAAAATACATCACTTCTCCCCTGTCAGAACAGAGCTTTGCCTTGCTTACATAGGCAAAGCTCTGTCCTGTGTCTCTTCCTGACGATCGGTGGGAGTAATCACAGCAGAAGCTGCGCAACAGCTATATATATATATATATATATATATATATATATATATACGTGATTCTGCACAGAACGACTGCCCTGTAGCAGTATATCTGTTATGAGGCAGTTAGGAAGTGGTTAAAAGCACAATAGATGGTTTGTCTCATAAATCAAGCTTAAAGTGATTGTAAAGTCTCGTGTTTTTAAAAGAAAAAAAACCCAAACATGTCATACTTTCTCGCTCTGCACAGCGGTTTTGCACAGAGTGGCCCTCTTCTTCTCGGGTCCCTCTTCTTGGCTCCTGGTCCCTCCCTCCTGTTGAGAGCCCCCTCAGTAAGCAGCTTGCTATTGGGAACCCGAGCTGAGCTGCAGCTCCGTGTGTCCATTCAGACATGGAATTGCCATTTGGCCCCACCCCTCTCTCTCCTGATTGGCTAACTGACTTTGATTGACAGTAGTGGGAGACAATGGTGCCTCTGCTGTGTCTCAAATGTAAATATAAAGGAACTATTGCGCTTACATAAAAACTATTCCAAAATGTTTTGCACTTGCACTTTTGGTGTGTCTCAGCCAGTCAGGAGAGAGAGTCCCAGATGGCTGAGGCAGTGGTAGACATCGCTGGATAGGGAGGGGGCTCAAGTAAGTATTACGGAGGCTGAGGGGGGTGCTAAACACATAAGACTTTTTATCTTAATGCGTAGAATGCATTAAGATAAAAAAACCTTTGTTCTTTATAACTCCTTTAAAGTAAACCCCCGGCCTTATCTTTAGTCTTGTACAGTTGTTAAGGCTCCTCGCTGTTCTCTATGGGGGAATCGGATGGGAACGGACTGTCTGTCCGTTCTCATCTGATTCCATCCGATCCACTGGACGGATGGAAAATAGGGTTTCCATCCGTCCAGATTTGACGGATTGTATCGGATCGGATGTCAGTGGACTTGTCTCCGCTGATATCCGATGCCCCATAGAAATGCATGGGGCACCTGTTCAGATCCGCCAAAAAAAACGGACAGGTGGATCTGAACTGTGTGAAAGGGGCCTAAGGGAGGCTTTGTATTGAAACACTGAGTATACACTGTTTGCTTTTTATTAATATATTTTAATTATTTCATACATGTCAGTAAAAATTGGAGATATTAATTACTATTGCTGTAATACGTCACCTTAAAAGTCCACCTTGCAAATTGTTGATATTTCAAGAAGCTAGTATCTTTGTACCACCTATTAAAACTTTCTAATAAAAGTTCATAAAAAAAAAAAAAAAAAAGTCCACTTTCCTTCAATTTCTTTACCTATGATACCTGAATTTGTGTCCTCTTAACAGCCCTTTCATATTCCTATTTGTGACATCAGTTACATAGTTAATCAGGCTCAACCAAATAAAATAAATAAATAAAGAAAACCCAACCATACAATTCCATATACACAATCCTATACCCGCAGTTGATCCAGAGGAAGGCGAAAAACCCCCAGCAAAGCATGATCCAATTTGCTACAGCAGTGAAAAAATTCCTTCCTGATCCCCCGAGAGGCAATTGGATATTCCCTGGATCAACTTTACCTATAAATATTAGTACCCATTTATATTATGTACACCCAGGAAAGAATCCAGGCCTTTTTTTAAAGCAATCTACTGAGCTGGCCAGAACCACCTCTGGAGGGAGTCTATTCCACATTTTCACAGCTCTTACGGTGAAGAAACCTTTCCATATTTGGAGGCAAAATCTGTTTTCCTCTAGACGTAAAGAGTGCCTCCTTGTCCTCTGTGTTGATCTTAAAGTGAACAACACCAAGTTCACTATATGGACCCCTTATGTATTTATACATGTTGATCATATTCCCCCTTAATCTCCTCTTCTCAAGAGAGAATAAATTCAGTTCTTCTAATCTTTTCTCATAGCTGAGCTCCTCCATGCCTCTTATCAGTTTGGTTGCCCTTCTCTGCATTTTCTCCAGTTCCCCGATATCCTTTTGTAAGAACTGGTGCCCAAAACTGAACTGCATATTCCAGATGAGGTTTTACTAATGATTTGTACAGGGGCAAAATTATATCTCTCTCTCTGGAGTCCAGTGGTCTACAATAAGGTACTGCATTTATTGAAAATGTTTTTTTTTTTATGTTATTAGCATGTTGAAAAAGGAAATGATGGGGAACAACGGAAGGCAAAACATTTGCATATTAAATATATTTTATTCAATAAAATTACAATTTTAATTGAATCGTAAGTAGAGCTAACACTTACAGCAGTAGGTTTAGGAAGATAAATTGCCCTGTTGCTTTCAGTGAAATATTGCTACTGTACACATGACTAAAATCCCCAAATTATATCCAGCTAATGAAATATGTTAGCAGCAATCCAGACAATAAAGCCACTTTTATTCGCAGTATCTTTATTGTATATCCTGACAGCCAAAAAAGAACATAGATGTGTTTCACTCTCAATCACCTAGTCTTTGAGGCTTATTGTTTGTGTGTGAAACATGTTTGAATTCTTTTTGGTTCTACCAATTTACATCAAAGGTGCACCGAACAGCAAAGACCGGTGTGTAGAGTTCTATTGTGGAATGATGCTGATTGACTAGCAGCTTGATGCAATACATTCCATCTATGTGAAATACTTTTCTATTCATTCTATAGACAATTATTATTAAACTACAAACTTTTTGAAATTATGAATTGGAATATACAACTCAAACTTCAGTTTGATTTTCTAGGATTGTGATGGTAATTTAACCACTTAAGCCCCGGAGGATTTGGCTGCTCAAAGACCAGGCCCTATTTTGCGATTCAGCACTGTGTGAAATTGATGTCCTTTTTTCCCCACAAACAGAGCTTTCTTTTGGTGATATTTGATCACCTCTGCGATTTTTATTTCTTGCACTATAAACAAAAAAAGAGCGACAATTTTGAAAAAATAACAATTTTTTCACATTTTTTTATATGAAATTCTCAGAAAAAAAATGTAAAAATCAAATTTTTTAACATTTTAGGCCAATTTGTTTTCTGCTACATATTTTTGGTAATACACAATACACAATAAGTGTATTTTGATCGGTTTGCGCTAAAGTTATTGCGATTACTAACTTTTTTGCGGGACTGCGACATTGTGGCGGACAGATCGGACCCCTGACTGACATTTTTGACACTTTTGGGGGTACCAGTGACATTACTACAGTAATCAGTGCTATAAATATGCACTGTTACTGTAAAAATGACACTGGCAGGGAAGGGGTTAACTTTATTGGTGATCAAGGGGTTAAGTGTGTCCCTAGGGGCGTGATTCTAACTGTTAGGGGGCGTGGCTATTGAAGTAATCACAGAGACATACAATCCTACATAGCAGGATCACATAGCCTCTGTCATTACATCAGGGAGAATGACAGACGGCTGTGTTTACATCAGCCGTCTGTCTTTCTCCCTCTCCTTAGGAAGATTGCGAGTGGCCGGCGGACATCGGAGCCGCCGGTCACACGCGCTGGCTAGGCAGGGAACGAGCTGGGGAGGAGCGCAGATGGCGGCGCCCACTCGCCCCCTACAGGCTCGTGGGCGAGCGACGTACCCCTATGTCACTTTGCCTGTAGGGGGCTGACTGCCGCAGTAAATAGTAGTGCAGCAGTCGGCAAGTGGTTAAAACAACACTATAGGCACATAGTTATATACATAGCAGAAAGTCATACACTGTATTGTATTAGGATACCAGCCTTTACACACACATGAACTTTAATGGCATCCCAGTCTAAGTCCATAGGGTGCAATATTGAGTTGGCCCACCCTTTGCAGCTATAACAGTTTAAACTCTTCTGGGAAGGCTGTCCACAAGATTTAGGAGTGTGTCTATGGGAATGTTACTTTTGACAATATAGTGTATATGTGTAATTGCCAAATTCTGGCAGATTACCATAGCAGCATTTTGAGAAGGAAGCCTGAAAGGTTAATCAATGATCAAGCAAACAAGGTATGGGTAACAAGTAGGAGAGTAGAAGCCTGTAGCTAAATAATGCACAAATTTCCAAAAGTTGACAAAAAGGCGTTTGAAGAGGCTAAGCCCAAGAAATGCCTAATATTTGTAAGAATTGCAGATGGTGGAGATTGAATTGGTTCAGCACCCCTTAACTACAGACTCCGTGATTTCTTTGCTGGTGACAGGAGACAAATAGGATACAGAGAGAATGTACAACATTGGAGGTAACTGAGAGCAACCAAATAGCAAAGGATAGAAGAACAAGAAAAGTCAAATACTGAGTAAAGGTAGACAGAAAGCAGAGACTGGGCTAAGCAAAAGCAAGGGGTTAGCACAAGAAGTCATAAGAAACTCAGAATTAGGAAATGGGAAAGGGAACTGACACAACAAAAAAACACAAATATGTAAGCCAAACCACAAGACAGGACCAAATGGAAATCAGCAGTGAGTGAAGGCAGGGCTAGAGTCACAGACAATGCCAAAGTTCAAGTGGATTTCAAACAAGGAAGCAAATGGGAAAAGTTGGCATGCATACCCCTAAAAAACAGCTAGGTCATCTTCTGGAACACATGGGAAATGATAGACTAAACCTTGCCATATACTTAATCTAATGACCAGCCTAAAATTTGATCAGTGGGTGGTTCTGTTAACACAACTTCACACAACATACTCCCAATAAAAAAGCAAAGCAGCCAGGGGGAAAATTGCCGGTACAACAGTGCCTGCATCCAATCAAATGCAGTCACTGTTTGGGTATTCTAAAAGCTGGTGACACTGACTGTTAGAATATAAATGGCCACAGTGGGATATTTGTCCACCAATGCTGTTTAGTGTGGATGGAGGAATTTGTTAGATTTCTTTTTTCAGTCCATAGAATGAATGAAAGAAATCTATGGGTTTATGGCCAGCCAATATAGACACATCACAGTGGAAAACTGAACTGTTGTGAGCATAGTGTGGAGCATAGCGAGTATAGTGTGGAGCAGAGTAGGCACGACAGAGAGGCAAACTAAGAGTTGAAGGCATGGTTAACAAAGTGAGAAGCCAGGAAGAGTGTGAACTAGAAGGATAGCAGTGTAGGGGGGTCTGCATTAGTTGGCTATTGGTGCCCTATGGACTCAGGACCCACCCTGCTTCTTCCTGCATAGGACAGTCATCCAACTGTTGGTTTAGAGAAACTCCACTGTGTTGTGTCATCTTCTCCCAGCTTAAAGCCCACTCACACACATATTCCTTACCTGAGGCCTGTTACTTCGAATAAATAAATATCCAGTCCAAGTGCATTTTAACTTTTTTATTGCACAAATTCCAGAACTTTTTTTTTTTTTTTTTTTTAGCTTACAGGAGCATTGCAGCACACTGACAGTTCGGACTCACTGACACAATGTAGAACACTCTTCTCTTTCTCATATTACTTGCTATACAGTGGTCACACAAGAACACGTCAAAGTCTCCCAGAACAGTAAAACCATCTTCCCCAGATGATACAGGAATTTTATTATTATTATACAGGATTTATATAGCGCCAACAGTTTGTGCAGTGCTTTACAACATGTCAAACATGCTTTTACACCTAAATGGTGTCAGGTGTGGTAAGGCAGCAGTCTTCTCCCTCCTCCTCCCTCCACTTAATTTGATGCGTTACATCAATCAAGCGACTTAGTTGCTGACGACCCCTGCTGACGAAGTAGTTTGATTGACGTAACACGTATGGGGGCGGAGCCTGATCACGGAAGCCGATGTCGGGTCGATCTTGCAGGAGAGGGACAGAGCGATAGAGGAGCTGATGATAGCCTTCTCCGTGAGTGTTCAATTGTCTGCATATTTTTGAATAAAGTCATTTTTACAGAGAGCACTAGAGGGTACTCTTTTTGTGTCTCCTATGTTTCATTAAAATCTATGCCTGCACATCTCTAAGTAAAGAGGAGGAGGGAGAAGACTGCTGCCTTACCACACCTGACACCATTTAGGTGTAAAAGCGTGTTTGACTCATTGTAACATATGAGTCTTACATTAAGGTGAGCTGCATGTGAGCACAGAGTGGAATCCACTATCACCTGTGTGTGGATAGAGCACCAGCACTTTCATCTATTGGCACAGCACTCAAGGATTTTTTATCAGTTTATGGATGTCACATTTAAGCAAAATTTGCACAGACTTTTTATGAATTGAATACAATTGTTTATCACTTTTTACACTGAGGAATCACTGGATTTATTATTATTGATTTATTTAATATATATTGATTTTATCAACTGGAAATTAATCACTTTATTCACTTTTATAATATTTTTTTTTAGTGTTGCATCATTCACTGTTATTTATTTTTATGTATGATTTTTTCCTTGTGATGAATATTTAATTGGTATTTATTCATACTTGTAGTGCGGAAATAATCATTTATTGGGCATAATTATTTATTTGCTATTGGGGTTTTGTGATTGTCATTTATTCACAATATATTTACCTCTGGTGCTGCATTATTTATATATTTGGTTACTCTTTGTGTTTAGTGAAAACACTGAATGTATGCTGCCATTGGGCTGTAATTTTGTATATTAATTTATTTTGGGATTGCGCTGATTTTATTTTGATTTAAATGAATGAGCATTAATACACTGCAGTGCTGATTCATTGTCCATTGAGTATGCAGGTAACATGAATAGCTGTACAGTAAAGCCCCGTTATATCGTGGTTCAGTTTTTGCGGTCCCGGTATATTGCGTTTTTTTCTGTAATGTTATTTTTACTAATTAAATCATTGATAATGAAATATTTTTTGTGTTTTCCATAGCTCTAGCTCTGTCTCTCAGTATATTTTATGTGTTTAAATTAGTTTCTATTGTTTTAAAAGTGTGTTTAAAGACCTTTAAATGATTTTTAGTCCCCGTTCACATTAGGTCGCTCCGACTTCGGGGGCGACCTGTGAAGTCACGTGCACCGCGACTTCGGCGCGACTTGCATGGACTTCATCTAATGAATGTCTATGCAAGTCGCCTCCAGGTCGCCCCGAAGTAGTACAGGACCCTTTTTCTAAGTCAGAGCGACTTGTGTCGCTCCTATTAGAACCGGTCCTGTACTACTCAATGGACCGGAAGATGCCCGACTTGCCAGGCTGACCAAGTCGCCTGCCAACTCGTAATAGTGTGAACCGGCTCTAAATGTACAGTGAAAGTTATAAAAACATGCCTACAGTGTATTTAAATAGGGTCTTTCTATTTTGGAGATTTTCACTTTTCGCAGGTGGGTCCGGAACGTAACCCCCGCAATGGAGGGGGGTTTACTGTACAACCAATGCAGTAAAAGCTGTCCAACTAGTCAGAGACTTTTTTTTTTTCTTTTACATTCTGCTCCTGTTTTTTTGTGATGTGTCTGACTAAAAGCTCTGAATAAAACCATATTGAGTTTTTTTTTTTCCAGATATAAAAAACAATGCTCTAGTTCACTGCCATACACAACATCTCCACTTTTTGTTTTCTTCAGTTCCGATAAATGAGTCCCACTGTGTTTAATATGCTTGCCAGCTTTTAGCTAAATGTGAACCAAGAATTTACAGAACCTCATTTAACTTCAGAGATGTCTCAAAAAGAAAACAAATTCATGAGTGTAAATTCATATGAGTAGACT